>NC_135964.1:6047636-6369985 GCF_053455715.1 Rhinoraja longicauda
TGGGACTAGTGTAGCTGGGGCACGTTGGCCGGCGTGGGCAAGTTGGGCCGAAGGGCCTGTTTCCACACTGTGGCTCTATGACTCTATATGTGCAAGAATGCAGCAGATGCTTAAAAGTTAACTGTTTAAAAAAATGGCTGATGGAACAGTCAATAAACTTGCATGAGCCCAAACCGACACGAATGATAATAAAACTAATAATGTAGCGACCATAGAGAGTGGTCCTGGTCGTCGAACCCTCAGATTGGCCAGCAAGGTCACGTGTGGGCGCGACCATAGGGATTGGTCCAGAGAGCGACATCGCTGATTGGACAGCGTTGTCATGTGCGCTTTTGGCGCCCGAAAAGAGTTAGTTCGGAGACGTCTTCGAAGAAGACAGTGAGTTTTGATGGTTGTCCGTTATCTTGTTAAGAAACCTTTGTAATCGAATGTTGCTGTCGCAATAAACTTCTTCAACAAAGAACAAGTTTCCGGACTCGCCATATTGGTGACCCCGACGTGATCTGGGCGATCACCGACCATGAGCGAACACGACGCCCCGTTGTTGACTGCTGCGCCTGGCACACCGGAGTTAAGCGCAGTAAGCGTTCACCTTCCGTCGTTTTGGACACATCAACCACAATCTTGGTTTGTCCACACCGAAGCCCAGTTTCATTTAAGAAACATATCGACAGACGCGACGAAATACTACTACCTCGTCAGCGCTTTATCGCCGGAGACGACCACACGCGTGAGCGGTTCATCGTCAATCCTCCTGCGGAAAGCAAGTACGAGGCCATGAAGGCACTGTTACTACGAACCTTCGGGTTCCATAGGCATGACCGCGCTAAAAAACTTCTGCACCTACCGGATCTCGGAGATCGGATGCCGTCCGTTCTCATGGCCGAGATGATGATGCTAGCCGGTGAACATACGGATTGCCTCATGTTCGAGCAGGCATTCCGAGAGAAGCTTCCCGAAGATGTCAGACTTCTGCTCACGGATTGTTCTTTTAAGGACCCCGAGGCATATGCAGAAAAAGCTGATGCGCTCATGGCGGCCAAATCGAAAGGAAGCGGTTCGATCAACAAGGTCAAGACACCAGTGACCACGCCACAGCGACATCAAGATGGCGCCGCGTCTCCCGCCAGTCCTCCAAAAGCCCGCCAAAAGGATCCGCACATGCGCGGCTGGTGCTATTATCATCTACGATGGGGTAGAGAATCCCGCAACTGCCGATCACCTTGTACTTTCGCGGGAAATGCCTCGGCCGATCGTACATAGGGGCAGTTGCGATTGGCCAGAACCGACGCCTCTACGTCCGAGATCGACTCACGGACACAGAATTTTTGGTGGACACGGGAGCCATTGTCAGTATAGTGCCGCCGACCGACCTTGAGACCAGATCGGGTAAGACAGGTCCTACCCTCATCACGGTTAATGGCAGCCCCATCCGCACGTTCGGTACGCGGAAGATGTCCCTTGTTTTAGGCCTCCGCACGTACGAATGGCCATTCATTATAGCGGACGTCAGACAAGCGATCCTAGGCGCAGATTTTCTCTGGGCCTTTTCACTGGTCCCCGATGTCCGCGGTAACGACCTCCGACCCTCCGCCAGCGAGGAGCCCGTCGCTCCGACAATCGCCTCCCCGCCCAGCCCTACTGTCAATAGACAATAGACAATAGGTGCAGGAGTAGGCCATTCAGCCCTTCGAGCCAGCACCGCCATTCAATGCGATCATGGCTGATCACTATCAATCAGTACCCCGTTCCTGCCTTCTCCCCATACCCCCTCACTCCGCTATCCTTAAGAGCTCTATCCAGCTCTCTCTTGAAAGCATCCAACGAACTGGCCTCCACTGCCTTCTGAGGCAGAGAATTCCACACCTTCACCACCCTCTGACTGAAAAAGTTCTTCCTCATCTCCGTTCTAAATGGCCTACCCCTTATTCTCAAACTGTGGCCCCTTGTTCTGGACTCCCCCAACATTGGGAACATGTTATCTGCCTCTAATGTGTCCAATCCCCTAATTATCTTATATGTTTCAATAAGATCCCCCCTCATCCTTCTAAATTCCAGTGTATACAAGCCCAATCGCTCCAGCCTTTCAACATACGACAGTCCCGCCATTCCGGGAATTAATCTAGTGAACCTACGCTGCACGCCCTCCATAGCAAGAATATCCTTCCTCAAATTTGGAGACCAAAACTGCACACAGTACTCCAGGTGCGATCTCACCAGGGCCCGGTACAACTGTAGAAGGACCTCTTTGCTCCTATACTCAACTCCTCTTGTTACGAAGGCCAACATTCCATTGGCTTTCTTCACTGCCTGCTGAACCTGCATGCTTCCTTTCATTGACTGATGCACTAGGACACCCAGATCTCGTTGAACTCCCCCTCCTCCTAACTTGACACCATTCAGATAATAATCTGCCTTTCTATTCTTACTTCCAAAGTGAATAACCTCACACTTATCTACATTAAACTGCATCTGCCATGTATCCGCCCACTCACACAACCTGTCCAGGTCACCCTGCAGCCTTATTGCATCTTCCTCACAATTCACACTACCCCCCAACTTAGTATCATCTGCAAATTTGCTAATGGTACTTTTAATCCCTTCGTCTAAGTCATTAATGTATATCGTAAATAGCTGGGGTCCCAGCACCGAACCTTGCGGTACCCCACTGGTCACTGCCTGCCATTCCGAAAGGGACCCATTTATCCCCACTCTTTGCTTTCTGTCTGTTAACCAATTTTCTATCCATGTCAGTACCCTACCCCCAATACCATGTGCCCTAATTTTGCCCACTAATCTCCCATGTGGGACCTTGTCGAAGGCTTTCTGAAAGTCGAGGTACACCACATCCACTGACTCTCCCTTGTCAATTTTCCTAGTTACATCCTCAAAAAATTCCAGTAGATTTGTCAAGCATGATTTCCCCTTCGTAAATCCATGCTGACTCGGAACGATCCCGTTACTGCTATCCAAATGCTCAGCAATTTCGTCTTTTATAATTGACTCCAGCATTTTCCCCACCACTGATGTCAGACTAACTGGTCTATAATTACCCGTTTTCTCTCTCCCTCCTTTCTTAAAAAGTGGGATAACATTTGCTATTCTCCAATCCACAGGAACTGATCCTGAATCTATAGAACATTGAAAAATGATCTCCAATGCTTCCACTATTTCTAGAGCCACCTCCTTAAGTACTCTGGGATGCAGACCATCAGGCCCTGGGGATTTATCAGCCTTCAGTCCCATCAGTCTACCCAAAACCATTTCCTGCCTAATGTCGTCGGCCCCTGACTAGTATGCTGAGGTCCTGGCGGAGTTTCCAGAGCTGCTCATCCAACGTTTTGACACCCCTTCGGCCAAGCATGGCGTGGTCCACCACATTCGCACTGAGGGCCCTCCCGTTTTCGCTCGGGCCAGGAGGCTACCGCCCGACAAACTGGTGGTGGCGCGGGCGGAATTTAGGAAGATGGAGGAAATGGGCATTGTCCGTCAGTCCGACAGCCCGTGGGCCTCGCCGTTGCATATGGTCTCCAAGGCATCTGGGGGGTGGAGACCATGTGGCGATTATCGGCGTCTCAATGCTGTCACCACGGCTGATCGCTACCCCATACCGCACCTGCAGGACTTTTCGTCTGGGCTGGAAGTGGCGGTGGTGTTCTCCAAGATCGACTTGGTACGAGGATACCACCAGATTCCTGTGCGGCCAGAGGACATACCAAAAACTGCCACGATCACTCCGTTCGGGTTGTTCGAATGGTTACGCATGCCTTTCGGTTTAAAGAACGCGGCACAGGCTTTCCAGCGACTGATGGACCGTGTGGGTCGGGGTTTACCCTTTGTGTTTATTTATTTAGACGACATCCTGGTCACCAGCCCCTCAGTGCAGGAACACCAGGTCCACTTGTGGACTGTATTCCAGCGGCTCCAAGACCACGGGCTCATTATCCAACCCTCCAAGTGTCAATTCGGCCTCCCTTCTCTCGATTTTTTAGGACACAGAATCACCCCTGCCGGCGCCACCCCTTTGCCCGAGAAGGTGGAGGCTATCCGGGCATTTCCCAGGCCCACCACAGTGAAAGGGCTGCAGGAGTTCGTAGGCATGGTTAACTTCTACCATAGGTTCGTCCCGGCAGCTGCGCGGGTCATGCGCCCGCTCTTCCAGTGCCTTGCGGGTGAACCGGTAGAGTTGATATGGTCCCCGGCCGCAGAGTCGGCTTTTACAGCAGCTAAGGCAGCTTTGGCAGACGCCACCATGTTGGTCCACCCGAGCCCCTCCGCCCCCACGGCCCTGACGGTTGATGCGTCTGACGTGGCGGTGGGTGGGGTTTTGGAGCAGCAGGTCGTGGCCTTTGGCAGCCCTTGGCGTTTTTCAGCCTGCAACTGAGTTCGGCCGAGCTGAAGTATAGCGCATTTGACCGAGAGCTTCTGGCCCTCTATTTAGCTGTTCGTCATTTCAGGTATTTCCTTGAAGGCCGCCCATTTGTGGCCTTTACAGACCATAAACCATTAACTTTTGCATTTTTCAAATTGTCTGACCCATGGTCGGCCCGCCAGCAGCGGCACCTGACTGCCATCTCCGAATTTACCACCGATGTCCGTCATGTCGCGGGTAAGCTTAATGCCGTTGCTGACGCCCTGTCTAGGCCTGCTTGTTCCCCCATTTCGGCGGTGGACTGCGAGGTGGATCCCCAGGAGCTTGCGGAGGCACAACTTCTGGCGGTTACCGCCTCGGCATACCAGTCCACCACTTCGGGGTTGAAGTTGGCTCAGGTAGCCTGCGGGTCGGAAGGCACAAAAGTCTGGTGTGATGTTTCCCTTTCCCGTCCCAGGCCGGTAGTGCCGCCCTCCCTTCAGCGCTGGGTTTTCGATGCCATTCACGGACTGGCGCACCCGTCCATCCGCTCCACCTCTGCGTTAGTAGCCGCTCGGTTTGTCTGGCATGGCCTGCGTAAACAGGTAGCTGGTTGGGCCCGTTCCTGCGTTCCCTGCCAGACCGCTAAAGTCCAGCGCCATGTCCAGCCCCCCGTACAGGAGTTTGAGGTCCCAGCGGTCCGTTTATTCCACAATCACGTGGATTTAGTCGGGCCCTTGCCTTCCTCCCGGGGCTACACCCATCTCCTCACGGTGGTGGATCGGTTCACCCGGTGGCCAGAGGCTTTCCCATTGTCTGATATCTCTGCAGCCTCTTGTGCCAGGACTTTGGCCCTCCATTGGGTAGCACGTTTCGGAGTTCCGGCGGTTATTACCACTGACAGGGGGCCGCAGTTCACTTCGTCCCTCTGGGCCACGCTAGCAGAGCTGTACGGTTCCAGGTTACAACACACTACTGCATACCACCCCCAGGCAAATGGGCTTGTAGAGAGGTTCCACCGTCAACTCACGGCGGCCCTCAGTGCGAGGCTAGAAGGCCCGGACTGGGTAGACCAACTCCCCTGGGTCCTTCTGGGCATCCGGACTGCTCCTAAGCAAGATCTCGGTGCTTCGTCCGCGGAGCTAGTATATGGCTCGCCACTTAGAGTACCCGGAGATTTGCTTCCGGACCCCTCCGACCAGCTGCCTCCAGTCCCATCAGTCTTAGCATCGCTCCGGGCACGGGTGGGTTCCCTGGCCCCAGTTCCGACTTCACGTCATGGGTGTCCCATGGTACACGAACCGCCTTCCCTGAAGGACAGTGAGTTTGTATTTTTGCGAAAGGATGCCCATCGTGCCCCGTTGCAGAGGGTCTATGAAGGGCCGTTCCGGGTTTTGCGTAAGGGGACGGTTATCTTCACCTTAGACGTGGGCGGCAGGAGTGAGCTCGTCTCGGTGTCCAGGCTTAAACCTGCACACTTGGATCCGCACCAACCAGTCCTGGTCGGCCAACCACCTAGGAGAGGCCGGCCTCCGGCAGTTCCGATCAGTCCAGGACCCCCCGCTCCGGCTGTTCCACCAAGTCCGGAACCCCCGGCTCCTGTGGTTCAGGCTGCCCCTCTCCTTACTCGTTCTGGTCGCGAAATCCGGCTCCCTGCTAGGTTCCGTACCTCGGGTTCTGGGGGGGGTCATGTAGCGATCATAGAGAGTGGTCCTGGTCGTCGAACCCTCAGATTGGCCAGCAAGGTCACGTGTGGGCGCGACCGTAGGGATTGGTCCAGAGAGCGACATCGCTGATTGGACAGCGTTGTCATGTGCGCTTTTGGCGCCCGAAAAGAGTTAGTTCGGAGACGTCTTCGAAGAAGACAGTGAGTTTTGATGGTTGTCCGTTATCTTGTTAAGAAACCTTTTTAATCGAATATTGCTGTTGCAATAAACTTCTTCAACAAAGAACAAGTTTCCGGACTCGCCATAATAAAGTGTTTCATTCAGGACTCGAGATGTCTGTTTGGGACTGTTGCTTAGAGAAGTTGATACCAAGAGCCATTTATCACAGACAATAAGATTCAAGTCCTGGTAATTAGCTTTTGGTGTAAGATGGGAGGGGATTGTTTTCAAGGACACCTGGAGAGTGGCCAAATATTCTTTAAATAGACTATGAGTCTACACTGTGCTGCCTGGTGCATGGGAAGATTAGATGGCACTGACGTTTGACATCTTATCTGAAGAACCTTGCCACAAGCAATGCAGCCTAGTTTACTTACCCAAGTCTTGAAAAAGAATTGGAATCTTCAAGATATTAATCAATATTCAGCGCTACATTCCAGCGACAGTGCATGGCACTTCTGAAATTCAATCCCATTGACTTCCATCTAACTGAAGTTCAAAAGCAGAAATAAAAAAGAAAAATTATGGAAATACTCAGCAGGTCAGGCAGCAACAGGAGGGAGAAACAGAGATAATTTCCCAGGCCAATGGCCTTTTGCAAGCAATGTTTTGTTGGAAGATCAGTGACCTGGATGCGAATTCTATTTCTGTCTCCACAAATACTGCCTGATCTCCAAAGTAATTCCAATATTCCCTGTTCTGATTTCAGATTTCTGGCACATGCAGTTTCTTTTTTGGTTTTTCAATTATACCACGTCCATACTTTCTTGTGATGTTATTTAAAGCAACTGACCGACCAGGATTACATTTCTAGGCAGCAAGTTTTTCTTGACGAAGGGAGGTGAATAAATTGAATCACAATTTGTTAGTAGTAGAAAGATAGACAAAAGGTGGAAAAAAATGCTGGAGTGATATGATTGAATTTGTTTAGAAAATAAGAATAATTAATTCATGCAAAAATGGAAAAGTATGAAGTGCAACCCATGCCAACCCACAAAGTGAGAGAATTGTAAAAGTTGAGGCAGATAGAAAGAGAGGACAAAAGGAGAAAATTTGGAAACAACAACAAATATATGGAGAATGTATAGAAAGCACCTGATTGATTGGTGAGGGATCTTTCTGAACCTGAGTAGATCCCACCTCTGATATTGGTATCCGTTTAATATTGTCATGTGAACCGAGATACAGACAAATTTTGTTTTGTGTGCTATCTAGGTAAATTATACTATACATGAATACAATAAAGCCATGCAGAATATAGTGTTAACCTCAGAGAGTTACATCGCCGATGAAGGCACACATGCTTGAGAAGACCTTGGTCATCAGTGATGGCCCTTGTGCATTCAGTAACCCTGACCAGACCCACACCAGTGAATGGTATCAGCTGAACCCTCATCCTCTCCAGCATTTACCATTCCGACTCCTGGGAAATCCAGCTCAGGGGAAAATAAAGACCTGCCTGTCTATAGGAACATTATCAACATCCTTTGCCATCATATCAGCAAGCCATGTGACCCCATGCAGCAAATCAAATCAAACTGTAAGAAATCTTGGAAAGCTGAATGGATGTGAAAGAAATTCACTAACAAACATATAGCATAATATAAGATCCCTGAGTTTGATGTTCCACAAGTGCAGCTCTCAGAGCCACTGCCTCACAGTGCCACAGACCTGGTTCAATCATGATTAAGGTGCTGTCTGTGTGGAGTTTATATGTTCTCCCTGTGACTGCATTGATTTCCTCCAGGAGCTCTGGCTTTCTCCCACATTGCAAAGGTGTGCAGGTTGGCAAGTTAATTGGTCACTAAATTACTCTTAGTATGTAGGTTAGTAGAATATGGGAGGAATTGATGGGAGGAATGTGGAACTGCTGTAAATGGGTGGTTGATGCTCAGTGTGGGTCGGTGGGGCTAAAGGGCCTGTTTCCCGGATGTTGTCTCTCTTTTTGACGCTGTGACTCCATGACTTATCTGTGCAAATGTGAACAGTTGATGTACAAATGGAAAATTAACATTTTTCCAGTGTGCAATTCTGGACATCAGGGTAGATTGATGATAGACACAAAAAGCTGGACTAACTCAGCGGGTCAGGCAGCATCTCTGGAGAAAAGGAATAGGTGACGTTTTGGGTCGAGACCCTTCTTCAGGTTGATGACGGCCTTATCCACCAACACATTTACAACTCTTGCAGTGATACACTATGTTTGACACAGTTGGCTGGCTTAAACACCTAAATGTGCAATTGATACACAGTTACCTCAGTCCTACAAAGAAAGGGGGCAGTGTGTAGAATTCATGGCAAATAGAAGCATTTGTAAGATATTGTATTAAACAAATTAGGCAGAAAATTCGCTTCTCGTAACCTTAGCTCCCTATCAAGGGTTAGTCCAAGATATGAGGGCCATTGTAAAGCAGGTGTTAGTAAAGTTCATGTGAAACTGAGAACTAACGTTTTGTGTTACTTTGTAAAGACTACACAATGCTGAACACACGCTTTACAATTCAAACCCTGGATCCACAATTTAATGCACAGTGATTTCTTTGTTTGCTCGATGCTCTTGGTTATTAAATGTTACATTGATCCAATTGCTCAGAGGGAAAATGCTATTGAATAATAGTTTTGTTAAATATGCTGCAGTGCTAATGCATATAGAAGATAATTTAATCTCTTTTAGGAACAGCAATGTGATTTTATTTCATCTACAAACCTATTGATTGTCCTAGTTTTTAGATTAGCTATTTTTCTCCCCGAAGGCACAGAAAGGCAGCAATAGAGCATTATTTTTGCACATGTATTAGTATACAGTGTTTAGAAAGGGAGAATTGTTCATCTTGGGTTGAAACAAAAGCAGAAATGTTGACAGCAATGAAAAGACCAGGAAATATTTCAGGTCATGAAAGATTAATTCTTCAGAATGTTCAACCATTTCTATTAATAGTGTATCATAGCGAACATATCCCAAGGTGCTTCATAGGAGTATTAACTGGAGTTAATTTGATTTTTAATGTGGGTTGTTGCATTTTGATAAGACGTACCACAGCAGAACTTACATATTAAATGTAATTGCCCTGGGGAGTGTTGTAGAACAGAGAGACGTCAGGGTGCAGGGGCATGGTTCCATGAAAATGGAGACAGTGGTAGACAGGGTAGTGAAGAGGGCGTTCGGCACAACTGACTTCACCAGTTAGGCCATTGAGTACAGGTGTTGGAAAGTTTAGTTCTTTAGTCTGGGTTCTTTAGTCAGAGGGTGGTGAATCAGTGGAATTCTTTGACACAGAAGGCTGTGGAGGCCAAGTCAATGGATATTTTTAAGGCAAAGATAGAGACATTCTCGATTAGTATGGGTTATGGAGAGAAGGCAGGATAATGGGGTTAGGAGGGAGATCAGTCATGTTTGAATGGCGGAGTAGATTTGATGAGCCAAATGGCCTAATCTTGTTCCTATTATGACCTTGTGTCATGTTAGAGCTGTAAAAGATGTTGGTAAGGTCACATTTGGAGTACTCCCTCCATTTGGAGCCTGGTCACACTGATTGGAAGAATATCACTAAGCTGAAAAGGAAGCTGTGGAGATTTACAAGGATGTTGTTGGTCTGGAAGGTTTGTGTTAAAAGGAGAGGCTGAATAGGCTGGCTCTTTTTTTCCTTGGAGTGTAGGAGGCTGAGGGCTAATATAAGTACCCATAGTCATTTCCCCAGGTAGGGAAGTCAAAAACTACAGGGCTCCGATTTAAGATGAGAGTGAAAAGATTTAATAGGAACCTGATTGGCAACTTTTTCACAGAGAGGGTGCTGTGTATATAGAATGAGCTGCAAGAGGAAGTGATAGAGGTGGGTACACTTACAGCATTTAAACATCATTTGGACAGGTACATGGATAGGAAAGGTTTGGGGGGAGATGACCAAGTGCAGGCAAGTGGGACTAGCTTGGTTAAGCAACTTGGGCAGCACAGTGGTGCAGCGGTAGAGTTGCTACCTTAAGCGCCAGAGACCCGGGTTCAATCCTGATTAAGAATGCTGTCTGTACAGAGCCTGTACTTTCTTCATGTGATCGCATGAGCTTTCTTTTGTCGCTGTGGTTTCCTCCCACACTCCAAAGACGTACAGTTTTGTTGGTGAGTTGGCTTCCATAAATTGTCCCTCGTGTGTCGGGGAGAATTAGTCTACGGGCCATCGTTGATCAGCATGAACTCGCGGGGCTGAAGAGCCTGTTTTTACGCTCTATCTGTAAACTAAACTAAACAGTGTGCAGCTAGGCCTGCGGTTAGATGTGTACTGAATCACTCCAACCCCACCAGGAAGAGAAACTCATCAATGGAAGCCATTTTGAAAAGAAAATATTCAGCACCTAAGGCAGCACTGAAGAGAGCAGACAATTAATTATTCCAGGTTCAAAACTTAGAGGAAGGGTTTGATTGCTCTTTTAAGGGATTTCAAAATATCTCCATTGCAATTGGGAAGGGGGTGAAGTTGTAGAACTATTCCTGCTTTCAAACCTTTTCATGCTGCCTTTGCTTTCATGCTCCTCCAGTCTTATATTCTCCAAGATATTTCATGCTCATCTACTTCAAGAGTCTTGATCTTTCCAGAATTTATTTTGCTACCATTAACAACCATACCTTTGGCTGACTTGAGGTTGAAAGTTTCCTCCTTAAATATTTATCTGTCTCTCTTTTAAAATGCTTCAAAAATAACCATTCTGACTAGGCATTAGTTCATCTACCTTAATGGCTCTTCATAGGGGCTAATGTCAGTTTTCTTTGTTTGTCGAACGTACCATGAACCACTTTGGCACAGAACATTTAAGTTGTGATGTATGTTAATGGAAATTGTTACTGCAGTCATATATCCATTCTGAATAGCTTTGAGACATCCTGAAATCTTGGGAACTGCTCTATAAAGTTTTTTATTTTCAAATGATCCAAAGAATGTGTCTGTCTTGGCTTCAAGTATTACCTCGTCTTCTTACTGTTGCTGACGTCTGCTATTATTTTAGCCCTTGATGAAGAGCACTTTCCCTCGGAACACTGTACAGTAAAAATAAAAGTTAAATGTTGCGCTAAAATGGAAACTATTTTGAGTTTTTAGGGTGAAATTGGTCCCTGACATCCTTGATCTAAAAATTAAGAAAAGCAATAGGTTTGTAAATATAAATAAAGTCACATTAATGTTCTTGGTTGTGTTTCCATGCATTTCTCAGCAATAAGCATTGCAATGCTGTATATCCAACAAGACTACTTTCTGCTTATTTATTTATTTAGTTTGTTAGTTATTTAGTTATTTGGTGTTGGGCTTTTGTTTTCTGCTTTAATTGAGACCATTTTAAATTATTGATGCTAGATGATTTATTTAAATCTGACATTTTTTTTTATTACTAGGAAAAGAAAGAGCATTTTCCCAAAAGATTGCATTCATTGGCCTGTTTGAACGTTAGCAAGCGAACAGGTCTATCCCCAAACAACGAGCTGCATTCCCCCATGGGAATTGCAAATTACTGCACCATCAGCCAGGCTTTGTTTGCACATTCAGAGAATGGAATTGAGAATTCGGACAAGAAGAGCGCTTGTTCAACAAAGCGTGCATCGGAAGTGAAAAACATGCCCAGCGGAAAAACTGCCACTTCCCTGAGACCAGCGTTAAAACACAGGAATGTGCACACGAGAGAGAGGAAAGTTACACGGATGCTGGTTGTTGTGCTGGGTAAGTGTCCAGTCATTTACTTCCCCTCTTAGAAAATGAATTAAAGATGTAAAGACATCAAGGATGGAAAGTACCGAGAAGGATGTTCTGTCTACAACATTGAAACTGATGCAGTGCTGTAGCCCAAACGAACATGTATTACGGAGGCCAATGTATGTAGCCTATGAATTTTGTATGTTTCAATTTCAAATTCTCAATTGCAATAAATGGAAAGAAATATCCAGGACTGATTTATGTATGTACATGATGTGAGCAAGTGGCATGGATTTATACGTGTAAGCTGTGTAGCACATGGCCACAGATACTATTTGTAGTTACTTAGTGTATGCATTTTTTTTAAATTATTCACAAGCAAAAAAGGGAGACATTTCTGTGCAACTATAGAAACATTCCAAATACATCAGAATAGGTTCCATTTGGTTTTGCTTCCACGATGTTTGACTTCACCCAGATATTCAGGGAAGTGTTGTGTGGAAATCCCTTACAGGGACTTCCTCTTGTCATTGACCCAGTCCTCCAAGCACAGTCCTGTGAAAGTTGACTCGATTTATCATTAAAATAAGTACGCAAAACACAAGACTTAGTTAAAACCTTTTACTGAAACAGCAAGGTGGGAGAAGACACAGAGACCTGAGTGTACTGTTGTTCACTCAAGCACCTGCTTCTGTCCTCTCAAAGAATATACCAATTACAGTCAGTATTTATACAGTTGAAAGCAGCACAAAGCACATGCAGTAATTTTTCCATGGTTACATAGCATAAAGCAGTCTCAGCAGATACATAGTAGTTCCCATAATAGAGTTGCTTTAATTGTGTTAGGGAGTAAAAAGGAGTAAAGGGAGTCACATAGCTAAGATGATTAGAGAGGCACCGTTAGGCGATAAGGAGGCACCATAGCATCTAGTTCAGAACATTGGAATGTCCAGAACTCAACAACTAACCCAGAAAAACAACTTCTAAACCTTGGGAAGCAACTTCTTATCTGCAGGTGTCCAGGACTGTGAAGGACTATCTAGCAAAAGCCTGTTTTCATTACAATACCCAAAACAAGATTTTGTACAGAACTTTCCCACAAGCTGCTAAGGTTTTGAACTTCCCAGCCCAAAATGTCTTCCAAAGTTGCCACAAAATGGTTTCCCCAAAGTTAGCTTCTACAGTCCTATAACCCCATCCCCTTCCCCAGTGCAATAAAAACTGGGGAAAAAATACTGGAAACACGCAGTAATCAGGCAGCATCGCTGGAAAAATATAAAGAGTTAATGTTTCAGGTTGAAGACTCTACATCAGAAGTAAGACTGATATCTTCATTCCAATTTGCTTGCCTCTGTTGTAGGTCCATTCCATATCTTTGACCTGTATGGTTTGTACGCTTTACTAAACGAATATTAGAAGGCTCAGGGAGTGAACACATTGTGACAGCTACAATTTATATTACTTTTGTTATTATTTAATGGAAGTGTTCAAGAGAATCTGGAAGATGGTTATTTATAATCACACTAATACAATTGCTTATTAGATCATTAAAGAATAAATCACTGTATGAAAATCCTGCTCTTAATTCACATCAGTTTGATTCTATTGTGATCCATTATGAAAAGGTGCTGGGAATTTTATCAATGCCATTTTCTGCATGTTGTCTCTTTACTGTCATCATACGCTTAATACCTTTTAATGAAGAGAAGCTCTGGATATCATAACACTCTTTCCTCATAACTCAGCCCTCTAATGTCAAAGATCAGTTTTGCAAGTTTCTCAGTCCTGTCTCTTCAAAAGTCTCAGCAGGACGGAACAGAACATTTAAGACGTGATCTAAATGAACTGAGGTGCAGCATCTGCTGACTATTGCACAGTTTTAGCTGTGTAGGCCAGTCTTCCATTTGATGCTCCATGTGATTTGACATCTTCAGGTCCCAAATTTAATTTTATTTTCTATAAAAGAGGCATTCAAATCTGTATAGTTTTATAAACTCAGCCGTTTTGTGCATGGAATAGGATATGCATTAGTTTTAGTTTAGTTTAGTTTAGTTTAGAGATACAGTGTGGAAACAGGCCCTTTGGCCCACCGAGTCCATGCTGACCAGCGATCCACACTAACACTATCCTACACACACTAGGAACAATTTACAATTATACCAAGCCAATTAACCTACAAACCTGCACGTCTTTGGAGTGTGGGAGGAAACGGGAGATCCTAGGAAAAACCCACGCGGGTCACAGTGAGAATGTACAAACTCCTTCCAGACAGCACCCATAGTTAGGGCTTGTGAGTTAAAATTAAAAGGGCCATTGTTGCTGCTTTTTCATATTTTGTTTATTTATTTATTTATTTCTCACTTAAATTCTCAGATTTTTGGAGAGTGATTGGGAGTTGCCTGTGTAATTTCTGTTCCTGAACCTGCGTCCCTTTGTCATCTGTTCTCTGGACAACCACTGTCAGCCAAACTGACATGGATGTGGGTATAACCTACCTATATTGACCAATGTAAAGTGTGATCACTCAGTATTTTTACACTGTCACTGTCACTATTTTAGGAACCTGCATTGCATGTCACCTGGTGGATGTTAGCTGAGTGATTGCTATCATAATGAAGAATCAAATTCCTTGATTCTCCAAGTCTACGCGTGTCTTCTTAACACTCCAAATCCAAATGTAGGACGGAGAAATTATCACATGTACTCTCATAATTATCGTGCATTGATGGAACATCCTTTACAGTCTTGGAAAATGTTGATGTGCATGATTGCAGATTACATGTAGGGAATAGTATGGGGTGAAATAAAGGGATTTTAATTAAATGCTTAGCGACAATCAGTTAAGGACGGCACCTAAGAAATATTTAGGAAGGAACTGCAGATACTGGTTTACACCTAAGATAGACACAAAATGCTGGAGTAACTCAGCGGGACAGGGAGTTAAAGTGTTCAGCAACCACTTTAACTTCTCTAACATCAAGTAACCCTTGCTTTCCCTCTCTCTCTGTCCCTTCCCCAACCTAGTTTTCCAATTAGTTTCACTGAGCTGATTAAATTTACTGACTATTGCCTTGTTGTCACCATCCCCATAGCTAACAATGAACCACACTACGCTTCCTTGAGCATCATCTGCTTTGATCTGTCATTTTCACACCTTCCCCTTCTATATCTCTAGTCTCCCTCTCCCCTGACTCTCAGACTGAAAAAGAGTCATAGTCATAGAGTGGTACAGTGTGGAAACAGGCCCTTCAGTCCAACTTGCCCACACCGGCCAACATGTCCCAGCTACACTAGTCCCACCTGCCTGAGTTTGGTGCATATCCCTCCAAACCTGTCCTATCCATGTACCTGTATAACTGTTTCTTAAATGTTGGGATAGTCCCAGCCTCAACCACCTCCTCTGGCAGCTTGTTCCGTACACCCACAACCCTTTGTGTGAAAAAGCTATCCCTCAGATTCCCATTAAATCTTTTCCCCTTCACCTTGAACCTATGTCCTGTGGTCCTCGATTCCCGTACTCTGGGCAAGAGATTCTATGCATCTACCTGATTTATTCCTCTCATGATTTTATACACCTCTATAACATCACCCCTCATCCTTCTGTGCTCCAAGGAATAGAGACCCAGCCTACTCAACCTCTCCCTATAGTTCAGACCCTTTAGTCCTGGCAACATCCTCATTAATCTTCTCTGAACCCTTTCAAGCTTGACAATATCTTTCCTATAACATGGTGCCCAGAACTGAACACAATACTCTAAATATCGGGTCGAACCCGAAACGTCACCAGAGATGCTGCCTGTCCTGCTGAGTTACTCCAACTTTTGGGTCTATCCTAAGGAATATTTGTGAATGCTTGTTCTCATGCTATGATATCTCTTCTGCTCACAGGTATGTTCCTCATTTGCTGGCTGCCATTTTTTATCACGCACATTCTGAACACCCACTGCAAGCAATGCCACGTGTCACTAGAACTCTACAGTGCTACCACTTGGCTTGGATATGTCAACAGTGCAATAAATCCCATCATCTACACTACCTTCAACACCGAGTTCAGAAGAGCATTTCTCAGAATTTTGACTTGCTAAATTAAGTCTGAAAGATGTTACTAATTAAAGATATTGGTAGTTGGGATTTTAACATTTAATCTCCCTTAATCCTAACCACCGTAATGAAATTATTGCTAAAATAGAGGTCAGATCCCATTTTCCATTAAATTTGTGCCCAGTAAAATCACAGATTTACATTGTTCATGTAAATTTCTTACCAGTAGTGATATTTTTACATTAAAACTGAAGCACACCGATCAGTGGGACAGCTCTGTGACTGATTCTTTTGCTTGATATTCTTCAAATGTAGAGAAATGTGGCCTCGATATTCAATTGCTTGACACTGCTTTTCAATGTTTCATAACTGACAGCAGAGTGAAATGCAAAGACAACCATCTTAGGAGCGTTTTGTGTCACTCTAGGAATGCAACCAGGGTGCTTCACAATGGCATGTCTGCACATTTTCTTCACCATTCATGAATGGGATGATTTTCCATGCTGGGGTTATTTGGGACAATGTGGGAACATTGAAACAGGTTGGATGCCCTGGCATTGGGCTCTCCTGGGACAAGCATGTTTTAGCAACATTTGTGATCTGTAGGCAAACCCTTCCCCCTTCCCCCCGTCCCCCCCCACCCCCACCACCAACCACGTTCCCTTCAACAACCAAATACAATATGAATCCTACTTTCTCTCCACCCTTACTCCGACCACCCTATCCCAAATCTCATTTCCAGCCTCCCAGAGCCCAGGTCCATGATGGCGTACACAAACTCCCAACACGTGCCATCATTTCATTGTTCAATTCGGAAGATCTCGGCATTGCTAGCCAAACTAACATTAATTGCTTGCCCTTAATTATCCTTGAGCCTCCTACTTGAGATGCCCTGGCCCAACAGGGTTGCACTGGGAGTTCCAGACCAGGAACAATGAAAGGATGGAAATACTGTATATCTCTAAGACAGGCCGATGAACAAGTTGGAGGGGAATTTATGGTATTGCCATTGAATGGCATGAATCGATGATTAGAATCTGGTTTTGTTATTGATGGTCACTGGCTGGTATTTTTAGGGTTAGCTAACTGCCTCTGCCTAAATGTGGTTTAGGTTTTGCTGAGTGCATGTATGCTTCATTTCTTTTGACTTAAGAGTTAAAAATGGAATTGAATATTGGGCAATCATTATTAAATATCCACACATCTGATTGTTTTAATGATATGATATGATATGATATGATATGAAAGGAATGCCATAGGTGAAGCAGTTGAAGATGGTTGGGGCTGAGAGCACACAGACCAAAGAAACTCCCGCAGTGATGAACTTTGGCTTGGAGGATTGACCACCAACGAACAAAACCACCTTCTATTGAGGGAGGTGGACTCTGACCATTGGGGTGCATTTGCTATGATGTCTGTTACCTTCAGTTTTACTGAGGCTCGTTCATGAAACACCCATTCAAATGTTGCCTCCATCTAAAAGGGCTGACACTCTCACCTCACCTCTGGACCAGCTCTTTAGTCCTTGTTTAGACCAAGACTGCGATGAGGGTTGAAGCCGGATGGTTCTGGTGAAACCCGCAGTGGGCATCGATGAGGTTACCAGTGAGTAGATGTTTCATGGCATTGTCGACCATACCTTCCATCACAATGCCGTTAATCGAGTGATGACTAATTGGGCAGTCAGTGTAAGAAGGAACTGCAGTTGCTGGTTTACACCGAAGATAGACACAAAATGTTGGAGTAACTCAGCGGGGCAGGCAGCATCTCTGGAGAAAAGGAATGGGTGACAGGTCGAGACCCTCTTTCAGACACTGTAATTAGCCAGATTGGATTTCATTCGCTTTTTGGTCTATTT
This sequence comes from Rhinoraja longicauda, assembly GCF_053455715.1. Lineage (NCBI taxonomy): Eukaryota > Metazoa > Chordata > Chondrichthyes > Rajiformes > Arhynchobatidae > Rhinoraja > Rhinoraja longicauda. Next base: position 6,065,445 of record NC_135964.1, read on the forward strand.
CCTGTCTTGTTTGAAATATACCCGTGTTGCAATTGTACAAGAACAACTTGATCATAGGCATGTCTAGTTCTGAAGTGCAAGTCTTCAGGGCTGAATTTGGAATGTTGTCTGGGGCCATTTGCTCCATCCAATGGTCTCAGCCATTTCCTGATGGTGTTGATTGTTCTAGCTGATAGGTTGCAGCAAAGTTTGAATGTGCTGTCATTTTTATAGAGAGCAGAGTTAGTTAGCAACAGAAGCACAAATATCACTTTCCCAGAGATATCTTGATGTGATTTGCAAAATTGCAATATTATTTTCAAAGTCTGCAATGGAGGGAATCTCTGGAGGAAGAGATGGGTCATTCTCTCAGCATTCCCAGCTGCACATGGTTGCAAGTACACCAGCTCCAGCACCCACCTGCTGGGTCCTGCCATTGCTGGGTTCTGATCTGATCCAATGGTTGTAAGGTCAATCAGCTCTGTCCATTGCATGACGTTACTGTTCCGTGGCAGGAATCCTATTTTAAATCATCACCAGTTAGTTATCTCAGCTGGCCTTTCTGCAAAGCTCATTGAACAAGGGATGATCCCCTGACTTCGTGGAAATGGTGAGGCAACGGATACGTAGGGCATATTTGGGTGACGTCTATTTCTACTGCCCAGTTTTGCGTTGCCTATATTGTCATTTGATCAGATTGATCAATCTTCACCTCCACCGCATTCCAGGTCTTGCACAACTTACCAGTCCCAATCCATCCAGCAGATCAACCTCTCCTAGCTCTCTTGCCTTGTTCTTCCTTGAGATACCCCCATCCGTAAACCACTTTCCTTGCACATCTTCCTAATCTGAGGACTCTAGTCACCAAGTGTTTCTCCCTCGACCCATCTTTCCCTTGCCCCCCACATATTTTTGCCAAGTAGCACCTGAAGTCTTGAATTTCAAGCACTCTAGGTGTTTCCAGTGTTGTACTTGAATTTCACTCGGTACGTCAGAATTTCTAGGCCCAGGAGGCTTATATCCAAAACATTTATATTTGCTTAAACGCAAAGTAGACTGAAAATGTTCCTTCACATTGACAATATGAAGCAACCTTTGGTTATGTTCAAGTGTGGAATATTGCAAAAGCTTTTCCTTCCCAAACTGAATAATTCTGTTAATCTTGTGTGTGTTTCTTAAATGTTTTCACGTTGAAAATATTCGATTTAAATAAAGTAAATGCACATATATTTAAATAGTTGTAGAAGCTACAATAATGAATAAACCAACAATACTGATGTACAGTCGTAGATTATTTTTTTCAAAATCGTCTTCCTTTCTTTATTATTCCTAACATGTGTTATTTCCTTATTAGAGTGAAAAGCCAATGTTAGGTTTCAGCACAGTTTGAATTTTTAAAAATTATATATCAAAAAAGACTTTATTCAAGTAATAAATATTTACAAAACATCTTCTTTTCAGCAACTCCATCCGACATTTCCGGAGGTTACACATTCATTGCAGATATTCATTTCCAAATTTACACAGAAATTTACACAGAATCCCTTATTTGGAGGGGCGTCTCCACCACACCCTGCCCCCCCATGTCCAACAGCGGAAGGACCCTAGACTGTGGTCCTCCCCCACAGGGCCTTGGCGTTGGCTGCACCAAGCTTCAGTGCGTCCCTCAGCAAGTACTCCTGCAGTCTGCAGCGGGCCAGACGGCAACATTCCCCGACGGACAGCTCGCTCCGCTGGGAGGTCAACAAGGATCGGGCAGACCAAAGAGCGTCTTTCACTGAGTTGATGACCTTCCAGCAGCACTCGATGTCAGTCTCTGAATGCGTCCCTGGGAACAGTCCGTCGATCACAGAGTCCTCTGTGGCGGAGTTGCTCGGAATAAATCGTGACAGGGACCCCTGCAAAACTCTCCAGACTCTCTTGGCAAATCCACACTCTGTGAAGAGGTGGGACACCGTCTCCTCTCCATAGCAGCCAGTTTGAATGTGCTGTCATTTCCATAGATAATAGACTGGTTTGAGAGATAGTTAGCAACACAAGCACAAAGATAGTTATGGCATCTGCTTTCCCAGAGATATCTTGATGTAATTTGTAAAATTATAATATTATTTTCAAGGTTGGCATTTCATTATTTAAAGCAGGAGTGTATGGTTTCCTGGTTTATCGGCTAAGAGGATGACAGGGGTTGATTAGCTTTAGAAAACAAGATAATCAAATGAACAAAACACAATTGAATCATGGGCCATCTGTTATCCTGGGTAATTAAAAGATTGTGTAGGAAGGAAATGCAGACACTGGTTTACACCGAAGATAGACACAAAATGCTGGAGTAACTCAACGGGACAGGCAACATCTCTGGAGAGGAGGAATGGGTGACCTGAAGAAGGATCTCAACCCAAAACCTCACCCATTCCTTATCTCCAGTAATTAAAGAATTTCTACAAGGACTCCTCTTTAAACATTTAGATAATGTGAGATAACACTGTTTCCTTATCTTGAATAGGCTTTTATTTCAAATTTCTCGTAAGAGTTTATCATTTCCTAAAGATTCTACATCAAACTTTCGGTCTTTAGTCATAAAATTTGGAGTTGATTATAACTAGGGATCAAGAGAAAGCAGAGTTCAAATTGCCTATTACTTGTCATCTGAATAGGTGATCACTTCCTCCAGGCTTCTGATAGGTTGCCTAACACTAGCAAAGTCCTTCTTTGTGTTTATAAATGGAGATGTAACCACATTTGTATCTCAGCAGGAAGACAGAAAAATGTTTCCCACCTGACCAAACTTTTCATGGAAATCCTCCCACTACTGGATTGCTCCAAGGACAGGGGAAGGCAAGATCCAGACTCCCCTTGCAGTGGAGCGGGCCCATAGATTTCCAAGTGTTACTTACGATAATGAACGTGTTACCGCTGCCAATATACTCCAGGGGGAAGATGCCTTCAATGGTGCAACAATCCTATCCACACACTGTGTAACTATGACTCAAAGGTACCTGGTCTTTGCTTCCCCCTGACAGATGTGAATCTTAGAACTGAATGATGGGTGTTGAGAGACACTTTTGAACTAAACCAGATGGAACTGCTGATTCTATGGGTCCCAATGCACTAACATCACCCCACACTGCCAACCTTGACCCATCTCCCTCATCCCCAACAGTCCAACAACCAGGCTCTGATTACTCTCGTTCCCGCCAATCCAAGAGGTGCATGAGAATTTCTAGACAACTAAACTGTTCTTTTCTCAAAAGGAGCAGTTTAAAAATGGTCTCTTATTGGCCTGTTGTCCTTCTCCAAATTGCCAAGCAGCTGTCCCTGAGTTTGGATCTATTTTGAGCATAGTTTGTGTTCTGTTGTTACTGTGTGTAAGCTCTGCAGTCCTTCCCAGCATGGAAAGAGGACGATTTCACAACCCAGCAGATAAGAAGCAATAGTTCACATCGTTATAGTGTCAACCGGTCTGAGGTTTGTCCAGCATGCAACCAGGCCATTCGGCCCACCATGTCCACACCACCCATCTGTACTGATCCCATCCTCCAGCACCTGGCCCATCGTCTTACATGCCAAGGCGATCCAGGCACTTGCTTTGATACTTCAAGGGAATTAAGCTAATGGCATGTTGGCCTTCATAATGAGAGGATTTGAGTACAGAAACAAATAAGTCCTTCTGCAGTTGTATAGGGCCCTGGTGAGACCACATCTGGAGTATTGTATGCAGTTTTGGTCACCTAATTTGAGGAAGGACGTCCTTGCTATTGAGGTAGTGCAGCGTAGGTTCACGAGGTTAATCCCTGGGATGGAGGGACTGTGATAGGCGCTTAGACTTAACTATGAAATAATTCAAAAAGCACAAGACTCAGTTAAAACTTTTAACTTTTACACCAAGGTGGGAGAAGACACAGAGACCTGAGTGTACTGTTGTTCACTCAGACGCCTGCTTCTGTCCTCTCAAAGAATACAAAGATTACAGGTAGTATTTAGACAGCTCAAAGCAGTTCAAAGCACATTTCAGTAATTATCCACCGAGGGTGTCCTTCTACCTTAACGGCTGTTGGAGTGGTGAGTAGCACTAGATGTGGACACTTCCAGCGGTCACCCAACTTCTTCCGCTCCCAATTCCGTATCAGGCATGTAGGTACAGCAGGCAGTGAAGAAAGCCAATGGAATGTTGGCCTTCATAACAAGAGGAGTTGAGTATAGGAGCAAAGAGGTCATTCTGCAGCTGTACAGGGCCCAAGTGAGACCGCACCTGGAGTACTATGTGCAGTTTTGGTCTCCAAATTTGAGGAAGGATATTCTTGCTATTGAGGGCGTGCAGCGTAGGTTTACTAGGTTAATTCCCGGAATGGCGGGACTGTCATATGTTGAAAGACTGGAGCGACTAGTCTTGTATACACTGGAATTTAGAAGGATGAGAGGAGATCTTATCAAAACGTATAAGATTATTAAGGGGTTGGACACGTTAGAGGCAGGAAACATGTTCCCAATGTTGGGGGAGTCCAGAACAAGGGGCCACAGTTTAAGAATAAGGAGTAGGCCATTTAGAACTGAGATGAGGAAAAACTTTTTCAGTCAGAGAGTTGTGAATCTGTGGAATTCTCTGCCTCAGAAGGCAGTGGAGGCCAATTCTCTGAATGCATTCAAGAGAGAGCTAGATAGAGCTCTTAAGGATAGCGGAGTCAGGGGGTATGGGGAGAGGGCAGGAACGGAGTACTGATTGAGAATGATCAGCCATGATCACATTGAATGGCGGTGCTGGCTCGAAGGGCCGAATGGCCTCATCCTGCACCTATTGTCTATTGTCTATAGGACGTATAACCCGGCCTGTAATCGTCCTTCTTTAGTCGTCTCGTCCATGGGCCGCTGGGCTCCGCGTACCTGTGAATGCAAAACTGACAAGGAATCTGTTAATAATTGCATGTACGCTAACAGGCGCTCATCTAAGGCATGGATTATTTCAACATTCTCCCAGGCCCCCCAGGGAGTCCTGAGGGGTCTTCCGTACATGACTTCCGCAGGGGTTAACTGTGTAGTAGAATGGGGAGTAACACGCAGAGCAAAAAGGGCCATGGGAAGAACGGACCCATTTAAGCTTGGTTTCCTCCGTTAACTTTACAAGCTTGTTTTTCAATGTTCCATTTGCTCGTTCCACAATTCCTGCAGCTTGCGGGTGGTGAACACAGTGAAATTGCTGTTGTATATTCAATTGTTTACACATTTCATCATTTACTTTGGCGGTAAAGTGTGGCCCATTGTCTGAACTGATAACAGCAGGCAGTCCAAACCTCGGTATTATCTGGCGTAGTAAAACAGCAACAGTAGACTGGGCTGTTGCATTAGTAGTAGGGACTGCTTCAATCCATCGACTGAAAAGATCTACAATGACTAAACAATGCTTGTAATTTTGCACTCTCCAGGTAGGCTTAATAAAATCGATTTGTATGCACTGAAGGTGTGGTCCTGGTGTACGTCCTGGTTCGGTCCGCATGGCTCTTCCAGGGTTGTGCCTTTGGCTAATCTGACATTGGGACACAATGTTCATACCGCTTTTGTTAACTGTGGGTGCCACCATTACCCAACATTCCCCCCTTACCTCCGTGGGTAAGGGAGTGTACATAGTGTAGCAAAATAGGTAACAAAACATCGGGAACGCAAACTTTGCCAGTCGGGGTGACCCCTAGGGAGTCGGATGGTCGTTGTCGGCAATTCGCCTGGCGCCGTTTGGTAATTTCTCTTGCTGGGGCGTCCCCTGCATTTTCAAGATTTCCCTGTTGCCTGGTAAGGCAAGGACTGAGTGGAAAAGACTTAGCTCTCCGGGGGGCACTACAAGGGTCCGCGCAGTAGAAGCCCGGCGTGCTGCAACATCAGCAGCATGGTTGCCACGGGAGACGCTAGCTGTGCGGGCAAGGTTATCTAATAGTGCGGGGAGGGCCGTAAAATGGTCTTCAGGGCTGGCTGAGTAAACTCGCTTCATTGTGGCAAAGTAATCTGTGAACTGTGCTCCCTGTGTGTGCTAATCAGGGGCCTTCCGGACCATGAGGGCCATATCTGCCGGCTTCTATGGGACAGCCAGTGGAATGGGAGGTTGCTCATCCTGAGGATTACGCATCATACGCAGGGGGTATTCAGTACTAGTTGTACCGAATTGCATCGTCTGTTTTCTGTCAGTGCGATTTTTAATTCTTTCACCAATGGTCTGTTGCAGGGTTACGGTAATGTGTGCCTTGTACAGTTGTGGAGGTGTGGGTGAAAGGGGAGCTGAGGCAGGAGAAGCCGTGGCAGCGGCAGAACCTGTGGCTGCCGAATATGGTGGTGGCAAATTGTGGGCTAGTTGTGGGGCAGGGGGTTGTGCTGTGGCATTTTGGACCAATTGCAGGCGGGACAGGGATGATTGGCTGTTCCCAGTGTATAGGGAGTTGCAGTAGTCTAGGCGGGAGGGAATGAATTGCTGGATGATTTTTTCAATGAAGTCAAATTGGCTTGTAATACCTCCCAACCTTTCCTAGCCCCTGTGGGGCCACACACCGCAGTCCCTCAGATATATGCATTGCTCATCCAACTCCGATCTCCCGCTTCCTCATGGCGTTTGACCACTTCCTCCTTCCATTCTTTAATAGGCTTTTTCCATTTCTTTCCCGCATCGTGCTCCCAAATAAATTGTTCTGCCCTTTTTAAAGTCTCAACGTTCCATGTTCCCCCTGCCGGCCAGGCCTCATCACCTAGTCGCTTAGTCAGAAACGCTGACAATTGTCTGAAATCTTTACTTTTACCCGGATCCAAAAAATACCTGTGCTGTACCGGCGATCCACCGTCGCTCTTATCCATAGCCTGTCCCATTCCTGGCCTGACAATCGATCACTATACCACATTATAATATTAATCTTAAATTGACCTAAACTCATGCGATAAAGGCTCTTAGGCGGTTCACTCGCCTCAATTCCCTTATTTTCCTGTTCGTTTCGGACTCTCGGTTGGGAACCAGATCAACCTCGGGCGAGGGACCACAATGTTCCAGTGAGTCGGATGTCCGGGACCCGACTCGAGGGGCCGGGATTGCGCACAGAATCCCACTCCGAAGTTTCCACTTATTCGCCCTTGTCGACGGTCCCAACGAGATCCTGCTGACTACGCCAAATGTGATAATCGCCTAGACTTAACTATGAAATAATTCAAAAAGCACAAGACTCAGCTAAAACTTTTTACTTTTACACCAAGGTGGGAGAAGACACAAAGACCTGAGTGTACTGTTGTTCACTCAGACGCCTGCTTCCATCCTCTCAAAGAATACCCAGATTACAGGTAGTATTTATACAGCTCAAAGCAACTCAAAGCACATTCAGTAATTTTCCATGGTTACTTGACATAAGCCAGTCTTAACAATAACATAGTAGAGTTCCTTTAATTGTGTTAGGGAGTCAAACAGGAGTAAAGGGGAGTTGCATAGCTAATATGATTAGCGAGGCACCGTAGGGTTTAGTTCAGAACATTGGAATGTCCAGTCCCCGATAAACCTGAAGAACAACTTCTTATCTGCAGATGTCTGGTACCGTGAAGGTCGACTTTGCAAAGACCTGTTTTTAGTATAATAGCATATTCAGCTTAAAATGTCTGTCATAGTCATCACAAAATGTCTTCCACAGTATTAACTCTCATATGAGGAAAGATTGGAAAGACTGGGCGTGTATTCACTGGAGTTTAGAAGGATGAGAGGGGATCTCATAGAGGCGTATAAAATTATAAAAGGACTGGACAAGCTAGATGCAGGAAAAATGTTCCCAATGTTGGGGGAGTCCAGAATCAGGGGACCCAGTCTAAGAATAAAGGGGAGGCCATTTAAAACTGAGGTGAGAAGAAACCTTTTCACCCAGAGAGTTGTGAATTTGTGGAATTCTCTGCCACAGAAGGCAGTGGAAGCCAATTCACTGGATGAATTTAAAAGAGAGTTAGATAGAGCTCTAGGGGCTAGTGGAATCAAGGGATATGGGGAGAAGGCAGGCATGGGTTACTGATTGTGGATGATCGGCCATGATCACAATGAATGGCGGTGCTGGCTCGAAGGGCCAAATGGCCTCCTCCTGCACCTATTTTCTATGTTTCTACATTTCTTAAATGCTGCCACCTCTCCCTCGGGCAATGTATTCCAGCTAGTCGTCATGGGCGGTGAAAAAAAAGGTTTCCCAAAAATCCCTTCTAAACCTCTTCACCTTAAACCCATGTCCTCTAATTTTATTTGTCGCCTATACAGAAACAGTTTCCCACAGTCTACCCTATCGATGCCCCTCATAATTTATATAATTCAATTAGGTGTTCTTTTAACAACCTCCGCTCTGGGGAAAACAGACCGAGCTTCACCACTTACCTCTCATAACTGAAACATACCAATTAAGGCAGCAGATTGGTGAATCCCTACAGCACCTCTGCTATGGGATCACATCTTTCCAACAGTACAGTGATCAGAACTGCACACAATACTCCAAATGGAACATTGTGCGCCTTCTTAGTGAAACGAAATAATAAACAAAGATCCCCAAAGAGTTTCTTTGGTTGGATTTTGATTTAATGAAGAGAAGAACTCTCCGGTGTAATGAAACTGTAAATCAATTTGTAACAAACCATTTTGCAGTTCTTTATTCTATAAAACACATAACCATGCACATTTTCAGTTCTCTGGCATCTATACCTTGGTTGGACAGTAAGTACACTCAGAACAGAATTGATCATCTCGAAGGAAATACACAGACAGGTAGGATACAAGGAATACACCCTCATTATCTCCACACGCTTTGAAATCTATTATCCTTTATTAAAAAAAACTATCAATTTGAATTCCCTTCTTTGCACCAAATTGACATTTCCTCAAAACTATCCAAGCTTAAATGATTTTGAATGAATGTAGTCCTTTTGTTCAAAAATGGAAACTCTACCAAATCTGGGGGGGGATCGAAGGGGATGGTGTGGGTGAGTGGGTGTGTGGGTGAGTGGGTGAGTGGGTGAGGGGGGGTGGGGAGGAGGGGGGGGGAGGAGGAGGGGGAGATAAGGGGGGTTGAGGGGGGATGGAGTGTGGGAGTAGGTGAGGGGGAGGGGGAGGGGGGATAAGGGGGGATGGAGTGGGTGAGTGGGGGGAGGGAGGGGGGGATAAGGGGGAGTCGAAGTGGGATGGAGTGGGTGAGTGGGGGTGGGATGGAAGGGGGAGGAGGGGGAGGGGAGGGTGCTAGACCAATGCAGGAGAGGTTTGGGGGAGCTTTAAGGGGCGTTGATGGGGGCAGTGGGTGGGAAGGGGAGGGGAGGAGGGGGATAAGGGAGGTTGAGGGGGGGAGGGAAGTGGGTGAGGGGGGAGGGGGATTGAGGGGGGATGGAGTGGGTGAGTGGTTAAGGGGGAGGGGAGGAGGGGGGTGTAGAGGGGGGATGGAGTGGGTGAGGGGGGAGGGGAGATGGGGGGAAGGAGGGTTGAGGGGGGATGGAGTGGGAGCGGGGGAGGGGGAATATGGGGGGTTGGGGGGATGGTGGTTGTGGGTGAGTAGGTAAGGGGGAGGGGAGGAGGGGGGAAGGGGAGTTGAGGGGGGATGGAGTGGGTGTGAGTGAGGGGGGGGTGGAGGGGGGAGGGGGTAGTGGGAGAGGGGAGGGTGCTAGACCAATGCAGAAGTTTGGACCCAACGGGTCCACCCTTTTCTAGTACATTCTAAAGGCAATTTTTTCAATATTCACTGATGAAACATTAATGTAATTATATGCTCTATGTGCAACCTCTGTAAAGTTATAGTTCATTAATATTCAATGCAGTTTAATTGAAAGTCATTTCCAACTCAACTGTTTAGAAAAATTAAAGTCATAGAGTGATACAGTGTGGAAACAGGCCCTTTGGCCCAGCCTGCCCACACTGGCCAACATGTCCCAGCTACACTAGTCCCACCTGCCTGCATTTGGCCCATATCAACCACAATCTGTCCTATGCATGTATCTGTCTAAATGTTTCTTAAACATTGCTATAGTACCTGCCTCAATTACCTCCTCCAGCAGCTTGTTTCATACATCTACAACCCTTTGTGTAAAAATGTTATCCCTCAGGTTCCTATTAAATCTACCCCTCCCCCCCCCCCCCCCCAATTTAAACTTATGTCCTCTGGTTCTCGATTCCCCTACTCTGGGCAAGAGACTCTGTGCGTCTACCCGATCTATTCCTCTCATGACTTTGAGCATATCCTTTGTATAAGACTACCCCTCATCCAAGGAATAGCATCCCAGGCTACTCAACCTAAAGTAGTTAAAGTTGCCTTAACGTAGACTGCTGCTGAAATATCAAACCATGCTCAATGCTGAAACCTATTTTGTTTTCCCTCATTTGAGTTGTTTGGGTTTATAGCAACTGGAGAGGCGGGACGAATGTGTTGATTGAGAAAAACAGCCACTGTCTCATTAGCCATGATTGGACCTTTCTCACGATCAAGAAAGAATTTATAATGGGGACAGTCTCATGTTCAGTGTTCAGAGAGGCCAAAATATTAACCTTTTATTCATTGTCACCCGATCAAAATTGCTCCCATTGAGAGGTAAAGTAAAATCCGAGACTGCAGTGAAAACTAACATACCAGCGTGATATTTCCAGTCTTCATATCAAACAGCCTCCTACGCAAGCTGCCAAACTCGTCATGGGGCACCAATGCATCCACACTAGGGTCAACTGCTCTTGCGCTGTGCTACTCTGCTGCAGAGTATGCTTGTCCTCTCTGGGAGAGATCATCTCATGTGAAGAAAGTTGATGCCACCCTTAATGACAGCTGCAGATGCATCACTGGCCGCCTAAAACCAACGGATGTGGATAGCTTGCATGTCTTGGCCGGTATTGCTCCACCAGGAATCAGGTGCCGGTAGGACTGAACGTAGCAGGCAAGTTGGGGACACCCGCCATTCCTGCCACTCCCCTCACCCAGCCCCAAACCGCCTGAAGTCGAGGAAGAGCTCCCTCACACAGTCCAGCCACTGCCACGGTCTCCCGAAGCAACCAGACCAGCCTTGTGGGAAAAGAAACGCAGTGAAAACCACCATCACGAGAAGCTGCCAATCCCAACCAAGGACCAGCTACCACCTGGTCACAGGTGTGACTGGAAGTCCTGGGAGTCCCTCAATTGGCTTCGTACAGGGATGGGCCAATATGAGCAAATGGGGCTGTGCAGATGCGGCAGACACAGAATGTGAATGTGGAACATCTGTACAATCCAGGCCACACCCACTAAGATGCCCACTTCCTGGTGAGCAATGCTGCCTGGAAGATCTCGCGGTGGCAAACCAGAAGGTTGTCCACTGTGCAAGAGCCTGGCCCAACATCTGAAACATAGATGACGGACATGAAAGAAGAAGAATCGTCTTCTCACCCACCCTGAACACTTTGTTTATGCATACCAATTTCTATTGGTATTACTAGTGGTGTTATTACCACCTGTACAAAGAAACAATGAAAATCTTTCTTTTGCATGTTATCCAGGTTTAAAAAAAACATAATATTGATTTCTCTAACTTCAAGTTGAATATTGATTTCTCTAACTTCAAGTAACCCTGGCATTCCCTCTCTCTCTCTCTCTATCCCTCCCCCACCCAAGTCGCACCAGCTTCTCGTTTTCACCCAACAAACAGCTACCAATGGCCGGTTTCCTATATCATTGTTACTTTTATGCATATCTTTCATTCATTGTTTTTTATCTCTCTACATCATCATCTATATCCCTCGTTACCTTGTTCCCTAACTAGTCTGAAGAAGGGCCTTAACCTGAAATGTCACCTGTGGTGTATTATGATAAGAATCGACGAGTGAGACGGGTTAGCATACAACATATGGCCGCTTTACTTCAACACCACCAGAGAGATAATACAGATATCCCACAATGCTTTATACCCGGAACTACGGCAAGGCTCAGCTGCCAAAATACAAAAACTCAAATGGTAAATACACCACATTACCCCCTTTTTAAAATGAAGGTAATCATAAATAACTGAAATTAGCCTTATTACTGACAATAACCATTCTCAAAGTTACTACTATGCAAAGTTACTTGTTATCACTAGAGACCCTCTTGTAGTTTTAACATGTCTCAGTCCAACTGTCTGTTCATATTAATGAAAACAACTTAAACAACTAAACAGTCCTTCATGCCGAACATTTCCTTTTTTTTTTTTAATGAAGCTTAAGGGACATAGCGGTCTGGAGGCTTCCTGACCCTTGATGATCGGCGTGGACTCAGCGGCACAGCAGCTGCAGCTGTACGGTCCACAGTCCCTGGCTCGCTGCATGATGACATGTCCTCCGGCTGTGCGGGTTGGCTCGGTGCAGAAGTGTCAGTGGTTGAGTTTTCAGTGTCCTGATCCAGTCCATCTCCCATGACTCTGAATCTCAGCTGATCTCCATGTCTCCTGTAGGTGATGTCGGTGTCTCCTCCTTGTACTTTGTAAGACACCGGTCCTGTTTGATCCACTATGACTCCAGGAATCCATTTGCGTCCTCCCCCAGCCGTATTGTATAAATACACTGGGTCATCCACTGAGAAACACCTGTCTGCTGCACGGAGGTCATGGTGAAACTTCTGCTTGTACTGTTTTTTACGAACAGCGGCTGCTGTGTCCGGACGGATGAAATCCAGACGGGTGCGCACGTGTCTGTTCAGAAACAGGTCAGCAGGTGACTGACCAGTAGTGCAGTTTGGTGTGGTGCGATACTGCATCAAAAAGAGGGAGACCCTGTCCTCCACATCCATTGCGGTGTGTGTCAGCTTTTTCATTCCACCCTTGAATGACTGAACGTACCGTTCTGCCAGGCCATTCGAGGCAGGGTGACCAGGAGCACTTGTAGAATGAAGGATTCCATTCTGCTGCATGAAGTTTTTAAACTCCTCTGACGTGAACTGCGTTCCATTATCCGTGACAATGTGCTCCGGCAATCCATAAGCTGCGAACAGTCTTCTCAGTCGTGTGATAGTGGCTTGTGATGTGATGCTAGACATTTTAAACACCTCCAACCACTTGGAGTAAGCATCCACCACCAACATGAAAGTGTGTCCCAAAAATGGACCAGCAAAGTCTATGTGTAGTCTTTTCCAGCTCTGGCCAGGAAATTCCCATGGATGCAAAGGCACCTGACGAGGCATCCTTTGCTCCAATTGACATGACTCACATGCTCTGCAAACTTGCTCCACCTCTGCATCAACTTTAGGCCACCATACGTACTTGCGTGTTAGTGCTTTCATTTTCACAATTCCTGGATGGCCAGAATGCAGCTCCTTTAACACAGTTTTTCTCAACTTTTCAGGAATCACCACTCTGGTGCCCCACAGGACACATCCTCGCTCTACTGAAAGTTCACATCTACGCGTGTGGAAAGCTTTCAGAGTCTCATTCACTTCAGCAGGCCAGCCGTCCATGACAAATTTCAGCACCTTTGACAACACGTTGTCTGTGCATGTTGCACGTGCCACTTGGTCTGCGTTCAGTGGAGCCTGCTCAAGATGTTCAGTTAACAGTGTGTATACGCTGTCAGTGACGGCTGTGGTCCCTGCGTCGTTTGTGTCAGGCAGCGGAACTCTTGAGAGGCCATCTGCATTACCATGTTTCTCTGAAGCACAGTACTCAATGTGATAATCATAGGCAGAGAGAATTATTGCCCATCTTTGGATTCGAGCTGCAGCCATGGTGGGCAGGCTTTTGTGTTCTCCAAACAGTGTTAGCAGGGGTTTGTGATCAGTCACAAGTTTGAATTTCCTCCCCCACAGGTATTGGTGAAACTTCTTTACACCAAAAATGAGCGCCAGTCCCTCTTTCTCAATCTGAGAATATTTCTTCTCAGCAGGGGATAATGTGCGTGATGAGAAGGCGATGGGGCGCTCCTCCCCTGTAGGCATTTTGTGTTGTATGACAGCTCCAATGCCATACACTGAGGAGTCACAGGCCAGAGTGAGAGGGAGCTTTTGGTCATAGTGCACCAGGATCTTGTCACTTGTGAGCAGGGGATTTGCACTTGTCAAAAGCTTTCTGCTCTCGCCTTTTCCACTCCCACGACACCTGGTCTTTCAGCAACCTGTACAGGGAAGCAAGCACGGTGCTTTGGTTGGGCATGAACCGTCCATAATAATTCACTAGTCCCAAGAAAGCTCTCAGCTCTTTCACACAGGTGGGGGCTGGTGCATCCTTTATTGCTCTGACTTTCTCCGGTGACGGCTGGATGCCCTGGCTGTTTAACACATGACCCAAGTATTCGATTTGTTTCTTTCCAAACTCACACTTTGCATCCCTGACTCTCAGTCCGCTCTCCTGCAGTCTCTGTAGCACTTTATGCAGGTTTTGCAGATGCTCTCGTTCAGTTTTTCCTGTGATGAGGAGATCATCCAGATACACCACTACATCCAGCTCTTTCAGGAGGTTCTCCATGATTCTTTGGAAGATGGAGGGTGCTGCGCTCACACCAAAAGCCAGTCTGTTATAGACAAATAAGCCTCGGTGTGTGTTAATGGTCAACAGTTTTTTTGATTCATCCTCCAGAAGTACCTGCTGGTACGCTGAGGCGAGGTCGATCTTTGAAAACACCTTTCCTCCACTGAGGGTTGCCATCAGCTCCTCTATCCGTGGCAAGGGATAAGTCTCTGTGGTGGCAGCTTGGTTTACAGTGAGTTTGTAATCTCCACACAGACGAATGGGATGGTCCTTTTTTTCAACAGGAACAACGGGTGCTGCCCATTCACTATGTTTGACTGGAGTAATTATGTTGGCCTTTTCCAGTCGGTCTAATTCAGCCTCCACTCGTGCTTTCATGGCAAATGGCAGTGGGCGGCTTTTGCAAAACTTTGGGCACCAGAATTGTTGCTTTGACATCACGCAGAGTGCCAAGTTCATCTTTAAACACTTCAGAGTGTAACTCCAGTACATCCTGTATTGATGTCAGGTGAGGCATCTCCTTAATATGCTTTATGTCTTCCTGATGAGACTTGTCACTGGCATGTTTAATTTCTTTCCAGTTTAAGGTGAGCTTTTTTAACCAGTTCCTTCCACACAAAGCTGGGCCTGCTCCCTTTACCACAATCATTGGTAGCTGCTCACTCTGACTCTCATAGCTGACAGTGGCTTCAAACTGTCCCAACACAGGAATAACCTCCCCTGTGTATGTCTTCAGTGTGACTTCAGCAAGCCCAAGTGGTTGCTTTAAAAAGGTGGTCTGAAACAGCTCCTCTGAGATAATGCTCACGGCAGCTCTGGTGTCAATTTCTAGTTTGACTTCTTTGCCATTAACCACAAAACACGCCCGGTATGCTTGTTTACAGTTGTTGCCATTTACTAATGAAAACATGGGCAACACTATTTCTTCTGCCTCCACATACTTTGTGTTTTTATCAGTCTGTCGTTTATATCTGCTCTGTGTCGGTGCTGCCGCCACTTTTCCTCTGCATGCCCTTTTAATATGCCCGGTTTTACCACAGTTGTAACACTTTGCGTCTTTAAAGCGACACACCTGTGGGCTGTGATTTCTGCCGTTACATCTATGGCAGTTCCTCCCTGTTTGCTTAGCCGTGTGCGCATCCACTTTATGCACTTGGTTCAGACGCGCCTCGTGTCCCCGCAGCTGCTGCGTGTCTCTCTCCGCAGTCTCCATGCTGAGGGCGACTTCAAATGCCCGTGCAAAAGTCAGGTTGGACTCCGACAACAGCCGGCGCTGGCTTGCCTCGTTACAAATCCCACTGACAAAACGGTCCCGAAGCGTCTCGTTCAACGTCGCTCCAAACTCACAGTTAACTGCACACTGTTTCAGCTCCGCAACGTAACTGGTCACAGACTCGACCGCCCGCTGGTTGCATCGGTTAAAGCGGAATCTCTCCGCAATAAGCAACGGCTTGGGTTCAAAATGAGTCTTTAAAATGTTCACAATGTCATCGTAGGACTTATCTTTTGGCTTCAGCGGCTGCATCAGGTTCCTTAACAGACCATATGTAGATGCTCCCATCACACTTAACAGAGTAGCCACTTGCTTCTCCACTGCAATGTCGTTAGCCTCAAAAAACTGCTCTAAACGTTCCACATACGCCGACCAAGACTCCGTCTTCGGGGCGAACTCCCCTCTGGAACCTATGATAGGCATTTTCTGCTTGTTTTATCCTCGTCGCCAACTTTAACTGTGGTGTATTATGATAAGAATCGACGAGTGAGATGGGTTAGCATACAACATATGGCCGCTTTACTTCAACACCACCAGAGAGATAATACAGGTATCCCACAATGCTTTATACCCGGAACTACGGCAAGGCTCAGCTGTCAAAACACAAAAACTCAAATGGCAAATACACCACATCACCCATTCCTGCCTGCTGCCAGTCCCGCTGAGTTACTCCGGCTTTTTGTGTCTATCTTGAGTTTAAACCAGCATCTGCAGTTCCTTCCTGCACAAATGGGTACAATCGACAGTGCAAAGAGAAAGGAAACAGTGTGCAGGATAGGGTGGCACGGTGGCATAGCTGTACAGCTACTGCCTTACCGCGCCAGAGACCCAGGTTCGATCCTGACTATGGGTGCTTGTCTGTACGGAGTTTGTACGTTCTCCCCGTGACTTGCGTGGTTTTTCTCCAAGATCTTCAGCTTCCTCCCACACCCCAAAAGACATACAGGTTTGTAGATTAATTGGCTTGGTATAAATGTACAATTTTACCCCAGTGTGTGTAGGATAGTGTTAATGTGTGGGGATCACTGGTCAGTGCGGACACGGTGGGCCGAAGGGCCTGTTTCCGCGCTGTATCTCTAAACTAAACTAAATAGTGCCACAGCTGTGTAACAATGAATAAATAATAAATCTGATCAATTAATGTGGTTCCAGTTGTACTTAAACTACCCAAACTCACTTTAGTTTTAACCTTTACTGTTGCAATGAGGAGCAATTCATTATTACTGATGTATTCACCAGGAGTAAAAGATATTTTCTTTCAGCTAGGATGAAGTAATAAAAGTGAGACAAAAGCATGAAATTTTTTCAACTGCTGAAGCCTGTGAAACTTTTTTGATTTAAACATTACCAAATGTGTATTTACAGACTGTGAAACTTATCAAATGAGATCCTGCTATTGATTTTTCTGAAACTAGAATGGACTATTAAGTTGATTAACACGGTTGTTCCGTGTACAATAATACCTCACTGGTACATGTGGAAATGAAAGTGAGGACATTTCCCCATGCGGAATTAAATGGAAAGTCTCCATTCCTCCCCAGTCGCTATGTGCACTTTATAATTGAGACATTTTTCTGACTCTTGTGTCAGAATTTCATTGAACTGTGAGGGGAATAGGAAACTTGATAGAGATGTAATTCATTTCATGCGGTTCCAATAATCTGCCTTAGTGACAAACTATGTGCTCCATCAATGTTATTTTTGACACCTTTGCTTCCAAGATGAAAAATGAGTGCAAAGAGAATTTAAGTAATGAAATGTAATGAATCCATATCACACAGAACCAGTTTCCCTTTGTTATTCATTTCCACTTTGCAAATTGCGTTAGCAACAGCAGCAGCATTCAATGCCGTGCCTAATTGCTTTTGAACCCTTTAGAGACAGTTAAGAGTCATCTACATTGTGGGTCTAAAATCACATAACAGCCAACAGGGGAAGAACATGGACCAACTAAATGTAATCCTGATTACAAGGGGAATACAGTAAAAAATCGTGGAAGTGTAGCGACCATAGAGAATGGTCCTGGTCGTCGAACCCTCAGATTGGCCAGCAAGGTCACGTGTGGGCGCGACCGTAGGGATTGGTCCAGAGAGCGATATCGCTGATTGGACAGCGTTGTCATGTGCGCTTTTGGCGCCCGAAAAGAGTTAGTTCGGAGACGTCTTCGAAGAAGACAGTGAGTTTTTGATGGTTGTCCGTTATCTTGTTGTTAAACCTTTGTATTCGAATATTGCTGTCGCAATAAACTTCATCAACAAAGAACAAGTTTCCGGACTCGCCATATTGGTGACCCCGACGTGATCTGGGCGATCACCGACCATGGACGAACACGACGCCCCGTTGTTGGATGCTGCGCATGGCACACCGGAGTTAAGCGCAGTAAGCGTTCACCTTCCGTCGTTTTGGACACATCAACCACAATCTTGGTTTGTCCACACCGAAGCCCAGTTTCATTTAAGAAACATATCGACAGACGCGACGAAATATTACTACCTCGTCAGCGCTCTATCACCGGAGACGACCACATGCGTGATGCGGTTCATCGTAAATCCTCCTGCGGAAAGCAAGTACGAGGCCATGAAGGCACTGTTACTACGAACTTCCGGGTTCCATATGCATGATCGCGCCAAAAAAATTCTGCACCTACCGGATCTCGGAGATCGACTGCCGTCCGTTCTCATGGCCGAGATGATGATGCTGGCCGGTGAACATACGGATTGCCTCATGTTCGAGCAGGCATTCCGAGAGAAGCTTCCCGAAGATGTCCGACTTCTGCTCACGGATTGTTCTTTTAAGGACCCAGAAGCATATGCAGAAAAAGCTGATGCGCTCATAGCGGCCAAATCGAAGGGAAGCGGTTCGATCAACAAGGTCTCGACATCAGTGACCACGCCACAGCGACATCAAGATGGCGCCACGTCTCCCGCCAGTCTTCCAAAAGCCCGCCAAAAAGATCCGCACAAGCGCGGCTGGTGCTATTATCATCTACGATGGGGTAGAGAATCCCGCAACTGCCGCTCACCTTGTACTTTCGCGGGAAATGCCTCAGCCGATCGTACATAGGGGCAGTTGCGATTGGCCAGAACCGACGCCTCCACGTCCGAGATCGACTCACGGACACAGAATTTTTAGTGGACACGGGAGCCATTGTCAGTATAGTGCCGCCGACCGACCTTGAGACCAGATCGGGTAAGACAGGTCCTACCCTCATCACGGTTAATGGCAGCCCCATCCGCACGTTCGGTACGCGGAAGATGTCCCTTGTGTTAGGCCTCCGCACGTACGAATGGCCATTCATTATAGCAGACGTCAGACAAGTGATCCTAGGCGCAGATTTTTTCTGGGCCTTCTCACTGGTCCCTGATGTCCGCGGTAACGACCTCCGACCCTCCGCCAGCGAGGAGCCTGTCGCTCTGACAATCGCCTCCCCGCTCAGCCCTACTGTCCAGGCCGTCGTCGCGGCCCCTGACGTATGCTGAGGCCCTGGCGGAGTTTCCAGAGCTGCTCATCCAGCATTTTGACGCCCCTTCGGCCAAGCTTGGCGTGGTCCACCACATTCGCACTGAGGGCCCTCCCGTTTTCACTCGGGCCAGGAGACTACCGCCAGACAAACTGGTGGTGGCGCGGGCGGAATTTAGGAAGATGGAGGAAATGGGCATTGTCCGTCAGTCCGACAGCTCATGGGCCTCGCCGTTGCATATGGTCTCCAAGGCATCTGGGGGGTGGAGACCATGTGGCGCTTATCGGCGTCTCAATGCTGTCACCACGGCTGATCGCTACCCCATACCGCACCTGCAGGACTTTTCGTCTGGGCTGGTAGGGGCGGTGGTGTTCTCCAAAATCGATTTGGTGCGAGGATACCACCAGATTCCTGTGCGGCCGGAGGACATACAGAAAACTGCCACGATTACTCCGTTCGGGTTGTTCGAATGGTTGCGCATGCCTTTCGGTTTAAAGAACGCGGCACAGGCTTTCCAGAGACTGATGGACCGTGTGGGTCGGGGTTTACCCTTTGTGTTTATTTATTTAGACGACATCCTGGTCGCCAGCCCCTCAGTGCAGGAACACCAGGTCCACTTGCGGACTGTGTTCCAGCGGCTCCAAGACCATGGGCTCATTATCCAACCCTCCAAGTGTCAATTCGGCCTCTCTTCTCTTGATTTTTTAGGGCACAGAATCACCCCTGCCGGCGCCACCCCTTTGCCCGAGAAGGTGGAGGCTATCCGGGCATTTCCCAGGCCCACCACAGTGAAAGGGCTGCAGGAGTTCGTAGGTATGGTTAACTTCTACCATAGGTTCGTTCCGGCAGCTGCGCGGGTCATGCGCCCGCTCTTCCAGTGCCTTGCGGGTGAACCGGTAGAGTTGATATGGTCCCCGGCCGCAGAGTCGGCTTTTACAGCAGCTAAGGCAGCCTTGGCAGACGCCACCATGTTGGTCCACCTGAGCCCCTCCGCCCCCACGGCCCTGACGGTTGATGCGTCTGACGTGGCGGTGGGTGGGGTTTTGGAGCAGCAGGTCGTGGCCTTTGGCAGCCCTTGGCGTTTTTCAGCCTGCAACTGAGTTCGGCCGAGCTGAAGTATAGCGCATTTGACCGAGAGCTTCTGGCCCTCTATTTAGCTGTTCGTCATTTCAGGTATTTCCTTGAGGGCCGCCCATTTGTGGTCTTTACGGACCATAAACCATTAACATTTGCATTTTTCAAATTGTCTGACCCATGGTCGGCCCACCAGCAGCAGCACCTGACTGCCATCTCCGAATTTACCACCGATGTCCGCCATGTCGCGGGTAAGCTTAATGCCGTTGCTGACGCCCTGTCTAGGCCTGCTTGTTCCCCCATTTCGGCGGTGGACCGCGAGGTGGATCCCCAGGAGCTTGCGGAGGCACAGCTTCTGGCGGATACTGCCTCGGCATACCAGTCCACCACTTCGGGGTTGAAGTTGGCTCAGGTAGCCTGCGGGTCGGAAGGCACAAAAGTCTGGTGTGATGTTTCCCTTCCCCGTCCCAGGCCGGTAGTGCCGCCCTCCCTTCAGCGCCGGGTTTTCGATGCCATTCACGGGCTGGCGCACCCGTCCATCCGCTCCACCTCTGCGTTAGTAGCCGCTCGGTTTGTCTGGCATGGCCTGCGTAAAC
The DNA here is from genome assembly GCF_053455715.1 of Rhinoraja longicauda. NCBI lineage: Eukaryota > Metazoa > Chordata > Chondrichthyes > Rajiformes > Arhynchobatidae > Rhinoraja > Rhinoraja longicauda. The sequence continues at coordinate 6,086,239 of NC_135964.1, forward strand.
AGGTAGCTGGTTGGGCACGTTCCTGCGTTCCCTGCCAGACCGCTAAAGTCCAGCGCCATGTCCAGCCCCCCGTACAGGAGTTTGAGGTCCCAGCAGTTCGTTTTTTCCGCATTCACGTGGATTTAGTCGGGCCCTTGCCTTCCTCCCGGGGCTACACCCATCTCCTCACGGTGGTGGATCGGTTCACCCGGTGGCCAGAGGCTTTCCCATTGTCCGATATCTCGGCAGCCTCTTGTGCCAGGACTTTGGCCCTCCATTTGGTAGCACGTTTCGGGGTTCCGGCGGTTATTACCACCGACAGGGGGCCGCAGTTCACTTCGTCCCTCTGGACCACGCTAGCCGAGCTGTACGGTTCCCAGTTACAACACACTACAGCATACCACCCCCAGGCAAATGGGCTTGTAGAGAGGTTCCACCGTCAACTCAAGGCGGCCCTCAGTGCGAGGCTTGAAGGCCCGGACTGGGTAGACCAACTCCCCTGGGTCCTTCTGGGCATCCGGACTGCTCCTAAGCAAGATCTCGGTGCTTCGTCCTCGGAGCTAGTATATGGCTCGCCACTTCGAGTACCCGGGGATTTGCTTCCGGACCCCTCCGACCAGCTGCCTCCAGTCCCATCAGTCTTAGCATCGCTCCGGGCACGGGTGGGTTCCCTGGCCCCAGTTCCGACTTCACGTCATGGGTGTCCCATGGTACACGAACCGCCTTCCCTGAAGGACTGTGAGTTTGTATTTTTGCGAAAGGATTCCCATCGTGCCCCGTTGCAGAGGGTCTATGAAGGGCCGTTCCGGGTTTTGCGTAAGGGGACGGCTACCTTCACCTTAGACGTGGGCGGCAGGAGTGAGCTCGTCTCGGTGTCCCGGCTTAAACCTGCACACTTGGATCCGGATCAACCAGTCCTGGTCGGCCAACCCCCTAGGAGAGGCCGGCCTCCGGCAGTTCCGATCAGTCCAGGACCCCCCGCTCCGGCTGTTCCTCCAAGTCCGGAATCCCCGGCTCCTGTGGTTCAGGCTGCCCCTCTCCTTACTCGTTCTGGTCGCGAAATCCGGCTCCCTGCTAGGTTCCGTACCTCGGGTTCTGGGGGGGGTCATGTAGCGACCATAGAGAGTGGTCCTGGTCGTCGAACCCTCAGATTGGCCAGCAAGGTCACGTGTGGGCGCGACCGTAGGGATTGGTCCAGAGAGTGACATCGCTGATTGGACAGCGTTGTCATGTGTGCTTTTGGCGCCAGAAAAGAGTTAGTTCGGAGACGTCTTCGAAGAAGACAGTGAGTTTTTGATGGTTGTCAGTTATCTTATTGTTAAACCTTTGTATTCGAATATTGCTGTCGCAATAAACTTCTTCAACAAAGAACAAGTTTCCGGACTCGCCATAGAAGTCTTATTAAGTATTTTCAGGGCATTTGTGAGATTCTTCCCTCAAGGACTATTGTTTAAGACAGTTAGATATTTTATAAATCACCATTACAGATTCATTTTTTAAATTCCATGTTGCTGACAGCAATATTAATTGCCCATTCCTGATTAATAATGAGAGAAAATTGAGTCACTGCAGAATGACCATGGTACCATCCGGTAGTATCTCAAGGACTTTGACTGCCATGATAAAGGTAAAAGAGTTTTATTTTAAGAAAGCAAAGCGCTGGAATAACTCAGCAGGATGGGACCCAAAACATCTCCTATCCATGTCTTCTAGACATGCTGCCTGACCCGCTGAGTTACTCCAGCACTTTGTGTTTTACGCAAAGGTTCCAGCACCTGCAGTTCCTTGTGCCTATTCTTTATTTCCAGAATGTATTATTCGTAGGTTGGCAAGCTGTAACTAGCAGGGTGTCACAGGAGTGGGGTGTCACGCAACTATTAATATTAACTATTAACCATTTGTAATTGATATTCATGTGTGAGATGAAGGGAACAAAAGTATTGCAGAAAAACAGATTATGCATAGATGGCAAAGTAAATTGTGAGGGCACTTAGAGCTTAAAATGGGAGACAGATTTAAGGCAATAGGCACAAATGGAGCATAATGTGGAAAAATATGTGGTTATTCATGTTGGTAAGGAGAACTGTAAACCAGAATATTGTTTAAATGGAAAGGGAATACAGAATCCGACTGTGTAGGAAGGAACTGCAGGTGCTGGTTTACGCTGAAGATAGACACAAAATGCTGGAGTAACTCAGCGGGTCAGGCAGCCTCTCTGGAGAGAAGGAATGGGTGACATTCCGGGTCGCGACCCTTCTTCAGACCGACTGTACAGGAGGATCTGTGTGACCTTGCACTTGAAACTCAGCAAATTAGGACGCAGGTGCAGTCAGTTATCAGGAAAGTAAATGGACCAACTAAATGTATTCCTGATTACAAAGGGAATAAAATAACAAATCGTGGAAGTCTTTTCAGGGTAATTGTGAATAATTCCTGGAGAATGCTGACATTGTGGTCTCCTTATTTAAGGAGGGTCTTTGTTACATTGGGGGCAAATCAGAAGGCTCATGGGGTCAAAGAAAGCGTGTTCACGTTGCAGCCCTGTGTCCACCAATCTTTCCACCACCACTCACAAGAAGCGCAAGAAGCGCAAGACGCCCTTGTCTGCAGATGCCGAGAAGTGTGTTCAGCTCTAGCTGAACAATTTCAAATCTTGTTATGTGGACTCTTTTCAGAATGGCAGGCAGTGGAGAGTGGAGTGCCGCAAGGCTCGGTGTTTGGGCCGCAACTGTTTACCATATATATTAATGATTTGGATGAAGGAATTAGAAGTAACACTAGCAAGTTTGCGAATGACACAAAGCTGGGTGGCAGTGTGAACTGCGAAGAGGATGTTAGGAGGTTGCAGGGTGACCTGGACAGGTTGAGTGAGTGGGCTGATGCGTGGCAGATGCAGTATAATATAGATAAATGTGAGGTTATCCACTTTGGCGGCAAAAACAAGGATGCAGATTATTATCTCAATGGTGCCAGGTTAGGTAAGGGGGAAGTGCAGCGAGACCTGGGTGTCCTTGTACACCAGTCACTGAAAGTTGGCGTGCAGGTACAGCAGGCAGTGAAGAAAGCTAATGGCATGATGGCCTTCATAATGAGAGGATTTCAGTATAGGAGCAAAGAGGTTCTTCAGCAGTTGTATAGGGCCCTGGTAAGACCACATCTGGAATATTGTGTACAGTTTTGGTCTCCTAATTTGAGGAAGGACATCCTTGTAATTGAGGCAGTGCAGGGTAGGTTCACGAGATTGATCCCTGGGATGGCGGGACTGCCATATGAGGAAAGATTGAAAAGACTAGGCTTGTATTCACTGGAGTTTAGGATGAGAGGGGATCTTATAGAGACATATAAAATTATAAAAGGACTGGACAAGCTAGATGCAGGAAAAATGTTCCCAATGTTGGGAGAGTCCAGAACCAGGGGCCACAGTCTTAGAATAAAGGGGAAACCATTTAAAACTGAGGTGAGAAGGAATGTTTCCACCCAGAGAGTTGTGAATTTGTGGAATTCTCTGCCACAGAGGGCAGTGGAGTCCAAATCACTGGATGAATTTAAGAGAGAGTTAGATAAAGCTCTGGGGGCAGGTGGAATCCAGGGATATGGGGAGAAGTTGGCTACGGGTTACTGATTGTGGATGATCAGCCTTGATCACAATGAATGGCGGTGCTGGCTCGAAGGGCCGAATGGCCTCCGCTTGCACCTATTTTCTATGTTTCTATGTTTCTATGTTTCTATGACTCGATAAGAAGATGGTTCATGAGGTTAATTCCTGAAGTGAGGGGGAACAAGCTTATGAGGAATGGTTGAGCATTCGTGATTGAAAGATTGACTGATTGAAAGACACGGCATGGGATCTGGTGCTTCTGCCCATCGATCACCTGTTCACACTACATGATCCCACTTTCCCATCCACTCCCTACACTGTCGGGGCAGTTTACAGAGGCCATTAGCCTACAAATCCACGCGTCTTTGGGATGTGGGAGGAAACTGGTGCGCCCAGAGGAAACGTGCAAACTCCACACAGACAGCACCCAAAGTCAGGATTGAACCTGGGTCTCTGGTGCTGTAAGGCAGCAGCTCCACCAGCTGTGCCACCACGTCTTATTTGATCTTATTGAAACATATGAGTTTCCGAGGACGATTTCCAGGGTAGATGTTGTGACAATGCCCCTGGTGGGCGAATCTACACTCTGAAGGGTAGCTTGCCCATGACTCAAATAAAGGATTTAAAATCAAGAATTCAAGGCTGAGAAATTTCTTCTCTCAGAGAAATGTAAATCTTTGGAACTTTCTACCCTGGAGGACTCTGACAGCTGAATCATTCAAGACATTCACGTAAAATATAGCTTTTGATGCAGGAGGAATCATAGGTTATGGAGGACAAGCAGAAATATGGACCTGAAGCAAAAATCAAATCAGCCGTGATTTATTGAAAAGCAACACAGCCTCATCTTCTCCTGTTTCTTCAGATACTCTTAGGTATTTTGTTCTTATCAGCAGAGCTACGGGTAGGCAGGAGCTCAGTGCTCAGGCAGAACGTATTGTGTTTATTGCACAAAGGAGTTTTACAAACTAGAAATGATGCACAAAAAATACAGAAGGAAGGAATGGGTGATGTTTGGGACCAAGACCCTTCTTCAGACTTCGAAACAAACCGAAACGTCACCCATTCCTTCTCTCCAGAGAAGCTGCCTGTCCCGCTGAGTTACTCCAGCTTTTTGTGTCTATCTTCAGTGCAAACCAGCATCTGAGTTCCTTCCTACACAAGAAAATATAGATTAGTTAAGAGACAATAACACGTACTGTTTGGCCACGAGAGGAGGTGAATGGAGAGGTAGGTCAGAGTTACGAAGTGGGAAAGTCTAATCCTAAGTAATCTTTTAAATTAAATCTTGACTTCAGACCAAGATGTAAAGTGAATGAGCGTTATCCTGCATGTTTTAGGAGCCATCACCTGACATAAAGAATGATTTACCTTCTGGGGAATGTAGCTGAGAGGAGAAATCTGGAATTATTTAAGAGTTAAATGCATGCTTTCACCTGCCCCATCTCCATCTTTGCAACCGTTGTGATTTATACCAGTCATTATTTACTTCATTGTGCACTTAGCAATAAAAGAGGATGAATTTCAACCCCCGGCATCTCCATTTAATTCAAGGAGTAATTTATGGCTGAGTCAATATAAGTATTTTGTCGGCAACCAGTGAAGCAAAACCTGCCTTTGTTTCATAATCACAACGATACGTGCGGCACGGTGGCGCAGCGGTAGAGTTGCTGTCTTAAAGCGCTTGCAGCGCCGGAGACCCGGGTTCGATCCCGACTACGGGTGCTGTCTGTACATAGTTCGTATGTTCTCCTGGAGACCGCATGGGTTTTCTCCGAGATCTTCGGTTTCCTCCCACACTCCAAAGACGTACAGGTTTGTAGGTCAATTGGCTTGGTGTAAATGGAAATTGCCCCTAGTGTGTGTAGGACAATGTTAATGTGCGGGGATCGCTGGTTGGTGCGGACTTGGTGAGCCGAAGGACCTGTTTCCGCACTGTATCTATAAACTAAGCTAAACTAAACTAAAATAAAGTCAAGTTCCAAGGATTTGGATACTTGAACGCATATCACAGAACAGAGTACAGAAGAGGAACAGGCCCTTCGGCCCATGCTGACCACGGTGCAAGTATAAACTAATTCCGTCTGCCTACACATTGTTTGTACCTTAAGCACTCATGTGACCCACTGGTTTCCCAACAAACTCACTTTCAGCATTTGGTTGTCCCAGGAATGATAATAAATTAAACTCTGCTTCCATTGGCGGCACGGTAGCGCAGCGGTAGAGTTGCTGCTTTACAGCGAATGCAGCGCCGGAGACTCAGGTTCGATCCTGACTACGGGTGCTGCACTGTAAGGAGTTTGTACGTTCTCCCCGTGACCTGCGTGGGTTTTCTCCGAGATCTTCGGTTTCCTCCCACACTCCAAAGACGTACAGGTATGTAGGTTAATTGGTTGGGTAAATGTAAAAATTGTCCCTAGTGGGTGTAGGATAATGTTAATGTACGGGGATCGCTGGGCGGCACGGACTTGGAGGGCCGAAAAGGCCTGTTTCCGGCTGTATATATATGATATGATATGATATGATATGATTACTGTCTCTGTGTGCTTTACGTGGGCTTCTGTGGATGTCAGGGGTTATGGGGTGAAGGCAGGAGAATGGGGTTAGGAGAGAGAGATAGATCAGTCATGATCGAATGGCAGAGTATACATGATGGGCCGAATGGCCTAATTCTGCTCCTATCACTTTTGACCTGGAGATCTTTATCAATTTGGAACTGTGCCTTGTGTGAAAATGCCAATGTTTTTAAGGAGCATCTCCATTCTGACAACTGTTGCGCACAATCCCTTGAACATTAAGGCCAGCATGAGAAACCATTTAGATTGAATATCTGACTCATTGGTCTGCACGCCAAACAAGTCCACAATCTGAAAAGTTCTGGACTTGCAACTTTGGCTGGTGTCTTTATCCTAACATCAAACATCAATAGCTAAAATCAAACCATTCCTCCAATTTGACGACATTGAAAAAATCATTCACGCTTTCATTTCCTCCCGCCTAGACTACTGCAACTCCCTATACACTGGGATCAGCCAATCATCCCTGTCCCGCCTGCAATTGGTCCAAAACGCCGCAGCGAGACTCCCGACGGGTGCCCGTAAAAGGGACCACATCACCCCGATTCTGGCCTCTCTCCACTGGCTCCCAGTACAGTACAGAATCAACTTCAAGCTCCTCCTATTCACATACAAAGCCCTACACGAGCTTCCTCTACACCTTCCTCTTTTTACATTACTCTAATCTGTGATTTTACTGGGCATCACAAGGACATTGCTTGCTCACACGAATGTTTGCAGATACAGAGTGAAAAGCTGAGACTGATTGTACAGCTGGAACTCACTGCCATATCCGCCTCATCTGCTGCCTGCCGACATTCAAAGATTCAATGATACTTTATTACTAGGTGCAGTGAAATGCTTTGTGTAGGAAGGAACTGCAAATGCTGGTTTAAACCGAAGATAGACACAAAAAGCTGGAGTAACTCAGCGGGACAGGCAGCATCTCTGGAGAGGAGGAATGGGTGACATTTCGGGTCTGAAGAAGGGTCTCAACCCGAAACATCACCCATTCCTTCTCTCCAAAGATGCTGCCTGTCCCGCTGAGTTACTCCAACTTTTTGTGTCTATCTGCAGTGAAATGCTTAGTTCCGCATGCAACCCGGTAAAATCATACAGCGGACCTCACCACGGCAGTACACAAGAGCCGACAAAGTTACCAAAGTAGCCCTAACTACTGCCCACTGCCACATGTGGTAAGCAGCCTGATGAACACAACACCCCTTACCCGCACCCCTCCCGAACCGGGCCCTCCATGGTTCTCAACCCCCCACGTGGGGTCTTCTGTTGTTGTAGGAGTCCGAATTTGCAGCTTTTCAAGGGACATATCAAGCAAATTATTTTATATGCTTTCAGCATCTGCACACAACAGCTGGATGGTTGTCAAGTCCCTCCTGCCCTTCCCCCCTTCTCTCCCTTCCCTCCAACCTCACCTTGCACAAAGATTTTACATTGTTAAAGCAATTAAATGGTCATCAAAAGGCTCAATATACTTATCCCAGAAGTAATCTATCAGTTCCTCACTGGAGACCCTTGACTATCCTTGATCGGACTTTGCTGGCTTTACCTTGCACTGAACGTTATTCCCTTAGCTTGTATCCATACGCTGTAAATGGCTCGATAGCAATCATGCACTGTCTTTCTGCTGACCGGTTAGCACGCAACAAAAGCTTCTCACTGTACCTCGGTACACGCGACAAGAAACTAAACTGAACCAAACTGAGTTTCCAAGGAGATTTTGAATATTCAACATGGTGATCACAAGAACAAGTTTACAATGTAGACGCAAATTGCTGGAGTTACTCAGCGGGACAGGCGGCAGCATCTCTGGATAGAAGGAATAGGTGACGTTTCAGGTCGAGATGCTTCTTCAGACATCAGTGCCATATTTTTATTTTCAACTTCTTAATCATTCCTTAAATTATACTGGATGATGTGCATCAGAATTGCATCAGTTGCCTGTTGGCATTGATATCCTGTAACCTTCGCACAACAGATGGGTCATTGTATTTTAGAAATTGCATTTTCTACACCAGTTGACAATGCACAAGCTTTTTATAGCAACTTAAATTATGGAATGACAATTTCAACATCCTGCCAAACTCATCCCTTAAATGCATTTCCTCAGCATTTAAAACTACCACAGACAATAGATAATTGTTTTATGCTATATTCCAGTCGTGTTCAATGTTGATGCTTTCCGAAACTAAAAGGGTTAGAAATTGCAAGTGAAAGAGCAATTTGATAATGAAATACACTTGGTCATTAGTGGATTAAAAGAGAGTTTTATATTCTATTATTGTTTTAAATTGAAAATAGAAAATGTTTAAAAGACTCCCTCAGTTTTGGATTAGAAACAATGCATATTTCATTCTATTCTTTCATCCTATCTCTCCCCCCCCCCCCCCCCCCCGGCAATAAAAAAAATATTTGTTTTCTCACCAGTTCTGACGGTAGCTTTTTAACTTAGAATTTCACTGTCCTTGGACACCGTACATCGTGAGTAATATTTCCAGCACTTTGTGTTTTCATTTTAGATTTCCAGCAATTGCAGTCCTTTGACTGTCAATTAAAGAAATGGTAGAATTGATCATTGTGTCACATCTTCCATAGTCTGAGTAATTGAGTTTCATTGCCTTGTTATCATTTGGTGCGGCACAGTGGCGCAGCAGTGGAGTTGCTGCCTTACAGCGCAAGCAGCGCCGGTGACCCGGGTTCGATCCCGACGTGGGGTGCTGTCTGTACGGAGTTTGCATGTTCTCCCCAAGACCGCGTGGGTTCATCCGAGATCTCCGGTTTCCTCCCACACTCCAAAGACGTACTGATTTGTAGGCTGTAGATACAAAAATGCCTGAGTAACTCAGCGGGTCAGGCAGCATCTCGGGAGAGAAGGAATGGGTGACGTTTTGGGTCGAGACCCTTCTTCAGACTGATATCAGGGGAGGGGGTGGGACAAAGATAGGATGTAGTCGGAGACAGGAAGAATGGTGGGAGAACTGGGATGGGGAGGGGATAGAGAGGGGAAGCAGGGACTATCTGAAGTGGGAGAAGTCAACGTTCATACACTGGGGTGTAAACTGCCCAAGCGAAATATGAGGTGCTGTTCCTCCAATTTGCGCTGGGTCTCACTCTGACAATGGAGGAGGCCCAGGACAGAAAGGTCAGATTGGGAATGGGAGGGGGAGTTGAAGTGCTGAGCCACCGGGAGATCAGGTTGGTTGAGTCGGACTGAGCGGAGGTGTTCAGCGAAGCGAGACCAAGCGCAGGCTCGGCGATCGTTTGGAGGGATACGGGCCAAACACGGGCAGGTGAGATTAGTGTAGCTGGGACATGTTGGCCGGTGTGGGCAAGTTGGGCCGAAGAGCCTGTTACCACACTGTATCACTCTATGCCTCTATAACTCTATCTAAGCAGTAGTCCTGCACTCACATTAAGTGTGTACAAACCAAGTGCAATATCAGTTTACATATCCTAGAGCCTCAGATTAAATGTTTAATATCCTCAAAATCCATTGTTGACATATTGTCATCATCATCGGTGGTCACTGGAAGCGAGTGTGACTGTCTTCATGCAGGTTGCCTGTGTGTGACTTTGTTTAACATGGGGAGACTGTTGCACAGACAGACAGCCACCACACGGTCCTTGACAGATCTGGCTCAGAAAGTCACAATGTCGCTTTATAGCTTTTGAGTTGGCTGCATTTAGAATATTACTAGACCAAGTGGACACGTTGGGCCCAAACCTCTCCTGCATTGGTGCAGCACCCACTCCTCACCCCCCCTCCCTCCCCCTCCCTCCTCCCTTCCCCCCTCCCCTCCCCAATCCCTCCCCTCCCTTCCACTCCACCCCCCTCAACCCCCCTTATCCTCCCTCCTCCTCCCCTGAAGTCCAAGATGACCCTTTTCTGCTGCGGCCTTCATCCGCCTTCCCAGCCGTTGTGACGCTCCACTAAAGTCAGCCATCATCCTCCCTGCCTGTTCCACCGTTTGAGGTCTTGGTTGGATCGCTCTTTGTCAGGGACCTCCCCCTCGACCTTACCGCCATGGGTGACCCTACCAGGAGCGTAGCTCCAGACGGCATCGCTCTCAGGATCTCAGGACCACACGAGCTTCTCCACCACGACAAGGTGACAACCCAGGGGAAGGCATCTTATATAAGGCACATGGAACTGGGCGGCACAAACTGCTTTGATGTTCTCGACAAATCCTTTAGCAGATTACCATTCCATTTGGATTGGTATAGCAACAATTTCCTGCTGAATGCCAAGTTTTTCTCTTGTTTTTCTAACATTTGCAAGGTACATTTTGGAATCAATTCCTGATTAAGACTCATTGTGTTTTTGAATCCCCATGCTGCCACCAGCCAGATGGCTCAACACAATGTTCTTATTTGCAATTGAAATCAAATAAATGATCCTTCGGTGCAATGGGGACTAACTAATCATCTGTTCATGGGCAGGAGCTGTGACGTGGGCTTTCCCTTACGTGTGTGGGCCACTGGCGCACAGGATTAACCGCAGAAGAGTCCTTTCAAAAAGAACGCTAGAATGGCCTGACACATGCATAGCGGCAGTAATCTGAAAGGAGTGAAGGTAAATCCTGTAAGAAGAGTTTGGCTCTCCACGGGTTAAGAAGAGTTGCCTCTTCTACACTTGCATGGGGAGTCTGTGAGAAAAAGAGCAGCTATTGTTGTCATATCATATCATATATCATATATATACAGCCGGAAACAGGCCTTTTCGGCCCACCAAGTCCGTGCCGCCCAGCGATCCCCGTACATTAACACTATGCTACACCCACTAGGGACAATTTTTACATTTACCCAGCCAATTAACCTACATACCTGTACGTCTTTGGAGTGTGGGAGGAAACTGAAGATCTCGGAGAAAACCCACGCAGGTCACGGGGAGAACGTACAAACTCCTTACAGTGCAGCACCCGTAGTCAGGATCGAACCTGAGTCTCCGGCGCTGCATTCGCTGTAAAGCAGCAACTCTACCGCTGCGCTACCGTGTAACTGGAAGAATGCACGGAGGGAAAGGTCTATCCAGAAAGCTGGCAGCGGAAGCGAGAAGAAAATGTGTCTGGTGGTGGCAGTGGCTGGCATCTTGCTACACAGCTTGCTCCTAGTTGCCTCCACTTCTCCGCATCTTAAAATCAGCTGTTTCCCACTTTTCCCAATTTTGAGGAAAGGCTGCATCATTGAAATACGAACTCCTTTTCTCTCTCCCCAGATTCTGCCGGACCTGCTACCTCGTCCAACATTTAGATGTCAAACATGGAACATTTCTGATCTGATAATGATTTAATGAAGAGGACATTGTGCTAACACCATAACAGGACACCTCATCCATGTTGTTAAGTTGTCATTTCAGATCATCCAGCATTAGCTGTTCTTTGCCTTCCACGGGACAGTTTATTTTCTGGGAAAGGATCGACTATGAAAACATATCATTTCTATCATTTAACAATTGTGCAAGCCCCCAAATAAATTCAACATTCAGTCGGGCTAATTTTACACTGTTTCATTTCCATGATGCAGAACTGTAAACTTATGTAATGCCAGTCTTGCCCGGAGCAATTAGCCTTGGAAAAACAGACGTGTCTGTGTTCAAAGGATTTTGAGCGAGTTATGAGAGCTTCTCTCAGCTGTGCCACTGCAATATGCATCTGTCATTGTCAGAAATATCAGCAGCCTCTCTCCCTACTTATTTGATTTGGCAATAGAACCATTTGCTGTAGCTTTTAAGACAGAAGATGGTATCAGGGGTATCTTTCGAAGTGGTAAATCTCATAAAGTATCGCTGTATGCGGACGATCTGCTGGTATATATATCCAATACAACTGACTCCATACCAAAGCTATTGCATATATTAGAGATTTTTGGCCGCCTGTCAGGTTATAAGATAAATCACTCAAAGAGCTTGCTGTTCCCAATCAATCACACTGACGGCGACTACTTAAACTTCCCATTTAAACTTGAGAAAAATGTATTTACTTATCTGGGAATTAAAGTTACCCATACTATGGGAGGTTTATACAGCCATAACTTTAAATCATTATTAGAACGAACAACACAGGACTTCAAAAAGTGGTCAACACTACCACTCTCATTAGTAGGCCGCATCAAAATCGTTAAAATGACGGTTTTACCTAGATTTCTTTATCTTTTTCAAATGATCCCCATATTTATACCTAGGACAACTTTTCAGCAATTAGATAAACTAATCTCATCATTTATTTGGAACAATTCAAATCCCAGGATGAAGAAAATATACTTGGAAATTCCTAAGAAGGCAGGTGTTCTAGGGTTGCCTAACTTTATTTATTACTACTGGGCTGCAAATATTGTAAAACTTTTACATTGGACATATTTATATAAGAGTAAACAGGACACAGACTGGCCACAGATGGAACTCTTATCTGATCCTCTACCGATAATTACCTGCTCGCTACCTTATAATCGTTAAATACAAATGACAAACCCGGTGGTTAAAACCTTGCTTAAAATATGGCTACAGTTCAGGAAATATTTTGGATTGAAAGGTATCAGCAGGCTTTTCCCGGTGGCAAATAATCCATTTTTTACACCCTCCATGCGAGACACTGCATTTCCATATTGGCATAGGAATGGACTGGTATATTTTTGTGACTTGTTCACTGAAGGAACGTTTACTTCCTTTGAAACGCTTGCTGAAAACCATAATATACCCAGATCCCATTTCTTTAGGTGTCTTCAAATACCTAGCTTTGCTAAAACAGTGTTTCCCTCATTTCCTCATCTGTCCACTAAGAGCCAATTAGACTGAAGAAGGGTCTCGACCCGAAACGTCACCCATTCCTTCTCTCCCGAGATGCTGCCTGACCTGCTGAGTTACTCCAGCATTTTGTGAATAAGCCAATTAGACACTATTCTGGAGCTGGACCCCTTTGACAGGAAACGTGTTTCAATAATTTACACATTAATGCAGGAATTAAAACAGATAACCTGGGACAAAACAAAAACGGCATGGGAGAGGGACCTGGGTGTAGAGCTTTCTGATGAGGCGTGGCGAGAGAGCTTGATTCGTATACACACCTCGTCGCTGTGTATACGCTATGGGTTCTTCCAATTTAAAGTGCTTCGCCGTCTTCATTATTCAAGAGACAAACTTGCCAGCATCTTTTCTATCACAGACCCTGGCTGCCCTGGATGTGGCCATAGCCCAGCCTCTGTAGGACACATGTTCTGGACATGTCCCTCTCTCAACAGCTACTGGGGAAATATATTTGAGGTATTCTCCCATATCTGCAGGCAGACTATAAATCCTGATTTGCACACAGCTATCTTTGGAATAGCACCCCCAAACTGTAAGCTTACAAATTTACAAGCAAATGCTTCAGCATTTGCATCATCGCTCGCTCGCAGGCTTATTCTTTTTAACTGGGAGTCAAAAAAAGCTCCATCCATTTTGCAGTGGTTAAAGGAGGTGCTCTCCTTTTTACCCCTGGAAAAGATCAGGTATAAACGGTGCAAGGCCCGCGGAAACTTCGTTCTGACCTGGAACCCTTTTATAGATTTTATTAAAGATTTTTTCTTTAACTGAAAATATTGTCTACACAGTCATAATCATTTATTTATATTTGTACGCTGCTGTTGCTAACATGTAACATTTGAACACAAAGACTTCTTAGGTTTTTTTAGCCTTGGGGAGGGAGGTATATATGTCCTGTACTGTTTATTGGTGTCCTATGTAAATTTGTGTAAAATTAAAAAATATATATATTTTAAAAATTAATTTAAAAAATTTTTTTAAAAAAGAAATAGAGCGGTCATGGTGATGCAGCGGTAGAGTTGCTGCCTTACAGCACTTGCAGCGCCAGAGACCCGGGTTCGACCCCGACTACGGGCGCTGTCTGTACAGAGTTTGTACATTCTCCCCGTGATCTGCGTGGGTTTTCTCCGAGATCTTCGGTTTCCTCCCACACTCCAAAGACGTCGATTTGTAGGTTAATTGGCTGGGTAAATGTAAAAATTGTCCCTAGTGGGTGTAGGATAGTGTAAATGTGCAGAGAACATTTCTGATCTGATAATGATTTAATGAAGAGGACATTTATTCACAAAATGCTGGAGTAACTCAGCAGGTCAGGCAGCAACTCAGGAGAGAAGGAATGGGTGACATTTCGGGTCGAGACACTTCTTCAGACTGATGTCAGGGGGGCGGGACAAAGGAAGGATATAGGTGGAGACAGGAAGATAGAGGGAGAACTGGGAAGGGGGAGGGGAAGAGAGGGACAGAGGAACTATCTAAAGTTGGAGAAGTCGATGTTCATACCACTGGGCTGCAAGCTGCCCAGGCGAAATATGTGGTACTGTTCCTCCAATTTCCGGTGGGCCTCACTATGGCACTGGAGGAGGCCCATGACAGAAAGGTCAGACTGGGAGTGGGAGGGGGAGTTGAAGTGCTCAGCTACTGGGAGATCAGGTTGGTTAAGGCGGACTGAGCGAAGGTGTTGAGCGAAACGATCGCCGAGCCTGCGTTTGGTGTCGGCCGATGTAAAGAAGTTGACATCTAGAACAGCGGATACAATAGATGAGGTTGGAGGAGGTGCAGGTGAACCTCTGTCTCACCTGGAAAGACTGTTTGGGTCCTGGGATGGAGTTGAGGGGGGAGGTAAAGGGATAGGTGTTGCATCTCCTGCGGTTGCCATAACAGGACACTACCCTTTCCAAAAAGCAGGCATGGGCTTCCTCCCTGCTAAAGTAGCTGATGAGGTTCAGAGAGGAGGAATGCTTTAGACTGCAGGAAGGTATAGATAGAATGGTCAGTTGGGCAGATGTACAGCAAATTAAATTTAATCAGAAAGCACGGTGATGCATTTGGGGAGATGCAAAATGGATGAAGAGTAACATTGAAGATAGACAAACTTTAGTATGGCTTTTGATACTGTCCTCCATGACAGGCTGAACCAGAAGATTAAGATGCCCGGGATTCACAGTGAATGGATGTATGGATTCAGAACTGGCTCTCTAATGGGAGACAGAGGGTTGGGGCGGAAGAGGAATATCCAGGTTGCTTGCCCGTGACCAGTGGGGTTTCTCGGGAACCTGTGCTGGGACCTCTGCCCTTTCTGAAGTATATAAATGACTTGGATGCAAATGTAATCAGGTTGGTTCGTAGGTTTGCGGATGACCCCAGGATTACTGGGATTGCGGACTGCGAGGAAGGCTGTCAAATTATATAGTAGGATAATGATCAGTCACAGAAATGTGCAGAAATATGACAGGAATCTGAGCAGTGTTGAGGCATTGCACTTTGGCAGGTTGAATCTAAGGGGGAAGTATACAGTTAATGGCAAGACTCTTAACAGCGTTAATGTATAGAGGGATCTTGGGGTCAAAGTCCATAGCTGACTGTGCATGGAGTGGTCAGAGTAAGAGTCAGAAAGTCACAATGTCGCTTTATAACTTTTGGGTAGGCTGCATTTAGAGTTTTACTAGACCAAGTGGACCCGTTGGGCTCAAACCTCTCCTGCATTGGTGCGGCACCCTCTCCTCTCCCTCCCCTCTCCTCCCCTCCCCCTCCCCTCTCCCTCCCCCCCCTCACCGCCCTCCTCCCCTCCCCCTCCCCTCTCCCTCCCCCCCTCACCCCCCTCGCCTCTCCCTCTCCCTCTCCCCTCCCCCTCCTCCCTTCCCCTCCCCCCCTCCCTTCCACTCCATCCCCCTCAACCCCCCTTATCCTCCCTCCCTCCCTCCCTTAGAGATAGATTTAAACTTTAAAATGTGAATAACTTAAAAAATATAACTCCGATTTCAATGAAACTTCTTCCATTAACACCAAAGGGACGACGGTGAGTAAGGTGGGCCTAAAATTGTCGCGCTATCGTGTACCGTTTTGGCTGTAGTTCAGGAACAAACAAACAAACAAACGAGAGTTTTAGTATATAGATGTGCAGTTTAGTTTAGAGATACAGTGCGGGAACAGGCCCTTTGGCTAACTGCGTCCACACTGACCAGCAATCACCCGTACAATAGTTCTACCCGACACACTCGGGACAATTCTACAGAAGCCAATGAACCCACAAACCTGTAAGTCTTACAAAGCTACAAACTCCGTACAGACAGCACCCGCAGTGAGGATCGTAGCCGGGTCTCTGCCACTCTAAAGCAGCAACTCTACGGCCATACTACTGTGCCGCCCCTGTAAGAGTTCTGGTTGCCCCTTCACAGGAAGGACATGAGGATGGCGTAGGGGTTGCAGAAGAGGTTTACTAGAATGCTTCCTGGATTAAAGTATCAGCTACAAGGAATTGGACCATCTTGAATTGTTTTCGATGAAGTGTTGGAGACTGAGCGAAGCCTTGATAAAAGGATATGAAATTGTGAGAGGCATAGATAGGGAAGACAGTCAAAACCTTTCTCCCAGCGTGGAAATATCAAAGTCTAGAGGGCATGGCTTTAAGGTGAGAGGGGCAAAGTATGACGGAGATGAGCGGTGCCAGTGAATTTATACAGGGGGTGGGGGGTGCCTGGAATGGGCTACCAGAGGTAGTGATGGAGACTATACAATAATAGTGTTTCAGAGGCTTTTACATTGGCACTTGGATCTGCAGGGAATGTAGGGGAATGGATGATGTACAAGCAGATCAGTTTAGTCTAGCATGGCATCATGTGTGGCATAGACATTGTGGGCCGAAGGGCCAGTTCCTCCCTGGTCAGTCGCAGAAATGTGCAGAAATATGACAGATGTAATTGAATCTGAGCAGTGTTGAGGCATTGCACTTTGGCAGGTTGAATCCAAGGGGGAAGTATACAGTTAATGGCAAGACTCTTAACAGCGTTAATGTATAGAGGGATCTTGGGGTCAAAGTCCATAGCTCCCTGTGCATGGAGTGGGCTTTTCTAAGTACACCCATAGATCTGATAAATATATCAGGATAGATTGACACGTTGATTAATAAAGCATGCAGCTTCTTTATTAACCAAGACGGTATAATTCCACGTCAACACCAAGGGGACAGTGCAGTTCAATGGCAGTTTCTCGAAGCCCTTCGACATCCGCAGTGGCGTCAAACATGACTGCGTCCTCGCTTCCACACTCTCTGATCCTGAAACATGCCTTCGGCACCGCAACAGAGGGGATCTACCTGCGTACTAGACCAGACGGCAAGCACTTCAACCTCACCCGCCACCGAGCCGAGACAAAAGTACGTGAAGCTCTCATCAGAGACATGTTGTTCACCGATGACGCAGCAGTTGTGTCCCCCACCCAGCAGGAACTACAGTCACTGATGGACCGCTTCTATCGGGCTTGCAAGGACTTCGGGCTGACCATCAGCCTGAGGAAGACGAACGTCCTGGGGCAGGATATAGAGGCACCGCCTGTCATCACCATCGATGACTACGAACTCGATGCCGTCCATCAGTTCATGTACCTCGGCTCCACCATCACCGACAACCTCTCCTTGGACACAGAGATTGACAAGAGGATCGGGAAGGCAGCTAGAACTCTCGCTCGCCTCACAACTCGAGTGTGGACCAATCCAAAGCTGACAGTGAAGACAAAGATAGCAGTCTACAACGCCTGTGTCAACAGCATGCTGCTGTACGTCAGTGAGACATGGACTACATATGCCAGACTGGAGAGAAGACTCAACACCTTCCACCTTAGAAGCATCCGCCGTATCCTGGCAAGACAGAGTGTCCAACGCCGAGATTCTGTCTGGCGCTGGCCTTCCCAGTATGTACACTCTACTCAGGCAGCACAGGCTGAGGTGGCTGGGTCATGTCCACCGCATGGAGGATGGCCGTATCCCAAAAGACATCCTCTATGGAGAGCTGACATCTGGGAGGAGAACCATCGGCCGCCCCCAGCTACGTTACAAGGATGTCTGCAAGAGGGATTTGAAGGCGCTCGACATCGATGTGGAGTCCTGGGAGAGCCTTGCAGCTGACAGCACGAGGTAGAGAGGTAACCTGAACCAACATCTCAAAACGGGGGAAGAGACACTGATGAACGCGGCGGCAGACAAGCGGGCACGCAGAAAGGAGCGCAGCAACTTCAACAGACCAGAGACCACACACAAATGTGACCTTTGCCACAGAGACTGTCACTCTCACATTGGTCTCTTCAGCCACAAGCGACGCTGCTCTAGCCGAGGTGTGGAGCAAGCAGCCAACTAGGATGCATCACCCATGGTCAGCCATGACCGAGGGGGGCTAGGGGAAAAAAACAGAAGGTATGATAGACTAATGAGAGTAAGTTAAAGTTGTACGCAACACTGGTTAGCTCACAGTTTGTGTTCCTCTTACAGTTCTGGTCAGGAAGTGCGCGGGGTGTACTGCTGGGACTGACTCCAACTCTGAAGAAAGGATGATTTAAAGTAGCTGAGGGAGGTTTAATCGAGGAGTATATCGTTGTGAGAGAACGTGGCAGAGTAAATAGGAAGGAACTATTTCCTTAGTCAAAAACTGGTGAAGGGGGGGGGTCATTGATTGGAAGAGTGATTAGTGGGTCGGGGGGGGGGGGGGGGGGGGGTGGGAAGGGGGTATATTATTCAACCAGAGGAGGGTCTGCAACTCACTGCTAAAAATGTCCGGGGAGGCAGAAATCACCATCGCAGTGTAAATGCATTGAGTTGCAGATGTGGTGTGGGACGGTGGGATTAGTTTATCAGACGCAGAGACCTCGGGTGCATTCTGCGTTGTCAAAATCCCATGACTTTGTGGGAGAGAGAAAAAGTCATCAGCTGTATCAGACAGCGGGAAGTCAGGGCAGCAGAACGGCTCATTGCACTGATTAGATTCAAAGGCATCTGAGAGACCTGACCTCGATAATATATCCGAGGGGTATATTCTCCAGATGTCATGATGGGACACGATAATCACTCCCTGTTGCACTCCTTCACAGGGACAATGCAATACAGCTCGTTCAAAAAGAAAGATCTTACATTAGTTGCAGGATGCAGGGTGTGTTTCTGGAATACGAAATAGATTGCACATGACTGCTTTTTCTGAAGCACCCATGACTTCAATTCTCTCCCTGTCCTTACAGGACAACCTCTCCTCTCACTCCCCCACGCCCCCCACCCCCCCCCCCCCCCCCTCCCCCCCGCTCCCTGCCACCCCAAACTATATTTGCACTCAATCGCAGCTTCTCGAAAGGTCTTCGAGTTTCTGAAAAATAAGTACAGAAATCAAGTCGTCAAGTTTATTTGTCACAAGATGTGCAGTGAAATGAAAGGTTACCCAGAGTCCAGCAATAGAGCAATAAAAATAAACAATTCCACACACAATCACAACCCACACAGAACAAAAACAAAAAGAAACATCCATCACAGTGAGTCTCCTCCAGTCCCCTCCTCACTGTGATGGAAGGCCAGAATGTCTTTTCTCTTCCCCTGCCGTCTTCTCCCGCGGTCAGGCTGTTGAAGTTGCCACGTTCCAGGCCGCGCCGGACGGTGAAAGGTCCGCAGCGGGCCGACCCGAGCCCTGCGATCCGGGGCTGGCGAAGACGCCGCCGCTGCACGTCGGGGCAGTCGTGGCTCCCGACATTGAAGCCCCCGCCGGGCGGAGAAAATCCTGCGGCCTATTTCAGGCTGCGTCGGACGGTGAAAGGTTCACAGCGGGCCAATATTGTATTACTTTGTATCTATATTATACTTTGTATTATATGTATTACTTTCTTTGGAAATGATCCAGGAAATGACAGACTGGCTGTGAGGACAAACCTCAGAGTATGATTGATCTGAAAAATCAAAACGTTGTTAAGGCAGCTGTTTGCAATCTGCCTCTCTGGAGAAAAGCAAAGCTGAAAGACTAGCTTATGCTCCCAGGTGTTCTTTCTGCCACTTTCTTTTGTTTTTAAGGCTTGTTCTAAAACCAAAATTCTCTCTCTCTCTCTCTCTCTCTCTCTCTCTCTCTCTCTCTCTCTCTCTCTCTCTCTCTCTCTCTCTCTCTCTCTCTCTCTCTCTCTCCCCCCCCCTCTCTCTCTCTCTCTCCCCCCTCTCTCTCTCTCTCTCTCCCCCTCTCCCTCTCTCCCTCTCTCCCTCTCTCCCTCTCTCCCCCTCTCCCCCCCTCTCTCTCTCTCTCTCTCTCTCTCTCTCTCTCTCTCTCTCTCGTTCCACTGTCCTCCTGATTAATTTTATTGATCGTATAATGTATTCAAGAGTTAGATTTAGTTCTTAGGGCTAACGGAATCAAGGGATATGGGGAGAAAGCAGGAACGGGTTATTAGTTTTGGATGATCAACATATCGCTCTTGTCTGCATTAAACTCTCTTAACCGTTCCTCAACACACTTATCTAACGGATCAAGATCCTGTTGTGATTTTTGATAACCATCTTCACTGTCTATGATAACACCCACATTTGTGTCATCTGCAAACTTACTAATCATTCCTTCTATAAGCAAAATAACTGCAGATGCTGGTACAAATCGCAGGTATCACAAAATGCTGGAGTAACTCAGCAGGTCAGGCAGCATCTCTGGAGAGAAGGAATGGGTGACGTTTCGGGTCGAGGCCCTTCTTCGGACTGAATCATTCATTCTAGGGGCTCACGTTGTCGACCTCCCCGTGGTGAGCCCTGTCAACCGACCTCAGTCAGGCGCCCGACAACAAACAGAGACAGCAGAAGCAAAAGCAGCTTCATAACTTCTGCTGCCTCAAACGCAAGAAGAAGAGGATTCCTTCTACATTCTTTTCAAAATTGTTGATATAACCTTGACTGGCGATGCTGCATTAGGATTTACAACAAAAATGACCAGAGGAGCACTGCAGACGGTGGATCAAGGCATCAGCAAGCCTGCGCGCTATTTGTGTCACTGACAGGTATTGAATGCAAAGAAAAATGGCACATTCCCAACAATAAAATATGTCATGCAACAACAGTTGGGGAAGTTTTGTTATAACTATCCAGATGTGCACGGAAAACCACGGTGAATATCAAGCAACAGGGAATTGCAAAACCAATCTTCAGAAATTGTGGTTGAGGAAATGTGGACATCACGGGAAGTGAGCTAACACGGTAACACGTACAGCTCATTACTCTTTCATGAACTAATAAAGTCAGGCCCCTCAGCCTCAACTGTAATCAAAACAAAATATTATTTCTGGCTTTCTCGTGACGATGAGTTGCCCTCTAGATTTAGATTTAGAGATACAGCGCGGAAACAGGCCCTTCGGCCCACCGAGTCCGCGCCGCCCAGCAATCCCCGCACACTAACACTATCCTACACACACTAGGGACAATTTTTTTACATTTTACCCAGCCAATTAACCTATAAACCCGCACGTCTTTGGAGTGCGGGAAGAAACCGAAGATCTCGGAGAAAACCCACGCAGGTCACGGGGAGAACGTA
Source organism: Rhinoraja longicauda (assembly GCF_053455715.1). NCBI lineage: Eukaryota > Metazoa > Chordata > Chondrichthyes > Rajiformes > Arhynchobatidae > Rhinoraja > Rhinoraja longicauda. The sequence goes on from NC_135964.1 coordinate 6,107,710, forward strand.
CAAACTCCGTACAGACGGCACCCGTGGTCAGGATCGAACCCGGGTCTCCGGCGCTGCATTTGCTGTAAGGCAGCAACTCTACCGCTGCGCCACCGCGCCACATAGCCTTCGATAGTTTGCCCCTCAGTTAGTTACACAACCGTGCAGTAAGAAAATAAAGTCACCTTTCCCACCAATAAAATGGGATTATTGGATTATTTACTGAGTTAATCATTGTTAAAGATTACGATTTCATTTATTTTTCAATTAGGTTTCCTTTTGTGCTGCTTTTCAACTTAATATATATATATTTTTAATTTATACTGGTATGAAGGTCGATTCTGCTTTATTACTCTTTCATTATTGTACCAGGAGTTTTTCTCTGGAACTGTTGCACTACAAGGTTGAGAACTACATTCTGTAATGTATCTTTCTCTTCACCCTCTAGAGTGAAGAGAAAGATTCATGTACAATTTTCCGATTTGACCGGACAGCATTCAAACAAATACTTTTCACTGTACCTCAGCGCACATGACAACAATGAGCCTAAACATTATGCCTCGGAAGAAGGGTCTCGACCCGAAACATCACCCATTCCTTCTATCCAGAGATGCTGTCTGGCCCGCTGAGATACTCTCCAGCATTTTGTGCCTATCTTCGGTTTAAACCTAAACATTACCTGAACATCAACACACCCAATCTAACTCAAGGTCTTTGACATTTCAATAAGGTTGCCTCTCATTCCTATGAACTCCTAAAAATGGATGCCCATGCCACTCGACCACTTCTCACGTGGTCCCTTGGTCCAGAAATCAACCCTGCACACCTTCTCTGCACTGCGTCCAATTAATGTGCATCCTTCCTTAAATAGGACCAATACTGTTGGCAGCATACTAAACACTCTCAAAATGCATCAAAACTTTCCAACTTTCATATTTCATAACCTTTGCAATAAAAGCCCACATTTCATTCGCTTTTCATTTCATGTTTAATAATTTATCTAACTGCAGGTTAACCTTTTGCATTTCATGCACTAGAAAACTCAGATCTTTTGTACTGCAAGTATTGGGGGTAGGGTATTGACATGGATAGAGAATTGGTTGGCAGACAGGAAGCAAAGAATAGGAATAAACGTGTCCTTTTCAGAATGGCAGGCAGTGGTGAGTGGAGTGCCGCAAGGCTCGGTGCTGGGGCCGCAACTATTTACAATATATATTAATGATTTAGATGATGGGATTAAAAGTAACACTAGCAAATTTGCAGATGACACAAAGCTGGGTGGCAGTGTGAACTGCGAAGAGGATGTTCGGAGGTTGCAGGATGACTTGGACAGGTTGAGTGAGTGGGCAGATGCATGGCAGATGCAGTATAATGTAGATAAATGTGGGGTTATCCACTTTGACAGCAAAAACAAGAAGGCAGATTATTATCTCAATGGTGTCAGATTAGGTAAAGGGGGAATGCAACGAGACCTGGGTGTCCTTGTCCACCAGTCACTGAAAGTAAGCGTGTAGGTACAACAGGCAGTAAAGCTAATGGCATGTTGACTTTCATCTTTTTCTTAGGCCCCCCTCGGTCATGGCTGACCATGGGTGATGCATCCTAGTTGGCTGCTTGCTCCACACCTCGGCTAGAGCAGCGTCGCTTGTGGCTGAAGAGACCAATGCGGGAGTGACAGTCTCTGTGGCAAAGGTCACATTTGTGTGTGGTCTCTGGTCTGTTGAAGTTACTGCGTTCCTCTCTGCGTGCTCGCTTGTCTGCCGCTGCGTTCATCAGTTTCTCTTCCCCCGTTTTGAGACGTTGGTTCAGGGTACCTCTCTACCTCGTGCTGTCACCTGCAAGGCTCTCCCAGGACTCCACATCGATGTCGAGCGCCTTCAAATCCCTCTTGCAGACATCCTTGTAACGTAGCTGGGGGCGGCCGATGGTTCTCCTCCCAGATGTCAGCTCTCCATAGAGGATGTCTTTTGGGATACGGCCATCCTCCATGCGGTGGACATGGCCCAGCCACCGCAGCCTGAGTAGAGTACATACTCGGAAGGCCAGCGCCAGACAGAATTTCGGCGTTGGACACTCTGTCTTGCCAGGATATACCCAGGATACGGCGGATGCTTCTAAGGAGGAAGGTGTTGAGTCTTCTCTCCAGTCTGGCACATGTAGTCCATGTCTCACTGCCATACAGCAGTGTGCTGTTAACACAGGCATTGTAGACTGCTATCTTTGTCTTCACTGTCAGCTTTGGGTTGGTCCACATTCAAGTTGTGAGGCGAGTGAGAGTTGTAGCTGCCTTCCCGATCCTCTTGTTAATCTCTGTGTCCAAGGAGAGGTTGTCGGTGATGGTGGAGCCGAGGTACGTGAACTGATGGACGGCATCGAGTTCATCGTCGTCGATGGTGATGACAGTCGGTGCCTCTGTATCCTGGCTTTCATAGCGAGAGGATTTGAGTACAGGAGCAAAGAGGTCCTTCTGCAGTTGTATAGGGCCCTGGTGAGACCACATCTGGAGTAATGTGTGCAGTTTTGGTTTCCTAATTTGAGGAAGGACGTCCTTGCTATTGAGGCACTGCAGTGTAGGTTCACGAGGTTAATCCCTGAGATGGAGGGACTGTCATATGAGGAAAGATTGGAAAGACTGGGCTTGTATTCACTGGAGTTTAGAAGGATGAGAGGGGATCTTATAGAGACGTATAAAATTATAAAAGGACTGGACAAACTAGATACAGGAAAAACGTTCCCAATGTTGGGGTGTCCAGAACCAGGGACCACAGTCTAAGAATAAAGGGGAGGCCACTAAAACTGAGGTGAGAAGAAACTTTTTCACCCAGTGTTGTGAATTTGTGGAATTCTCTGCCACAGAGGGCAGTGGAGGCCAATTCACTGGATGAATTTAAACGAGAGTTAGATAGAGCTCCAGGGGCCAGTGGAATCAAGGGATATGGGGAGAAGGCAGGCACAGGTTACTGATTGTAGATGATCAGCCATGATCACAATGAATGGCGGTGCTGGCTCGAAGGGCCAAATGGCCTCCTCCTGCACCTATTTTCTATGTTTCTATATTGTAGCCTCAATTTGCTTACATAATAATTTACTTTTGAATGGGTCCTGAAAACGGCCCTGAAACTAACTGAGTAGTTCCTGAGGACTGGAGGGTAGCTAATGTAACCCCACTTTTTAAAAAGGGAGGGAGAGAGAAAACGGGGAATTATAAACCAGTTAGCCTAACATCGGTAGTGGGGAAAATGCTAGAGTCAGTTATTAAAGATGTGATAGCATCACATTTGGAAAGTGGTGAAATCATCGGACAAAGTCAGCATGGATTTACAAAAGGCAAATCATGTCTGACGAATCTTATAGAATTTTTCGAGGATGTAACTAGTAGAGTGGATAAGGGAGAACCAGTCGATGTGTTATATCTGGACTTTCAGAAGGCCTTCGACAAGGTCCCACATAGGAGATTGGTGTACAAACTTAAAGCACACGGTATTGAGGGTTCAGTGTTGAGATGGATAGAAAATTGGTTGGCGGACAGGAAGCAAAGAGTAGGAATAAACGGGTCCTTTTCGGAATGGCAGGCAGTGACTAGTGGGGTACCGCAAGGCTCAGTGCTGGGACCCGTTATTTACAGTGTATATTAATGATTTGGACGAGGGAATTGAATGCAACATCTCTAAGTTTGCGGATGACACGAAGCTGGGTGGCAGTGTTAGCTGCGAGGAGGATGCTAGGAGGCTGCAGAGTGACTTGGATAGATTAGGCGAGTGGGCAAATGCATGGCAGATGCAATATAATGTGGATAAATGTGAGGTTATCCACTTTGGCGGCAAGAACAGGAAAGCAGAGTATTACCTGAATGGTGAACGATTAGGAGAAGGGGAGATGCAACGTGACCTGGGTGTCATGGTGCACCAGTCATTGAAAGCAAGCGTGCAGGTGCAGCAGGCAGTGAAGAAAGCGAATGGTATGTTGGCATTCATAGCAAGAGGATTTGAGTTTAGGAGCAGGGAGGTTCTACTGCAGTTGTACAGGGCCTTGGTGAGACCGCACCTGGAGTATTGTGTGCAGTTTTGGTCTCCTAATCTGAGGAAAGATGTTCTTGCCTTAGAGGGAGTACAGAGAAGGTTCACTAGATTGATCCCTGGGATGGTGGGACTTTCATATGAAGAAAGACTGGATAGACTAGGCTTGTACTCGCTGGAATTTAGAAGACTGAGGGGGGATCTTATAGAAACATATAAAATTCTTAAGGGGTTGGAGAGGCTAGATGCGGGAAGATTGTTCCCGATGTTGGGGAAGTCCAGAACCAGGGGTCACAGCTTAAGGATAAGGGGGAAGTCTTTTAGGACCGAGATGAGAAAACATTTCTTCACACAGAGTGGTGAGTCTGTGGAATTCTCTGCCACAGAAGGTAGTTGAGGCCAGTTCATTGGCTATATTTAAGAGGGAGTTAGATGTGGCCCTTTTTGCTAAAGGGATCAGGGGGTATGGAGAGAAGGCAGGTACAGGTTACTGAGCTGGATGATCAGCCATGATCATATTGAATGGCGGTGCAGGCTCGAAGGGCCGAATGGCCTACTCCTGCACCTATTTTCTATGTTTCTATGTTTCTAACTGCAGAGAACAACAAAAAGATCCAGAGATGATGTGGCAGCAGCTGGAGGAAGATTCAATGAGTCTCCAGAGCTAAATGTTATTCTGTGGTCACATTGTTTGAAACCTCAAGAAAAGCGGAAACTAGGAATGGGGTTTATTCACAAAATGCTGGAGTAACTCAGCAGGTCAGGCAGCATCTCGGGAGAGAAGGAATGGGTGACGTTTCGGGTCGAGACCCTTCTTCAGACTGATGTCGGGGGTGGGACAAAGGAAGGATATAGGTGGAGACAGGAAGATAGAGGGAGATCTGGGAAGGGGGAGGGGAAGGGAGGGACAGAGGAGCTATCTGAAGTTGGAGAAGTCGACGTTCATACCACCGGGCTGCAAACTGCCCAGGCGAAATATGAGGTGCTGCTCCTCCAATTTCCGGCGGGCCTCACTATGGCACTGGAGGAGGCCCATGACAGAGAGGTCAGACTGGGAATGGGGATCAGACAATGCGGTCACAAATGCAGCAGTAACATTGAGTTGTTTGAGAAGTCTCACAACCAACAACACCCTTTATTGCTTCAGTAAACAGCAGTGCAGAACAAATAGAAGTGTTGTTACTAAGGTAATACGATTGCAGTCATTCAGAAACATGTCAAGGTGTGTCGCTAAGGAACATCAATTGTGTTATTTTTTTTTAAAGATTAATATTATGTCACAAAAAACTAGTATTGTTATGATATTAAATTGGCCTGCTTTTGCACTTATGATTTGCTGCCTGATGAGTTATGAGTTAAATATTGCTTGCTTTTTCTGCAAACTTCACCAACACAAAATTGCAAGAATACAATCTAAAACTTGGGTTATCACTAAAATTAAGATCCCTTCTCAGGTCTTAAATACATTAATTGATTAATTCTCATGGTGGCTGCTAGGTTCTTGAACTTGAGTTCGTGGAAAAATCGAGTAATGTTAGAGGTTCAATAAAACTAAATTTATTATTGTTTCCTCAGCCAGAATGTGTGTGTCTCAGAGCAATGGTTATTTCTAACAAGTCAGGAGGAGGTTTGATGAATGGAGCATGCTTTATTTTGCTTTTCAAAGTAATGCTACCATCTTTATTCAGCAATTCTTTACATACCTCCGTAAAGTGCCTCAGTAAAAATTAGATTTACTTGCATTCAAAACTATTAGAGTATACTTTCCCTTTGTTTGGATCTTTAAATCTCTCAGTATGTTTATAATATAAGACCTGCTGGATTTATTATAAACCCATGAGATAGAGACCGGAGTTGGACGATACTGCCATCTGGTGCTTATTTGGGGAATCGTCATTTCTCCTTGTCGGCTCTGTCATTGGAAATCACTTTGGTCAAACTGGGCATTCAATGAGAGGAAAGATTTGAATTAGCGTGGTACTTCTGACCACAGGACATCACTAAGCACTTTACGTCCATTGATTGAAATAACTAAAGTGTCACCACTGCTGTTACAAAAGCACCAAAGTTTTATTTTTTAAATCCCTGGAAATCATGGACCATGGACGGCTTATTTATTAATTTATAATGCATTTATTAATGATTAAATCCACCCTCAATGTGTCAGCACAATATTGGATCGCCTAAATCTAGGCCTCAGGCCTAGCACAAGGCTGATGGTCCACTTGGGAACAATGACCTCTGTCCCCTTGCATGCTTCAGAGATATGGGCTGTTTACCAGATGACTGAAGGCAATGGAAAATTACCATCGTTTTCAAAATCTACACATTTCACTGGAAGACAAATCAACAACAGTGCTGTCTCTTAGGCCAATGTTCCCAATAATGAAGCCCCAGTTACATTGAGCTGGCTGTACTGGACAGGTCATGTCGTTCGCCTGCCCAACACCGGACTCCTGAAACTGATGCTCTATCCTGAGCTGTCATGGGAAGAGATTACCCTATAAAGAGAGAATGAGGTATAAGGATGTGCCCAAAGTCGAGGAGGAGCACAGGGTGCGGTATTGCGATATTGCATCAAGCACACACAGATGCCCTTGGTGAAGTGATGAACAGAGCACACCACCTCACATGGACCGCCATGAGGGGCGGTGGGGAGAACAATGGAGGACCCGACGTGGGGGGGGGGGGACTGCCGTGAAGGGGGGGGCAGAACAATGGAGGAGCCGGCGGGGGTACTTTGTAACTTTGTCAGCGCCCTTTATGTGGTGACTATTTGCATACCCTGCGTATGCAAGCAAAGAATTTCACTGTGCCTCGTCACATGTGACAATAAAGTATTCCAAACTACCCTCCTGTTCCATCAGGCCCCTGCCGACCCACCCGGGAAAGGCCTGCAGCAACCTCCTTCACCACCTCAGTACACATAGCAATGGAGTGAAAACAAGTCATACTTCATCCTAAAACTGCCTATAAAGAAATACAGTGGCCAATTGACACACAGCAAGATCCCACATTGTACAATTACTAAATCATGGGTTTTTTAAAAAGTAATATTGGTTGGAGGACATATATTGGATCGGCCCAGCACTGAGATAATTCCCCCCTTCTTATCAGAGGCAAACACTGTTATCAACAAACCATTTTGTTACAGGGGCACTTTAATGCAGATATACTAGTTGTACACCACTTGTACACAAAGTAACTATATTTAGAAGATTAAAGGGCCTGTCCCATTTAGGCGATTTTAAGGCTACTAGGCTGTCTCCGAACGTTCGCCGGGGTGTCGTGGCCGTGATCGTGAAGAGTCTTCAATGAATTGTAGCTGATCTCGGCGCGTCGCGGAAACATTTTCCAGATAGAAATGTCTCGGCGACAGCTGGCTTGTCGCCAGGTATCGTAGCTTATTGCGGGCGCTGTCACGTGCTGTCCCCAGGTTTGCTAGGTTGTCGCAGATGCATTTAGAAGCACGTAATATTAAATTAAGAAAAGGCATTTTAAGATACCAGAAGATAGTTTTGTTTAACCAATTTATTTACCGTCAGGACATTTGACAGGTAGATTGGAGGCGACAGTTTGACGGTCAGGTAAGCGTGGGAATTTCGCGATGTTTCCGAAGATGGTGTGATCTCATAGCCAGGTGCTAGTTTCACAAAAAAAGTAACTTGTATCGACCCGACTCAGCATTGTGATGGACATTGTCGTAGGGTGAAAAAAAAATTTGGCAATCTGCTACGACTTTGACAGTCGCCTTAAAAATCGGATAACTGGGACAGGCCCTTTAGCACATGCCCATCAAATGTAATTGTCAACATTATATTTACAATCATTAAAATCTTGATTGAAGACAAAGGAGTGAAGACAGACGGAAAGGTAGCTGCCAAACTGCAGAAACAACTCTAGCAATCGATCTCATCAAGATGTTGATATCATGAAGACAGGCTTTTATTCACAAAATGCTGGAGTAACTCAGCAGGTCAGGCAGCATCTCAGGAGAGAAGGAATGGGTGACGTTTCGGGTCGAGACCCTTCTTCAGATTGATGTCAGGGGGGGCGGGACAAAGGAAGGATATAGGTGGAGACAGGAAGATAGAGGGAAATCTGGGAAGGAGGAGGGGACGGGAGGGACAGAGGGACTATCTAAAGTTGGAGAAGTCGATGTTCATACCACTGGGCTGCAAACTACCCAGGCGAAATATGAGGTGCTGTTCCTCCAATTTCCGGTGGGCCTCACTATGGCACTAGAGGAGGCCCATGACAGAAAGGTCAAACTGGGAATGGGACGGGGAGTTGAAGTGCTCGGCCACCGGGAGATCAGTTTGATTAATGCGGACCGAGCGCAGGTGTTGAGCGAAACGATCGCCGAGCCTGCGCTTGGTTTCGCCGATGTAAATAAGTTGACATCTAGAGCAGCGGATGCAATAGATGAGGTTGGAGGAGGTGCAGGTGAATCTTTGTCTCACCTGGAAAGACTGTTTGGGTCCTTGGATGGAGTTGAGGGGGGAGGTAAAGGGACACGTGTTGCATCTCGTGCGGTTGCAGGGGTAAGTGCCCAGGGATGGGGTGGTTTGGGTAGGAAGGGACGAGTGGACCAGGGAGTTACGGAGGGAACGGTCTCTACGGAAAGCAGAGAGGGGAGGGGATGGGAAGATATGACCAGTGGTGGGGTCCCGTTGTAGGTGACGGAAATGTTGGTGGATGATTCGTTGGATCCGCTGGCTGGTGGGGTGGAAGGTGAGAACGAGGGGGATTCTGTCCTTGTTGCGAGTGGGGGGAGGGGGAGCAAGAGCGGAGCTGCGGGATGTAGAAGAGACCCTAGTGAGAGCCTCACTATAATGGAGGAGGGGAAGCCCCGTTTCCTGAAGAACGAGGACATCTCTGAAGCCCTAGTGTGAAACACCTCTTCCCGGGCGCAGATGCGGCGTAGACGGTGGAATTGGGAGTAGGGGATAGACTTTTTGCAGGGGACCGGGTGGGAAGAAGTGTAGTCCAGATAGCTGTGCGAGTCAGTGGGTTTGTAGTAAATGTCCGTCACTAGTCTGTCTCCTGTGATGGAGATGGTGAGGTCCAGAAACGGGAGGGAGATGTCGGAGATAGTCCAGGTATATTTAAGGACAGGATGGAAATTGGAGGTGAAGTGTATGAAGTCAGTGAGTTCTGCATGGGTACAAGAGGTAGCACCAATGCAGTCGTCGATGTAGTGGAGGTAGAGTTCGGAGATGAGGATTGTTCGACGTACCCAACAAAGAGGCAGGCGTAGCTAGGGCCCATAGCTACGCCTCCGGTTTGGAGGAAGTGGGAGGAGTCAAAGGAGAAGTTGTTGAGGGTAAGAACCAGCTCTGCTAGGCGGATGAGAGTGTTGGTAGATGGGGATTGGCTGGTTCTGCAGTCGAGGAAGAAACGGAGGGCTTCGAGACCATCCTTGTGGGGGATGGAAGTGTAGAGTAGCTGGACATCCAGGATGGAAGTGTAGAGTGACTGGACATCCAGGATGGAAGTGTAGAGTGACTGGACATCCATGATGGAAGTGTAGAGTGTGTAGACAGGCTGTTAGGCAATCTCAACTCAAAGTGTTAACCTGAAAGGGAGGTACAGGCTGAAACATCACAGCCACAGTCAGTCAGTTTGAACTATGAGATGAAAGCCAATAATGAAGATTGTCTGAATGGATAAAGGAAATCTGTTTTAATAAAATATAGCACTTGGAAAATTTTCAAGTACCTTTGCATTATAAATAAATCGTTCCATAAATCTTGCAGACTTGTGTGCAATTTTATTGCATTAAATAAATTGGACATTTGTTGGTTATCACAAACTTAATTTAAAAAGCAAAAGGCTGAAGTGGAATACAACTGTTTAAATTTTAGTAATGATAACCTCATTAATAACTGTGGAATAAATAGCCCAGTACAGCTCCGGATTAACACCATCAAAAGACTCGAGTAAACACTGGCATTAAAAATAGATGGAATGCAATTCCAACTTCTGCTCAAAATTCTTACCCAAAAATTTACATAAAACGGAAGCCATGGGAACAATCCTCAGGCTACAATAAGTGTGTGTATCCATGGATAGTAATTTAACCCTTCAGTCTTGCAAAGTCAACCTTGACTGCTTTGTGTTTGCTTCTTGAGTTTTAATAATTCTGATAAAATAGTTGGGTTAGACTGCATCAGATCCAGTAAAGTCAGGGACAACGTATCTTGGATTCCTATAGCCACAACTGGACCTTAATTTGCTTAAAGCATCCATTCACCTGCTTTTGTCAGGCAGGCTGCTCACCGATTGATACCCTTGCTTGGCAGATGCTGCACTAGCTGATCCTGCCTCTGATTTTAAACCTCTGGACAACTAACTGTTACTCACATGTGAAGTTGAGCTTATCACTTTTTAATGTAGACACAAAGAACTGCAGATGCCGATTTTCAGAGACAGACACAGACTGCTGGAGTAACTTAGCAAATAAGGGACTCAAAGAAAAACATTGCTTATCCATGTTTTGCCAGAGATGCTGCCTGATCCACTGAGTTAGTCCAGCACTGTGTGTCTCTTTTAATTACTTTTTATTATCAGTTACAATGAAGAACAAGGATCTTGTTGGAATCTAGGGCTACAGCTACTTGCCTTCTATATTCGGTTTTTAAAAAGTAGCTAAAACTCTTAAAAAGAATTAAAAACTATTCATTTCTGTATTTTCTATGTACCTCCCTCATAATTAGATGGGAGTCTTAAAAACTATATGGAATGAAATTAGTAAATTCATCTATCACGGCAAGTCTCATGAATTAATTGGTCCAGTGACAGCAGCCATCTCATCAGGGCTAACCCATTATATCAAATGTATTTGTACAATGCTTTCAGATTTTTTTTTAATAGACACATTTGTTTCTTTACAAAAGTACAGATGAAAAACATAAATGAACCAAAGCACCCAGATTTCAAACCTTATTTTCAATTTCTACCATCACATTAATGGTACATGAAACAATAGAGTAAATCTCAAGTCTGAACGCTATGAGGATCTAATCATAACAAAATGAAATGTTAGAATAACACACTCACACAGTGAGCAGATCCAAGTTGACTTGGTGCAGCATTAGTGGGACACTATGCCTGCCCAGAAACCTTAGAGATGGATGCCCATCATGCGTCCTGTCAACTATCTTTCTGTTATGCTTTCTACTTTGCAATGAGCTCTTTGAGTTCTTTCAAGCGGCCATCTTTCAGAGCATCACGGATAGACTGGAAGAATGCAAAGTAGTGGTGAAGGTTGTGGATCATAAGAAGGACTCCAGCCAACAGCTCATTAGTCAGTAGAAGATGGTAGAGGTAGGCGCGCGTGTGATTCTTGCAACAATAGCACGGACAACCGTCCACCAAAGAGCTGAAGTCATCTCGGAACCTAAATGTTGAGAATCACAAACACCGTGTAACCAAGCAGTCCAAAACCACCAGCTCCCTTAAACAATTCAGACTTCAACAAATAAAATGAAAGTGAATTACTTTAATCAGGAAATGGAAAAGCAAATTATTTTTCTAATATGATTCATAACAAATATGTCTTTACACCACTAATTCAAACGTAACGAGATTTGCATTGCAAGCATGTTACTATCTTATAATACGATTTGCATTATGTGGTTAGGAAAATAACTGCAGATGCTGGTTCAAATCGAAGGTAGACACAAAATGCTGCAGTAACTCAGCGGGACAGGCAGCATCTCAGGAGAGAAGGAATGGGTGACATTTTGGGTCGAGAAGAAGGGTCTTCTTCAGGAAGGGTATTGTTCTGAAGAAGGGTCTCGACCAAAACGTCACCCATTTCTTCTCTCCTGAGATGCTGCCTGTCCCACTGAGCTACTCCAGCATTTTGTGTCTACCTGCATTATGTGTTTAATCTTTCCGATCTAGATAAATGTAAATCAAGAAAGCAGTTCCTTCACAGATGAGTAAAACAGCTGACAAGAATTAGTCACCAATTATTGCCATGGAATGATTTGGTGTTTTCTAAAGCACAACTTAAGTCTTAGACTGCTTAGTAAAAGTTAGCTGCAGACCACCTAACCCGTAACCAAACAACAACGATGATTTGAACCATGGTGTAGGAAGCTCCCAAATACAACTGCTGGTCAAATGGCTAGGAGCTGTGTGCAGGACGGACCCTATGTGCTAGAGTTGCTGTTCCTTTTGGCAGAAGTGAGCACTGATGCTGGTGAGTGTAGTTACACATTTGAGCAGTTAAAGTGGCTATATTCCAAAGTCCATTTTGATAGATTAAACTCGAACATTAGAGCGGGTAGATTCAGGTGTGGTTCAATGAGGTATTTAACGTGTGAAGGACTTGGTAGGGTGGGTAGAATCTATTTCTCCTGACGTGAGGGGGTTCAGAATAAGATAGCATTTAACAAAAGTAGACAACGGCCATCAACCAGGATGATATCACAGTTCCTTGTGTTTGGGACAATAAAATCTGGAGCAGTCTGCCTTAAAACTGCTCAAGTGAAAATTCTGAAACAGTGCTAGATTTGTGTTATGCGAGGACAGTAACGGTTATGCACCCTGGATGGCGTGCCGCTGCATCTTGGGTAAGCCTTGATCTTCACGAAAAAGGAGAACAGGCTTGAGGGGCAGATGGCACATTCCTGTTCCTATCAGACTCCACTCTGTAGTATTTTGTCCTGACTCTGGGCTGCACGTGAAGAACGACTACTGGGGGAAAAAAAAGACAAGATTGCAGAACAGGAAGGGCGTGGCAGTGTGGTGAGGGAGAACTGCAGTGGAATAAATAAGCTGACCATGGCAGCAGGGATCCAAACACCTTTCAGGTGCTGGAACTGTGAAATAAAAGCAGAAAGTCCTGCCAGCACTCGCAGATCAGGCAGCATCTGTGGAAAGAGCAACAGAGCTACCACTTCATTGGTCACTGATGCTTTTATTGTCTCATGTATGAAATGCTAACACACAGTGAAATTCTTTACCTTACAGTCTGGTAGAACGTTCCCGATCAGCAAGTGCAACTAAGTAGTCCACTGGGCCCGCATGCAAGAGGTGCCATAGTTTGGCTCCATTTTCAAAACCCATGCTCCAGTTCTCATGAGCGGTGCCTGTTCCAGGCTGTAGCAGGCCTCCTTGCACGCCACATCCCACCCCCCCCCCCGTCCACCTTTGTTCCCCGGGGCGCCTCCTGCAGCCGACCTCTAGGCCTGATCCCACGTCCCTCTCTTCCCCTAGACGTTTCTCCTTGCCCGACAGGGTCACAGGCTCCCTCCTCCCGGTCGGTCTCTGGGGACGAGCAGGGACCGTCTTGGCAACTCCCTCTTGCAGGCCGCGATCAGCCAGGTCCTGAGGTTGGCCATGGGGGACCGGCTCGGCGGGCTCCTCCCGAAGCCGCCATCTGCCTGGAGCAAGGGCCACGGTCTCCCGGGGGCTTTAGCCAAGCGCAGCCTTCAGATCTGAGATCTTTCAAGATGAAGGGTCTCAGATGTTACGAGTTAATTCTGATCTCACTAAGTGATCAAACACGTCCACCATCTTCTTCATTGATGCTGCCTGACAAGCTGAGTTCCTCCAGCAGTTTTTTTTTGTTTTTGCTCAACATAAACTTCACTACGCAGAGCCAACCCAAATCTGATTTAACTCGCGTGAAAGAGGTAGATTTTTGTTACTTTGAATTATTTTTGTTTTGAAGCTTTTAACATGTTACCCAATCCATTACTTTCAGCATTACCTTGTCTTAACAGCCACCATTATACTGCATCACAGAATTTTAATGTTCATAACTTTATTGAAAGACATGAAGTTATTGGAAGAACAAAATCAACTTGTTTATGGTGAATTATCTGCTAAGGTTTTTAAGACAAGAAATAATGCATTGACTTCTCTATCTATTCAGAACCCTTCATGAAAGAATGTAACTGTTTATTAATAATCTGATAACACTTACTGTTCATTTTTCAGATCAATCGAAAAAGCCTTCACCTTTCTGTCACCGTCCATGGTCTTACTACTGATCTCATTTTCTCCAGAACCATTCCTGTGCAGCACTGAAATTTAATCCAGAACACTTGTAAATTTTTTGTATTGTACATCATTCCTCTGCTGTCCTCAAACGTTGTTTCATGAAGGAACAAGTGAAGTTTGGCTCTTTAAAAAACATCCACCAGTTACGTCACCAGTCATTAAACATTTCAATGGATATTTCATTCCGACATCTTGGGCGATGCATTGTAAACTGCAATTTCACTTGAAAGGTCAAATATTGGTGAATACAGAAGGTATTGTTTGGAAAGTTATGCAAAGAAACTTTAGAGGCTTGGTTTTGAACATAATTTATATTGAAAGGTTTGCCCACTGTTGGAAACTAAAAATATAATAATTGAACATTCAAATGAAGCCACTGGGTGTTGTGAATCGTGCAAATGCTATGGTTTCATCACGATGCTGTCCATTTTCTGAATGGAGCTGGGGATTTTAATAAATGTCAGTGTATCATAATTGTCCTTCGCTTTTGAAGATGCAGATAATCTTACTGTTGAAATGGCACTGTTTTCTGAATATTTTGCCCCACAATGATCATATATGACCCTGCCTCGGCAAGGGCAGCAGCATAATCAAGGACGAGTCGCACCCTGGCCACTCCCTCTTCTCCCCTCTCCCATCAGGCAAAAGGTATAGAAGAGTGAAAACGCACACCTCCAGATTCAGGGACAGTTTCTTCCCAGCTACCAGGCAACTGAATCATCCTACCACAACCAGAGAGCAGTGCTGAACTACTATCCACCTCTGATGTTGCTCGGACTATCTTTGACTGGACTTTGCTGGCTTTACCTTGCACTAAACGTTATTCCCTTATCATGTATCTATACATTGTAAATGGATTGATTGTAATCATGTATTATCTTTTTGCTGACTAGTTAGCATGCAACAAAAAGCTTTTCACTGTACCTCAGTACACGTGACAATAAATTAAACCGATATAAAATTGTAGTAGGTTTTCTGGATTCTTCGGTCCCAATTACTAACCGTGTGATTGTGCAAGTCTTTGACGCCGAGTGTTAGACAACAAATTCCAATGAAAGCACAAACAAGGGAAAGAACAAACACGACTTGGTCTCCCAATCTGAGGAAAGACATTCTAGCCTTAGAGGGAGTACAGAGAAGGTTCACCAGATTAATTCCTGGGATGGCAGGACTTTCATATGAAGAAAGACTGGATAGACTAGGCTTATACTCGCTGGAATTTAGAAGACTGAGGGGGGATCTTATTGAAACATATAAAATTCTTAAGGGGTTGGAGAGGCTAGATGCGGGACGATTGTTCCCGATGTTGGGGAAGTCCAGAACCAGGGGTCACAGCTTAAGGATAAGGGGGAAGTCTTTTAGGACCGAGATGAGAAAACATTTCTTCACACAGAGAGTGGTGAGTCTGTGGAATTCTCTGCCACAGAAGGTAGTTGAGGCCAGTTCATTGGCTATATTTAAGAGGGAGTTAGATGCGGCCCTTGTGGCTAAAGGGATCAGGGGGTATGGAGAGAAGGCAGGTACAGGTTACTGAGCTGGATGATCAGCCATGATCATATTGAATGGCGGTGCAGGCTCGAAGGGCCGAATGGCCCACTCCTGCACCTATTTTCTATGTTTCTATGTTTCTACGACAAAGCACCCAGTGATAAGGTCAGACAACACAGCCTTTGATCCAGATGCATGTTCTGCCACCAGTATCAAATGGGGCCATGTCTCGAGTACTATGCAATACTGCAGTTTTTAACTTGGCAATTTACTTTCAACCCTCAAACATTGCATTGTGACAACTTAGAATTTCACACTATCCACCAGGGGACTGCAGTTACTGCCCAACGTTGCTACACTACTCTAAAAACAGAAAACACCACACACATTCAGGAGGACAAGCAACATCTGTGATGTAGAGTTCAGAAAAAGCTGAACCGGCAAACAACTACATGCACAAACCGCACCAATCACAAAATCAATTGAAACAGGATCCTCGGACTATCTTTGATCGGACTTTGTTGGCTTTACCTTCCACTAAACGTTATTCCCTTATCATGTACCTGTACGTGTAATCATGTATTGCCTTTCGGATATCTGGTTAGCACCCGACAAAAGTTTCTCACTGTACCTCGGTCCACCTAACAAACTAAAACTGAAACCAAACTGAAAAACTGAACTGGACATCCTCAAATGCAGAGGCTAAAAATGCCATTTGATGTTTTGATTAAACTTTATCTGAAAAAGCAAAAGGTCCTGACTTGGTAAAAAAATGTCAAACTATAAAATTTAAACATTAAGCTTCCACATGGTAGCCCAAAAGGTTCAACAAAAACATACAGTACATTATGTTGATAAGAGATTTTCTAATGGTGGAGTGAGTGTACTTTAGGTTAGTGCATGGGGCCACACAGATCGAGATGGTGTAGGTTTTGTTGAGGTTATGTTGAGGGTTATGTTGGTTATGTTGAGGGAGCTGCTTTTGGCCAGGATGATAGATGCCTCCACCAGGCTCAGTTGGAGATCTTCGGTTTCCTCCCACACTCCAAAGACGTACAGGTATGTAGGTTAATTGGCTGGGTAAATGTAAATGTAAAAATTGTCCCTAGTGGGTGTAGGATAGTGTTAATGTACGGGGATCACTGGGCGGCACGGACTTGGAGGGCCGAAAAGGCCTGTTTCCGGCTGTATATATATGATATGATATGATATGATAATATAAGAAAATAACTGCAGATGCTGGTACAAATCGATTTATTCACAAAATGCTGGAGTAACTCAGCAGGTCAGGCAGCATCTCGGGAGAGAAGGAATGGGTGACGTTTCGGGTCGAGACCCTTCTACAGACTGAAGAAGGGTCTCGACCCGAAACGTCACCCATTCCTTCTCTCCCGAGATGCTGCCTGACCTGCTGGGTTACTCCAGCATTTTGTGAATAAATCGAGGTAGAAAATGATGTGCTCGTTCATGCACATCAGGTGAAGGCAGGACAAAGCTGGAAGCATTCATTGGGACAGCCAAGAACCAGATAACGCTTGACTGCTCGACTTGAGAAGGTGTCCTTCAACAGTAAACAGGAGCAAGGGAAAAACATACAGGAAGAAACTTATTTAGAAAATAACTATTATTTATAAAAGTTACTGCAGCATATTTTCTTGGGATTGTTTGTGTATGTTGCCCTTAATTTACAACCTTTCCTTAACCATAAAGCAACTCATCAATGCAACTTAACTTCATTGATGTGAACACCTATATGTTGCTTTAATGACACTTGTTCAAATGGAGTTTAAAATATTTAAATCAGAAAAAAATCTTTTCATATGATATTAGTTTAGAGATATAGCATGGAAACTGGCCCTTCAGCACGCCAACAACATGCTGACTATTGACCATCCGTTCCATTCACACGAGTTCTGTTTTCCCCACTTCCGCATCCATACCTTACTCACTAGGGGCAATTTACAGCAGCCAATTAATCTACAAAGCTACACATCTTTGGGATGTGTTAGGAAACCAGGGCATCTGGAGGAAACCAATGCAATCACTAGGGAAAACATTCAAACTCCACACAGACAGCTCCCGAGGTCAGGATCGAACCCGGGGCTCTGCCACAATGAGCATTTTTAGTTCAGTTGGATGGTGCACTAACAATAGAAGAGTTCTTTTCTTTTATATATTTCATTATTCTGCTGACATGTTGAACCTGTCATCTATAAAGCTACAAAAACCCAATTTTTAAGTGAAGGGAATAGTTGATCAAAACACAAAAAGTGCTGGAGTAACTTAGTCAGGCAGCATCTGTGGGGGAAATGGGTAGGGAGTGTTTTGGGTAGGGTCCCTTCTTCAGACATAGTAATTTCAGTCTTCAGACAAAGGAATCTCAAACTTTCACCCAAAGGATCAATCCATCTCTTCACCAGAAGGAAAACCTTTTTAAATATAATGGTCCATAATTACTTCATTGTAGTTTATCTGTAGCCCATCTGGCTTTTTAATAGATACCCCAGTAAGAACTGGAATTCCCCCTGGAGTTTAGCAAATGGAACACCAGAGACATTGCAATTGTTTGTTGGTTATGCATGGCTCAACTAGCTGTCAAAGGGTTTCTGTGGGATTTACAGTCAGAAAACCTGAGAATTAAAAGCAGGTTTGATTTAGATTTTTTTTAGATTTAGAGATACAGTGCAGAAACAGGCCCTTCGGCCCACCGGGTCCGCGTCGCCCAGCAATCCCCGCACATTAACACTATCCTACACCCACTAGGGACAATTTTTACATTTGCCCAGCCAATTAACCTACAAACCTGTACGTCTTTGGAGTGTGGGAGGAAACCGAAGATCTCGGAGAAAACCCACGCAGGTCACGGGGAGAACGTACAAACTCCGTACAGTACAGCGCCCGTAGTCAGGATCGAACCCGAGTCTCCGGCGCTGCATTTGCTGTAAGGCAGCAACTCTACCGCTGCGCCACCGTGCCTTTTGGCAGATGGGCCACCAGTAGACCACATTCAAGTCATTTTGGGCCATAATGTTTCACAATATTTTAAATGGTTTTCCTTCTGGAAAAAAAAACACGATCATTGCTAGTTTACAAAGGATGAAACTCACTAGGTACAGTTATAATCTATTCAGCTCAGCTGCAAATCAAATAATAGGAATGTTTCTATCACAAACGTTCCAAAGTAAAGAAATAAATATGCTTCAAAAATTGAAACAAATCAAGAGTTAATTAAATCAATAGTTACATATGAATCAGTGATTACTTGTTCTAAGTTTGTGTTACTGATGACTTCCTTGCGAAAATATGATTCTTCTCACATTGTTCATGGGTCACCCTGGTACATGTGGATGAAAGCTGCTGGTCTTGTATCTGGTGCAAGGGCACTACAAGACTCTTTTCTTCTGGTGAAATATATAGTGTTTAGTACAAAATATTCCTTGATGTCCAATTTTCTCACTGCTTTAATAGTAGATTCAGTGCTTCCATCTGGTCTTCTCAGGAGACCAAATCAGAATCACCTTCACCTCCCTGAACTCAAAATTACACAGACTTTTCTTCATTGTGTTCAAGGAGATGGTGGCAAAGGAAACAGCATCTCTGAAGTGGGGTGGCTGGAAACCTCTGATGTGATCAATTATTACCACTTAATTTTAAAATCAAGATCAGGACCCGAGGGAAATATCATTCTAGTTTAGATTCTAGTTTCTATTCTAAAGCACCATTAAAAGATTCCACTCCCAGACAGCAGGGAGTACATCAGAATGGAAGATGACTGAAGCATTTAGAGTGATTTGGAAAGACTTGTGGCAGGTGTGGGAAGGGTTAAGTGAAACAGACCAGGAAGGAACAGTGAACTTTGGGCAAGGAAGGCGGTAGGAAACTACCTGGCCTGGCAGAGTACAGTAGGAAATACGAAAGAGCACATCTGTCAGGAAACCCCTTTTGGGGTGGGGCAACCTGGTGGAAAGGTGCTCAAACTCAAACCACCCAACAGGAATAGGGAACCTAGCCCGTCAAGCCAGTCACTATTCAATATGATCACAGTTAATCTGCCAGGCGTCATTTCCTCCTCAGCATCAATTCCCCAGAGCCCTGAATTCTCTTAGCTTTCAAAAACTTAAACACTTCTTCAAAAACCTCCAATGATCTGGCCTCTTGGATAGAAAATTTCACGGATTCAACACCGTCTGTGAGAAGCTGTTCCATCACATCTCAGTTTCAAATGACCGCCTCTTAATCTCAATGTCCCATCATTCGAAATTCTCTCACCAGTGGAAACGTCTCAACATCTAAATGTCTGCCACCGCATGATCTTGTATCTTCCAAAAGATTACCATTCTTCTAAACCAAAAAATATCTAATTTCTTTAAATTTTATATCTTGTGATATGAATTACCCTAGTAAATCTCTTTCAAACTGCCTCCAGTCCTTTCTTGAACAAGGGATTAAAACTGCAAAGAAATCCAGGTGTGGCCTCACCATTACAATTGTAACAATAGTTCCCCATTTCTAAACTACAACCTTTTTGCAATAAAGGCTGGTATGCCACTTGCCTTCCAAACCACTTACTGCATCTGAATGCTAACCCTCAGCAATTTGCACACAAAGCAGATATACTGTGTACTTTGTACATCAAATGTTCTCTCTTTAGATAGTATGCCTTTACATTCCTCCTACCGAATTGCATGACCCCTCAGACTCTCCTACGTTAATCCCCATTTGCCACATTTCCACTAACCCACTCAACCTACCGACATCTCTTTGCAGAATCTGAATATCCTCATTGCAACATGCTCTCCATCTATTTCATATCACTTGATTAATGCAAGAACTTGCAGAAAAGTCAGGTTACTTTTCAGCTAAACTAAACTTTTTCGTTTTGCAAATTATTGGTAGCTGCTGACTCATGAGATTTGGTCATCATTTCTTAACCATCTTTTCTGATTTATTATTTGCTGATTGGTATTCCACACCTAATTTTCAAATCAGTTTGTGCTATTTTTTTTTTAGGGATTTTATTAACAAATATCCATGCAGAAGTTACTCCAAGATTTGATTAATGCCATGCTGAGTTATCAATCCAGTAGTTACTACAATTACTTATAGTTACTTAAAATTACATTTTAAATGTAGTATGGGTTCGACAACTTGAACTATCCATTCCAATTCTGGATCTTCACAGGAAATATCTGGAATTTCTCGACCTGAAACGTCATCTTTTCCTTCTCTCCAGAGATGCTGCCTGACCCGCTGAGTTACTCCAGCATTTTGTGTCTATCTTCGGTGTAAACCAGCATCTGCAGTTCCTTCTTACACAGTGGTCTGAATGGCTGCCTTCTGTGCTGTAAGGTAATATGATTCGTGCAGAAACAGCATGAAGTGTACAGCCGTGTACTATTTGCCCTCATCCTGGACAATTATGGAGTGATACAGTGTGGAAACAGGCCCATCGACCCAACTTCTTAAACAATCTACATTATCAGGATGACCTCTTTCCAGTTTGAAGCCCTACACTTGGGAATGATTTCATCCAAAGCAAATCTACCAAAAGTCCGATGAAAGTTCCCGTACTGAATCTGTCCATTTCCCTCGCATGCCGAATTCCTCCAGCAGTTTGTTTTTTCGCTACCAAATATGTCATAACGGTGCAAAATTCTAACCTTACAAAATAAATTAACGTAAGAGGGTTTGTTGTTTTCAAAGGACAGATGCCAGATATAGCTAAATCTGATGCATCCAACTGTGCAATTACAAAATCAAAAACTGTTGAAAACAGAGAAGAAACAAGAAACTGCAAGTGCTGGAGGAACTCAGTGGGTCAGGCAGCATCTGTGGAGGATGGACAGACAACGTTTCGGGTCGAGACTGGAAACAATTAGGTTTATTTGAGCAAGAAATATTCAATTCCATGAAGTAATTGGTTATCTCGTGGTACTCTACTCATTATGCACAATGGCTTTTACTTGGCTCCTAGCTGGAATTATAACTACCTGACATCTATGGATGTTCCTTTACAGACAGAGGAGTTGGTGGACACGGAGAACATTCACAGCAGGAACGTTCTTCCTAGTGCAAGACTGAATCACATTTGTGGACAGAGAACATAATGCTTTACCTGCTGCTCCATTGGGATAAATCTGACCAAGGAGCAACTGAAAACACTGAGCAGCGTTCCTTGTCTGAACAGAAACGTACCTCATTTAAAAATGAAAACTTTAAAAACATTAATTCAATACTTGGTTCTCCTTTCATCAAAATATACAGTGGTTTGCTTAAATGGTCATGTTGAGATTACAATCATTTTGCACTGACATCTGAAATAAAATGCTGATCAAACTGTCAGGCTGCATAAACAGAACGGTGCCATTTCCTAGTATCAAATCGCAGCAGAAAAGACCTAGAGATGAAAGCAGATGCACACCCAGTAAATTGTGGTGAAGGTATTAGGGGAAATGAAACTGTTCACTGTGCAAGTCCCTCCAATACCTTTGTTGCTTATGTCATGAGCTGGTTGCTCAAACACACAAAATAATCTGTTATTGCTGAGTCACGAACAATAACATGGGCACATACCTGCAAAGAGCACAGTCTATTTATTCACAAAATGCTGGAGTAACTCAGCAGGTCAGGCAGCATCTCGGGAGAGAAGGAATGGGTGACGTTTCGGGTCGAGACCCTTCTTCAGACTGATGAGGGTCTCGACCCGAAACGTCACCCATTCCTTCTCTCCCGAGATGCTGCCTGACCTGCTGAGTTACTCCAGCATTTTGTGAATAAATTGATTTGTACCAGCATCTGCAGTTATTTTCTTATGCTAAGAGCACAGTCCATGTGGTTCTGCTATAATGTGATACTTGTGTTCCCAAGAAACCTCATGTTATGGAAAATGGTGTTTGGAAAACAATTGTGGCATAGAAAGGTTTAGACTCGTCCCCAACCCCCACAGGATTTTTTTAAATAAATGGCTTTTTAATAACATTAATTTGTTTTTGTTATTGCAAGCTAAAAATACTAAAGGCTTCAGTTACATTGTTGAGTTGAGTATCATTGCACAAGTGATTGCTCAGCAATTTCAACAGCAACTGTGTTTTAAGAGAAGGCGGTGTCTGATTTCCATGTTATATAAAAACATCTTTTCATCCTAGACTGTTTTCTTTGCAAGACAGCTTTTGTTCTGAAAATTAATTTCCAAAGTAACTTAAGTGGTTTCCCCCAGTTTCCAATTTAAAAAGAAATTGCATTATAACCAATTTGACCTGCTTTATACAAATAGTGTTCCCCAATTCTTCAATTGCATTATATCCATTTAGCATTATGGAAATCCATTATAGCAGAACGACCTGCGGTAGCGTGTAGTGCCTTGCTGATGCATTCAACATAAATGAAACACTGCCAATCTCTAACTGGTACCTTCTGTCTCCGGGACCACCTTGTATTTATAATTGAAGGACAGGGCTTTTCCTTGCTCAGTCACTTGATAGGGAAAGAAACCCTCAAACAAGTCCACTCCTCTCGATACACACTCCAGCACTTCATCTGGCTTTCCAATTCCATGAATCAACCTTAGATGAAGGGGGAAAGGGAGAAACAAAAGAAAATCTGAATAGGCATGTGAATGTAAAACAATGAAGCCGTTAAAACTAATGCTAGAAATCCTGAGCTGTGATACATGGTGCTCTGGTGTTAAACGTGATAAATATCAATTTTTTACCTTACACTTCATCCTTTAGACAATTTAATAATGATTTTCAAAATGACCAACAACATAACAGATCCTCCTACCAAGAAGAATGAATCAGGTAAAATAATTTACAGCATGTTTGCTTTTTCTTCGAGCTACCATATGCTTTAAGATACCAGTTTGTGCCATGGTCTTGTGTTGTCTACAGCTAAATAGCCATCTCCATAAATAAACCTGGACAGCATAACAGCCATGGCAGTACATCCAGTGATGTTGCATACAGGATAGAGATGAATATATGTGCCCAAAGATTGCAAAACCACTGTCTTAGGCTGTGCTGCGATCTTCATTTCCTAGCCAGACATTCCTTCGCATTCCCTCGCATATTTGACCGCAAGATGAGCTTCAGAACACATATCCACACCATGATTAAGACTGCCTATTTCCATCGCCAAGATGCTGCTCCATATCGCACTCAGATGGTCTTCTGCTTAAACTCCCACCCACAGCTGTTTTATCACTTTAACTATTCCAATCTACTCCTGGATCTCCCCATTTGCACACCTCCCTGTAAACTTGCGATGATGCAAAGCCTTGACACATCAATCCTAAGCGATACCATGTCCTGACTACTGACATTGCCACAGAGCTGGTAAGCTACATTGCCTTCCAATTAACTAACGTTAAAAGTCTTACCCATACTGTACAATCCAATGATGGACACAAGAAGCTGGGTCAGACAGCATCTCTGGAGAAAAGGAACAGGTGATGTTTCAGGTCAAGACACTTCTTCAGAAGAGGTTTGAAGGAAGGTCTCAACTTGAAATATCACTATTCCTTTTCTCCAGAGATGTTGTCTGCCCCGCTGAGTTACTCCAGCTTTTTTATGCCTATCTTTGGTTTAAACCAGCATCTGCAGTTCCTTCCTACACTGTAAAATCCAACCATCACTTTATCCCATATTTTATTTTGCACCATCTGTAGCACTCTGAATTTTGGCAACAGCGCCTTTAGTTGCCTAAGATCTGTAATTCTTTCCCTTAACCTTCGTACCTCTGTCCCCACTTTGAGATGGTCCTTATAATCTTTGGCAAAGATTCTGGTTATCTCCAGTTCATCACAGTTTGTTTTCAACATAATACCTGAAGCATCTGGAAGACTTTGCTATGAAGATGATTTATGAAAATAATTTTGTTGTTGATCCAAAGAAGTTTCCGACATGGAACCTAACTTTTAAATGTCACCTTACAGGTTAAATAATGGAATGAATCAGTAAACCTCTGACTTCGGATTCAGAGTGGATGCGACGTTTAATGAATTATGAAAATATCTTTGTCCTCGGAACGATGGAAGTGCAATAGCTATTTGCCGGACTAGATTTACAGGTAGCTTTTGAATAAGAGAAGTGGTGACTAAAGTGACTGCATACAAGTAGAGATTTAACAAAGGCACAGCAACAGTCATATTTTACCTTGGTTTGTCTACAGGCAGTTCTCCTGTGACTGAGGAGATTAAATCCAGTTTCAGACCATCAGTCATGCTCTCTCCCTGTAAACCATCCAATAAGAAACCTCCGACTGGCCGCTTCAAGGTTTCCCTGGCTGACCTCAGCCTCTCCTCCAATATGTCTCCTCCTTCTATGACTCCAATAATTTCAGCGTTCTTCAGCACCTGAACATCAACCAAACCCATCAGATGTTAACTACAATTTATAACTGCACAACTTGGGTTGATAGTATTGCAATTCAATTAAATATTCCAACATTCATTTGCAGTTACATTAAATCACTTTAAAATTCTTCAGTCTGAATGAGGGTCTCGCTGAGTTGCTCCAGCATTTTGTGTCTATCTTAAATCACTTTAAAAGTTTGATGTTAATGCTTCTTTTGATTTGTTCATCTTTGCCTCAAGCTACGAAAGATTTGCTGCACTGTAATGTCAGAAGTCACATTATAAATTTCCCTTCTATATTTCTGCTGTTTTCTATTCTGTGCACCCCAAACTACAGGTACATGAATGTAGTGGGTTGGCCATGGCGTTTCCATGGTCATACTGGCTGACAATATGCACCGTGAGGTTCCTTGGGCATTACACTAGTCCTTTGGCATGATATGGATTATGGAACAATGAGCTTCAGCTGTCTCCCCGAGAACAAAGTGGAGCACATCCCATCCACATTCATCAGATTTTTTGTAAAAATCCCCATAATTGTATATGGGACAAACCAAATTAAATTATGATCTTTTTTGCATATTTTTAATCCCTTTGATTCTACTTGCAGAATGTTTCTTCCTTTTCACCCTTGGATGGCAACAATCAAAACTGCATCTTTCAAGACCACTACGACCCCCAATTTTTTACAAGATCGGTATCTTTGGCTTTCACTGTTGTTCACAATCAAATCTCCCCGATGTCCTCATGAACATTGCCAATCTTCGACACTCCCAGTCGCGACCACACATGCATGGTGACTTGAGCATGATACCAGAAGTAACCATGCTCGCTTTCAATCCTCCATCAATTAACAATCAAGTTCTGTTGCTTCTATGCAAACTTACCAATCAGCTTTGTGTTCTTGGATCTCAAAGGCTCCATCACATACAAAATCATATACCTTATTCTTAAATCCCTCTCTAGTCTTGGTCTCACTCAATCTTAATAATAGTGCATAATCCCACAATATTTTATTAGATTCTGTTCTTTCCATGCATCCTGTCTTCCCTTTGCTCTTTCAAGGATTACGCCCGATATAACTTTTTAAGGGCTTCCCTCTATTTCTCCATCGTTAGGATCAATTTTGGAAAGCATTATATTGGTGACCCTTTACCTTGAGATTATGCTCCTTGCTTTAGATAACCATCATTAGAAGGGGGAACTGCAACGAGACCTGGGTGTCCTTGTACACCAGTCACTGAAGGTTGGCGTGCAGGTACAGCAGGCAGTGAAGAAAGCTAATGGCATGTTGGCCTTCATATCAAGAGGATTTTAGTATAGGAGTAAAGAGGATATTCTGCAGTTGTATAGGGCCCTGGTAAGACCACATCTGGAGTATTGTATACAGTTTTGGTCTCCTAATTTGAAGAAGGACATCCTTGTAATTGAGGCAGTACAGCTTAGGTTCACGAGATTGATCCCTGGGATGGCGGGACTGTCAAATGAGGAAAGATTAAAAAGACTAAGCTTGTATTCCGTGGAGTTTAGAAGGATGAGAGGGGATCGTATAGAGACATATAAAATTTTAAAAGGACTGGACAAGTTAGATGCAGGAAAAATGTTCCCAATGTTGGAGGAGTCCAGAACCAGGGGCCGCAGCCTTAGAATAAAGGGGAGACCATTTAAAACTGAGGCGAGAAGGAACTTTTTCACCCAGAGAGTTGTGAATTTGTGGAATTCTCTGCCACAGAAGGCAGTGGAGGCCAATTCACTGGATGAATTTAAAAGAGTTAGATAGAGCTCTGGGGGCTAGTGGAATCAAGGGATATGGGGAGAAGTTGGGCACAGGTTACTGATTGTGGATGATCAGCCATGATCACAATGAATGGCGGTGCTGGCTTGAAGGGCCGAATGGCCTCCTCCTGCACCTATTTTCTATGTTTCTAAACAGCCTCTCAACATCCATTCTTGCCGAGTCCTGACAGGACATTGCGTGTTTCAATAAGATCACCTCCCCTTCTAACAAACGTCAGAGTATGTACCCAACCTGTTTAATTTGTTGCTCAGAGGATAACACTATCACTTCCGGAGTCAAGTAAATGAATGTCTTTACCTCCGAATTCTGATGCACCTCGAGACATTCATCCAGAAAGCCCAGAGTTCGATCCACTGATTTATTTATCCTCTTCCTTGAAGATCCTGGAGGAAGGGGCTCTCCATCTGCCATGCATTGGTACCAATCAGGTTTGAAGGCTTGTTGTATTGCCATGAATTTTGACAAAGTTAGCTCAATTCGACCACCTCCACCCCACACGGAAACAGTCTTTTCAAATGGAATAAAGAGAGTCATTAGACTTTTGAGACACCAAGCCTAAAAACTGATTCATAAAAGATTTTTAATAAAAGCAATGATATCAAACAATACAAAATAATCCATTAATTTTCATTGTTTTACACCAGAGAACCCAATTATCTGACACAAGCACAAAGAGACCCGACAACATGTGTTAGATTGGGATTGAGCACGAGACATAAAACCCCTCTAGAACTAGTCAGGCTTTAATTTTATACTCGGGCAAATCTCAAATGGCTGTTGTGTCTGCAATTCAATGGCTCCAATTTTCTTTCTTCCGCAATAGCTTTCTGTAACAACTTACATTTCTGTAGTACCTTTAAATGAAACAAAATGTCTCAAGGTAATTTGCAGGAATATTATCATAAAACCAGTACTAAGCCACATAATATAAGGACAGACTTGGCCACAATGGGCTTTAAGGAGAATCTTAAAGGAGAAGAACAAAGAGAAGATATCACCGAGATATATAGGGCAGGCATTCAAGAGTTTAGGCAGCTGAAAGCAGAGTTCCAAATGAGACACTGATTAAAGTAGAGGACGTGCCAGAAATGGAGAAGCCTCGTTATCTTTGAATATTGTAGACTGAAGGTTGCAGATATTGGGTGTTCAGGAGGGGTTTAAAACCAACATGAGAATTTTAAGTTTGATCATTTTGAAGCAATTCTTATTTGGACAGGAAGTTGTGGAGGATGATAGCGCTTCATTCATTCTTCCAGACCTTCAATATTCACTGATAAGCCTGGAGACCGACAGTAACCAGAGACAGAGCATTGTTGAGATCAGCTCAGAATAAGTGATATATACCGATCAGCCAAAACATTATGACCACCTGCCTAATATGCTGTTGGTCCTCCGTGTGCAGCCCCACACACAGTAGGGTGCGATGCACTGTGTATTGTAACACATTCCTCCCGTGACCACCATTACATTTTTTTGTGACTGGTGCCACAGTAGACATTCTGTCGGTTCGGACCAGACGGGATAGCCTTCGTTGTCCTCGCGCATTGATGAGCCTTGGGCGCCCAACACCATGTCGCCGGTTTGTGGTTTGTCCCTCCTCGGACCACTGTCAGTAGGTACTCACCACTGCTGACCGGGAGCACCCCACAAGCCTTGCCGTTTCAGAGATGCTCTGACCCAGTCGTTTGGCCATAACAATTTGGCCAAAGTCGCTCAGGTCTTTACTCCTGCCCATTTCTCCTGCATCCAACACATCAACTTCAACAAGAACTGACTGTTCACTTGCTGCCTAATATATCCCACCCCTTGACAGGTGCCATTGTAACAAGATAATCAATGTTATTCACTTCACCTGTCAGTGGTCATAATGTTTTGGCTGATCAGTGTACACACACTCAAGAGAAAATCTGCAGCTGCAGCACGGTGCCCCAGAGCCAGTGTCCTGGTTGAATTTTCTTTCTCACCAAGCATATTGAAGGCAAATATGCAAACTACATTTGCCTCTCATCTGTGGCAACAAACTTGGAACTACTGAGAAGGGTAAATCTACCTGCATATACAGAAACCCCAAATACCTCGGTCCAAAATTGGAAGAAGTGGTACTGGCTGTTAATATGCAAGGATACAGATTCCAAGATTTTTGCAATCACGACTGGCTCTTAAAATTAAAATAAACGAGAAGAATAACAATAAACAAACAATCTACTGGAGGAACCATCTGTAGGAGGAATGGAGTTGTTAATGTTCTGGGTTGAATCCAGATGCCTCCTTCCCCCCCTCGTACAGATGCTGCCTGGCCTGCTGAGTTCCTCCGGCAGATTGATTGTCTGTTGCTCCAGATGCGAGAATCTGCCGTCTCTTCTGTGGACAACAATGAGCAGCAGTACTGACAGCCAAGAAAGATTAAATACAAGCAAAGCAAGAGGAATGTCTGCAAACACATTTTAAACTCTGTGCCTGCACTTGTAATTGACTTACCTTGTTTGTGTTGTATCCGGATGGACATGGACTAGCTGGGTCATAGAGAGAACAGTAAATAAGCGAGTCTGGCATGCCTGTGATAAACCAGAATGATAAACACTTTTTTCGCAATTCAGTGGAAGTATGAATAATGTGGAACAGTCTCTGCACAAAAGCATTAATGGCATTTGAATTTAAACAGACTAAAATCTAAGACAATGTGATTAATATAAAAACTGAAAGTGATGGATAGACTCAGCAAATCAGGCAGCATTTATGGAGGGTGAAACTGAGTTAATGTCCTGCTAAAGATCATCACTGGAAGATGTAATCATTTCTATTTCCACTGATGCTGTCTAACCTGATAGTATTTCTAGCATTTTCCATTCTCAAATTTCTGATTTCTGATCTTTGGCTTTATTTACCTCATAATCTCACCCATTCCCTGCACATTAGGGGACATTTACAGAGGCCAACTAACCGACAAACGCACACATCGTTGGGTTGTGGGAGGAAACCGGAACACAGCGGAAAGCCACACAATGACAGGGAGAAGGCACAGTCTCCAAACAGACAGCACCCAAGGTTAAAACCAGGCCCCTGGTGCTGTGTGGCAGCAGGTCCACCAGCTGCTCCACTACACTGCCCGAGGAATGTTTGAATCTGGGCAAGTTTGGGAATGAGGGGGAGAGGAAAACAGGATTACTGCAAGAAGAGTGCAATAGAGTTTTAATTGCCATATGCACAGGTACAGGAACAATGAAAAATCTTTCTTGCAGCAGCATCGCAAGCACACAGACTCGGACAACACACAAAAACATAAATTCTATACAAATCATATATCAAATTCTACACAAACATAGAGATGGGCACATGGTGTTTGGCGTAAAGTTGGTGGGCTAAAGGACCCAATTCCATGTTGCATCAGTCTGTTAAACGAGGAGGACTTATAGAAACAGCACATTAGCAAGAGCAATACTGCAACATTATTAAGACAGTTCACTTCTCTTTATTTTAGATTTCCAAGATTAATTCTATCTTTTTTTCCACATTTTCTTTAATTTCTTCGGTGTTCACATTCAATTTGTCATAGATAAATAAATTGGACCCAATTATTCACTGCAAGATTTGACTACACCAAATCAGGATTCATATCCCCTCTGGCTGCAATGTTTTAACTACTTAACATAAAGGGAGTTGTAACATTGTCTATAGAAACATGTACATAACATGGGATGAATTGTAATCTGCCTAAAGAGGAAAAACCTGCTTAAATACAAACCACAATACCTATGAATTTTCCAATGCCTTCTTTATATTCTTCCAGAACTTCTTGATGTTCAGCACTGAGAGAACATGGAAGGGGGGGTGGGGGGGGGGAGAAAAAAGAAAGGCTCATAAAAGAGTACCAGAGATTCCCAAGTAGAATATTTTAAAAATCAGCCACGTTAATCTGTTGCCTTATAGTTTGTCTCAAACCTGACTGAACCAAAATCCGTTGAGCTCTGAGAGATACTGTGCTTTAGTGCATTCATTTATACCAAGCCACTCCATGGGATTTATAATTTTGAAACTTGACCCAACCCGGACTAGTAATTAGCTCCTGTTGGACAGGATGACCAACCAGTTCAAGGGCATATGCCAAGGAGGTTGTTTATGGATTTTACGCTGATGGTCTTGGTCTTCCCAATATTTGGTTGGAAGAGATTTCTGCTCAAAGACTGTCAGAGATGATGATGGAACAAGAGAGGAGATGACAAGATGGAGATGACAAGATGGAGATGGATGTTGTCAGAAGGCAGTGGAGGCCAATTCTCTGAATGCATTCAAGAGAGAGCTAGATAGAGCTCTTAAGGATAGTGGAGTCAGGGGGTATAGGGAGAAGGCAGGAATGGGGTACTGATTGAGGATGATCAGCCATGATCACATTGAATGGTGGTGCTGGCTCAAAGGGCCAAATGGCCTACTCCTGCACCTATTGTCTATTGTCTATTGTGGAACATAATGTTGCGAATCATGAGAGAAAATGCCACTGAATAGCAAACAAACCGTGGCAACCTACAGCAGCAATGGCGCGGGAGTGTGAGAGGAGCCATTGTGTGCTGCAACTCAGTAGTTAGAATGGAGCAATATGGAGGTGAGTTAGGTACTGGAAGAGAATGATTTAGTCAAAACATGAAGATAATCATAACAGAAGAGGATGAATAGTTTTCCATGGTTACAGTGAGAGGATGTTATTGACTTTGATAAGGGCTTTTTCAGTGCCAGAGATGGAAATGCGATTGGAGCAATTGGAAGAATTGCAGAAAAGGGTATGGATTTTAGAAACAATACTTTTCTACAATTATGGACAGGGAAGAATGGCAAAGATTTGCAAAAGTAGAAGGACCACAGGTGTACATTTGAGAAGGTACAGAATTAATGCTAGTGCAGAGTAGTTGATGAGAACCCTAACTAACTCAAGGAGATTGTTAACATTAGCTTTTCGGGAGACCAGGAAGAATTGTTGGTTGATCAGACGTCTGCAAGGGCTCCTAGACAAGATGAACTCTAAGTGATAGACCAAGGCGGCAACCAATTGATGGCCCGAATTTAGCACGCATGCAATTTTTGTTTTGACTCGTTAGGCATTACAAGTCCCATTGCAGGCATCATGGAGGAAGAACAGTTGTGAATTGTGAAGCTAGAGGAAGGAATGTACATGGAAAGGGAGGAGGAGGGGAGAAATAGGTGGGAGTCCAGGTGGGGCACAGGGATTTGGGGGTTTGTAGTTACCTAAAATTAGAGAATTCAATGTTCATATCATGAGTTTTAAGCTATCCAAACGGAGTATGAGGTGCAGTTCCTCCAATTTGTGTGTGCCCTGACACTAGCAATGGAGTGTGGCCTTGGACAGAAAGATCAGTATGGGAATGGGAAGGAGAGATAAAAAATTTAGCAACCCGGAGATTCAATAGGCCTTGGTGGAGCGAGTGCAAGTGTTCAGCAAAATGGTCACCGACCATTTGGTCTCACCAATACAGTCAAACCCAAACACAGCTATCACAAATGTAACTAGTAGTATACCTCAACTTCATGTTGTCCGTACTGAACATATTAATCATTTAGACAGTCATGGTAATTGAAACAGAGTGTAAATTAAGCATGCAGTTTTAGTGCCGTATCAGTCTCCATACAAAGTGACTTTCGGTAAACATCAACTTGGAATTAAAAGTTCCCTTCAGTTAGATATTGATCTTATACGCACGTGGTTTGAGACCACCCTCCAAGTGATCGAGACCCAACTTTACAGATCATTTGTCAGTATTGGCTTAAACTCATCATCAAATTTGAAAGATAGTTAGAGTCCAAAAAGTCATTTTTTAAATGATCTGTGTAAGAGTTTGAAGGAGGGGAAATATAAAACAACACGGGCAAAACAAGGAACATCCTCTTTATTTTTCAATATTTTTAATGCTAGAGAAAAACAATAGTCTTCACTCTTGTACACACACACACACAAATACTATGGGGCTACCAAGCAAGGGCCTGCTTCTCTGCTGCCAATGTGATCAGTATAGGAAACAATTGGCAGTATACCTTTTGCAGGTTATTCACCATAATCACATACATCAATGTCCTGGAGTGACCGTGAAACGGAGTTCAAAGGAACTGCTTTTTACACCACTCCGGGTCAACACTGAATTTAGAATACTTGAGTTTCTATTCTGGAGCGCAGGTGTAAGAATTTCTGCACACATCCCAGCACCACATTACTCGCAAGGGTAAAAGAAAACATTATACTTGCACATACAGCGTTGACAATGTCAGATGCACAGGTTCAGGAACTCCTTCTATCAGGCTGAGTGTGTCATGGGTTAGATGTGGAGCAGTGCCTGTCCGGGTATAAAGCAGGCAACCAGGAATGTCGAGGCTTTTACTGCCTTTCCGTCCTACTTCAATCAATTTGCCGTGACGGCATCCATTCACCACGCTGGAGAGGATTAATTTCATCTTTTCTGTTAAAACCAGGGACCACTTCCAACTGGTCGATCGCTTATTGGCAGCATGATCACTGCTAGATCTGTGGCTATCAGAGGCTTGTATAGTTGAGAATCAGACAACTCTGCTCTGTTGTAGCTTCTGTGAAAGGAATAAATGGTATTCAAGGTTATTTTAGTGCATCTTTTTCTACTTGGTTAACATCCATCAGCATTTCTGGGAAGGATGAGAATTGTTGTATTGAGCCAAAAGACATGGAGATCCTCAGCATTGAGGCATTGCTGACCCTCGGACTATCTTTGATTGGACATTACTGGCTTTTCTTACACTAAACGTTAGTCACGTTATTCCCTTTATCATGTATCTGTACACTGGGAATGGCTTAATTGTGATCATGTATTGTCTGATTGTGGATGATCAGCCATGATCACAATGAATGGCGGTGCTGGCTCAAAGGGCCGAATGGCCGCCTCCTGCACCTATTTTCTATGTTTCCATGTCTTTCGGATGACTGGTTAGCATGCAACAAAAGCTTTTCACTGTTCCTCGGTACACGTGGCAATAAACTAATGAGCACCCTGGAATAGAAGCATTTTGCAGTGCTGCCATCCAAAAAGACCACATCAGCCGGGCATGCTCAGATTTCAAGTAAACTTCTGCTGCCTGGCAATTTCTTAACTTGACCTTGGCAGAGTGCCCCACTCTAATTAGAAAGCTTTATCACTCAGATCATGACAATGCCCTGAAGGCAACAGGTTCTGTAGCTGACTGTTCCACACATGTGGAGCTGCGAATGTCCCTCATCATTTAGTCTGAAAGAATCAAATGTACCTCAAATTACACTAACCTCAATTGCAAAGCACATTCTCCGATTTGAAACCAATCACCAATTCAGAGTGCCATCTGTCTAGGACCAATTTATTGTCTTCCAAATGAGGGTTTTCAAATTTCTTTTCCTTCACTTTTAAAAACTTACACAACCATCTTTTCTCCAGTCAGCAATTTTTTATATTTTTCTTCTGTTTATATTTCCCTTTTGCCTCTGGCTAGTCTGTCCATATTTATTTTTCATTCTAATCATGCTGCATGATTATTGATTCCTTGTTCAGTCATTCGATTTTTGTTGCATGTCCCCAGGTCATACAGCAAGTGTTAATCTGAGAACCAAGCGTG
This sequence comes from Rhinoraja longicauda, assembly GCF_053455715.1. Taxonomy (NCBI): domain Eukaryota; kingdom Metazoa; phylum Chordata; class Chondrichthyes; order Rajiformes; family Arhynchobatidae; genus Rhinoraja; species Rhinoraja longicauda. The sequence continues at coordinate 6,141,977 of NC_135964.1, forward strand.
TTCACAAGAATGCATTATTGGAGCTACCAAAGTCAATACTCCAGTACTTCCAACTTAGTGAAACAAAGAGATAAAACTGCCCATTAACCACATAAGACAAACAAATATTGAAACAAGACAAACTATTGCAGCTGCACAGGCATGAAATTGCTAAGCATGAAAATAAATGATAATTCTGGAAACAGTAATTGGGAGGCATGGATTGGTAACTGCTTAGATTTTAAAGATTTCAATGGGAAAGATAATGTAGGAGCCATTTATACTTAATTCAATTACTGTCGTTGTGTTATGGCTATGGTTTAATATTTCTAGTTTATGTCTTCTTTGCCTGCTTGTGGGTGTGTGTGACTTAATGCGTAATGGGGGATGTCTAGATGGGAGGAGGCTAGCGTGTCGACAGAGGTTGTGGGTCAGTTTAGGCTCGGAGGATGGTGAGCATACAGTTCTTTACCATGCGTTCGTACCAGCTGTATTTGTAAGAACCATACGGTAATAACAGCAAGAATTCTGAGATATTGTTAGAAGAAGAAACAGTTGATAAAGTACGGAAAGTGATGAATTACTCTATGATTTGTGCTACTATAATAAAAACTAATTAATGAAGAAAAGAAGTTTGGAAGATTCGTTTTGTCATATCAGGGTGCGACGTGTGCGTAAGCTATACCTACATTTCATCCCCGAGTAGCAATGGCTATCGAAGTGGGACTTTGAGATGGTAAAGAAACTGCCATTACAGATAATAATCGAATTGTTAACGCCCTAAGAATAATTATCCAAATTATTTTTTTCAACAAGCTTATCTATTACATGGTCTTAAAATTATTTCCTCATTTACCTCTTCTATGAATGTAAGTTGGCTGATGTCCTGAACTGTAATCATTGTCACTTCATCTTTACCCAAAAGCACAAAGTGCTGGAAATACTCAACTGTTGATGGAGAAACAAAGTCAATGTTTCAGGTTGAAAACGGTTCATCGGACAGGCAATTTCCGATGAAGGAAACATTAAAGGGGCCTGTCCCACTAAGGCGATTTTTTTTAGGCGACTGTCATAGTCGTAGCAGGTCGCTGAAAAACCGGCGACTGAAGCCCCCCTAAGACAATGTCTACGACAAGCTACAACAACCTACCACCTAGTTGACGTCAAGCTACCGACAACCGGCGACCCGATCGTCACGACTTAGGACGTCCACCTACAACCACACCTACAACAACCAGTCAACCTGCGACAAGTTACGACAAGGTACAACCCTGTCGGCGACAACTGATGACAACTCACGTCATATTGGCCTCCAAAACAATGGAATCACCCAGTTTCCCTATAAAAGGGGATGTTGGGTAGGGTTTTCAATCATTCTGTATCATGACTACCATGGAGCAACATCAGAGGGCATTGCTCTCACAAGAAGAAGCCCTGCTGCTTGCAGCGGCCCTCATGCTTAAAGATCAGCAAGACAGAAGGACAAGAAGAATGGGGAAGAAGAAGCCCAAGAAGAGGTCTGTGTGGTTGAAGCCCTTGTCCCTGAAGAGACCCAGGTTGGGCCAGTGTGACAACCTGATGACTGAACACCAGCAAGATGATGAGGCTGCCTTCATAAACTTCACTAGACTCCCCCCTGAGCTGTTTCAGGAGCTGAAGACACGGGTGGGCCCTCTCCTGGAGAAAAAGGAGACCGCCATGAGGAAGCTACTGGAACCAGGCCTGCGCCTAGCCATCACCCTCCGTTACCTGGCATCAGGAGACTCCTGCAAGACCTTCTCCTGCAGCTTTCCTGTGGCCCACGACACCATCAGCAAGGTTGTCCGAGAGGCCTGTGAGGCCATCACCAATGCTTATGAAGATGAAGTCATGGACTGCCCTCGTACACCAGATGAGTGGAAGAGAGTGGCGCAGGGCTTTGATACCAGATGGAACTTCCAGAACACATGTGGGGCAGTGGACAGCAAGCATGTGGCCATCAGGTGTCCACCCAATGGAGGTTCCACGTACTTCAACTACAAGAAGTTCCATTCCATCGTTCTCATGGCTGTGGTGGATGCAAACTACAACGTCCTGTATGTGGATGTGGGCACACCTGGCAGTGTCGCAGATGGTGGGATCTGGAGAGATCTCTCTTGTGGAAGCACTGGAAGAAGGAAGAGCAGGCTTTCCTGACCCAGAACCGCTGCCAGGAGAAGACAACCCTGACATCCCATACACACTGGTTGGTGATGACGCCTTCCCACTCAGGCCATGGACGATGAAGCCATACCCTCACAGGCTGGGAGACGCTATGGGTCATCATCATGGCAGCCATGGTGTAGTTGAACCACACGCTCTCTGGAATCTTGAGCAGCTCATTCTTTAAGAATCACAGGAAGGTGTCAACAGTCCTCTCATGTGATGTCTGGGGCTGTGTCACGGCCTCCCTGACCTCCCTGGCCTGTGTTGCCTGTTGCATGAGCTGCAACATAAATGAGTATGATACAGGTAAGTACATTTGGGAAAAAAAAGATGATGGATGGATGGAGGTAGTCACCAATGGGATTCACCGAGGTCAGCACCGGCGACAACCTACGTCGCCTGGCGACAACCTATGACAGCACCTTCGTCAGGAGACGTCAAGCTACACTCATTGGTGTCAAACCCACTGATGCTGACTGTCGCCTAAATATTTTCAACATTCTGAAAATACAGCGGTGACCAGAAAGACGCTACGACTCTTTGGGCGACTGAGGAGACGACTCACGACCATACAGGCGTCACCATGGCGACCATGTGGCAACAGCCTAGACGCCTAAAAAATCGACTAAGTGGGACAGGCCCTTAACTCTGTTTCTCTTTTAGCAGCTGCCAACTGACCTGCTAAGTATTGGGTAGTATAAGAAAATAACTGCAGATGCTGGTACAGGAAGGTATTTATTCACAAGGTACACGAAGGTATTTATGCACAAAATGCTGGAGTAACTCAGCAGGTCAGGCAGCATCTCAGGAGAAAAGGAATGGGCGACGTTTCGGGTCGAGACCCTTCTTCAGTCTGTACGCACTAACACCATCTACAAAATTGACAGTCAAGGGTCTCGACCCGAAACGTCGCCCATTCCTTCTCTCCTGAGATGCTGCCTGACCTGCTAAATTACTCCAGCATTTTGTGCATAAATGCTAAGTAATGGAGTCAAATAGCATGGAAACAGGCCCTTCAGCACAACTCGTCCATGCTGACGAAGATGTACCCTCTAAGCAAGCCCTATTTTGGTGCATTTGGCCCATATCCCTCTAAACCATTCCTATCTGTGTACCTATCCAAATGCCTTTTCAATGTTATTATTGTACCTCCCTCAACTAGTTCCTCTGGCAACTTCACCTCTACTCACACAGCCCTCTGTGTTAAACAAAACCTCTGTTCAGGTTCCTATATTTCTGGAACTCGTAGACAACAAGGATATCTACGTTAGACCCCCAGTTATCGACAATAGCTTTGCCTTCATCACTATAATCCCAGCCAAACTCATCTCCACACTCCTAAACCTAGGAGTTAGCACCCCCTCTGCCACTGGATCTTCGACTACCAAGCCTATAGAATACCATCAGTAAGGACAGGTGACAACACATTTTCCACAATAATTCTCGACACCAGTGCCCTGGAAGAATGTATTCTTAGTCCCCTACTATATTCCCAGTACACGCATGACTGCAGCCAAGTACACACTAACACCATCTACAAGATTATAGATGACACCACCGCGGTGGTGGGCTGGATCATGAACAGTGTGATGAGGCGAATGATGAGAAGGAGTTAGAGAACTTAGTAACACGGTGTCAGGACAATAACCTCTCCCTCATTGTTAGCAAGACTGAGGAGCTAGTTATCAACTTCCGGCACCGTGATGGAGTACCTGTGCCAAACAGTACCAAAGGTTGAGATGGTTGAGAGTTTCAAGTTCCTTGGCATAAATATTACCACGGATCAGTCGTGGACCACCCACATTGAACTGACAGCCAGGAAGTCACACCAACGCCTCTACTTTCTTAGGAGACCAAGGAAAAAAACGACGTGTCTCCAATGACTCTCACACACTCTACAGATGCACCCTTGAAAGCATACTGTCAGGGTGAATCACAGGTTGGTTTGGGACCAGCTCTGTCCGAGACTGCAAGAAACTATAGAGAATTGTGGACCTAGTCCAATCTAACATACAGACCAGAATCCCACTCCATCCACAATTCATGCTGCCTCAGAAAAGCAGCTAACATAATCAAAACTTATCCAACCCTGGCCATTCCTTCTTCTTCCCACTCCCTTCAGTGCATCAGTCTGAAGAAGGGTCTCGACCCGAAACATCACCCATTCCTCTCCAGAGACGCTGCCTGACCCGCTGAGTTACTCCAGCATTTTGTGTCTACCATCAGGCAGAAGATACAGAAACTTAAAAGTGCACACTAGACTCAGGAACAGCTTCCACCCCTGTTATGAACATTCTGAATAGTCCTTCCATAAGCTAGAGTACTGTCTGTTTCATCTCTACCCCATTGCAAACATTGTCCCTGGTACTGGTGCGCTCGAACACGAAGAACTATATTCTGCACTCTGTCCCTTTGCTCTACCTATTGTACTTGGGTTTGGCTTGATGGTATTTATGTATAGTATTATCTGATTTGATTGAATAGCAAGCAAAACAAAGCTTTTCACTATACTTGTGACACCAGTGACACAGACCCCAGTGTCACGTGTGGCTGCGCCTAACGGCTGCGGCTCTCTGGCACCAGCCAGCGGATCCAACATATCATCCACCAACATTTCCGTCACCTACAACAGGACCCCACCACTGGCCATATCTTCCCATCCCCTCCCCTCTCTGCATTCCGCAGAGACCGTTCCCTCCGCAACTCCCTGGTCCACTCGTCCCTTCCTACCCAAACCACCCTAACCCCGGGCACTTTCCCTTGCAACCGCACGAGATGCAACACCTGTCCCTTTACCTCCCCCCTCAACTCCATCAAAGGACCCAAACATTCTTTCCAGGTGAGACAGAGGTTCACCTGCACCTCCTCCAACCTCATCTATTGCATCCGCTGCTCTAGATGTCAACTCATCTATATCGGCGAAACCAAGCGCAGGCTCGGCGATCGCTTCGCTGAACACCTGCGCTCGGTCCGCATTAACGCAACTGATCTCCCGGTGGCCCAGCACTTTAACTCCCCCTCCCATTCCCAGTCTGACCTCTCTGTCATGGGCCTCCCCCAGTGCCATAGTGAGGCCCGCCGGAAATTGGAGGAGCAGCACCTCATATTTCGCCTGGGCAGTTTGCGGCCCGGTGGTATGAACGTCGACGTCTCCAACTTCAGATAGCTCCTCTGTCCCTCCCTTCCCCTCCTCCTTCCCAGATCTCCCTCTATCTTCCTGTCTCCACCTATATCCTTCCTTTGTCCCACCCCCGACATCAGTCTGAAGAAGGGTCTCGACCCGAAACGTCACCCATTCCTTCTCTCCCGAGATGCTGCCTGACCTGCTGAGTTACTCCAGCATTTTGTGAATAAAAAGCTCTCTGGCAGTCTGTCTGTATTTTTTCCTTTTTTTTTTTTGTTTGTGTCAGTGTTGGGATGGTTTTTGTTTCTGTTTTTGGCTGTGTATGTGTGGGGTGGGGCGGGGGAAACCTTTTTTTTTTATTAGGTCTCTTCCCCGGGGCGCAGCTCGGCCGCGGGGCCTTCCATCGCCCGGCGTGGCTCGGCCGCTGGACTTTGCATCGCCGGCGCGGCTCGGCCGTGGGACCTAACAGTGCCCTGCGCGGCTCGGCCGCGGGGCCTTCCATCGGCCGGTACGGCCGCAGGACGTCTCAGCGCTCGGTGCGGCTCGGCCGTGGGGCCTTCCATCGCCCGGCGTGGCTCGGCAGCGGAACGGTTCAGCGCCCGGCGCGGCTCGGCCGCTGGACTTAACATCGCCAGCGCGGCTCAGCCGCGGGACTTGGCAGCGCCCGGTGCGGCTCGGGCGCGGGGCCTTCCAGCGCCCGGCGCGGCTCGGGCGCGGGGCCTTCCATCGCCCGGCGCGGCTCGGCCGCGGGGCCTTCCATCGCCCGGCGCGGCTCGGCCGCTGGACTTAACATCGCCGGCGCGGCTCGGCTGCGGGACGTTTCAGTGCCCGGTGCGGCTCGGCCGCAGGGCCTTCCATCCCCTTGCGGGGGCTGTGCGTGTCGGTCGCCTCGGTAGGGGTCGAGCTGCCTGTCCGTGGGCGTGGGGGGAAGAGAGTGGAAGTTTTGTTGCCTTCCATCACAGTGAGGGGGTGTTTGGACTCACTGTGATGGATGTTTGTCTTGGGGTCGTGTGTCCTGTGTACTTTTTTCTTTTTTTTGTGTGTTTTGTGACTGCTGTAATTTCGTTCGGCATTTGTACCGAATGACAATAAAGTTCTGTACTGTACTTTGGTATACGTGGCAACAATAAACCTAAGCTATTAAATTTTTTTACTATAAAATTAAAACCGCGTGGGTTTTCTCCGGGTGCTCCGGTTTCCTCCCACACTCCAAAGAGTTTGTAGGTTAATTGCCTTGGTATAATTGTAAATTGTCCCTAGTGCATTAATGTGCAGAGATCGCTGGTCGACGCAGACTCAGCGGGTCGAAGGGCCTGTTTCTGCGCTGTATCTCTAAACTAAACTAAACTTGCAAGAGTCAAGAAATGGTAAAGCACAAAAACTTTGGTACAATTTTTTCGACCGGAGGTTACAGACTCCGTACAATGTGGCAAACTTGCGAAGATAATTATGTTAAATTTAATGTTTCTATTAAAACCACACTTTGCTATCACACTTTTGTTTTCAGGACAGTCACTGGTGATGTGCACTCTTTGCTGTAGAACAGGAGAAGTGCTGTCTTTAGTCAATGAGCAGATTCATTCACCCAGATAGACACAAAATCTGGAGTAACTCAGTCGGTGAGGCACCAACCCAAGAGAAAAGGAATGGGCCTGAAGAAGGGTCCTGGCAGTCAAGGGTCTCGGTCTCTCAAGAAGGGGGCTTTATATCGTCGGTGTAAACCAGCATCTGCAGTTCCTTCCTACACATTCATTCACCCAGAGCCCAGTTACCAATCCACGCTGCCCAAGGCCAGCGTCCACAACCACTAACATGCTCCAAATAAAACAGAAGGAGATGTTAATAATTAAAACAATGTCATTTTAAATGTTGCCGGTGACCGCACACATCCCCTGCCAAAGTAAGTGCAGCTCCCACAACACACATACAACACAACACAAACACAGAATACAGAGCACACAAACAACCAACACAACACACAAACCCAAAACAGACCAACACAAACCCTACACCAACACACACACAAACCCTACACCAATACAGAACACATACACAAACCGTACACCAACACAGCACCAGCAAACACAAACCCTACGCCAACACACGTCACACACACAAACCCTACGCCAACACACATCACACACACACTACGCCAACACACATCACACACACACAAACCCTACGCCAACACACACACAAACCCTTCACCAACACACACACACAAACCCTACGCCAACACACATCACACACACAAACCCTACGCCAACACACATCATACACACACAAACCCTACGCCAACACACAGCACACACACACAAACCCTACGCCAACACACATCACACACAAACCCTTCGCCAACACAGAACACACACCCTACACCAACACACATCACACACCCTACACCAACACACATCACACACCCTACACCAACACACATCACACACAAACCCTACACCAACACAGCACCAGCAAACACAAACCCTACACCAACACACAAACCCTACACCAACACGCACAAACCCTACACCAACACACACACCAACACACACCCTACACCAACACACCCTACACCAACACACACACACCAACACGCAACCCCTCCACCAACACACACCTTACACCAACACACCCTGCACCAACACACACAACCCCTGCACCAACACACACACAACCCCTACACCAACACACACCTTACACCAACACACACACCCTACACCAACACACACACCCTACACCAACACACACCCTACACCAACACACACACCTTACACCAACACACACACAACCCCTACACCAACACACACACAACCCCTACACCAACACACACACCTTACACCAACACACAACCCCTGCACCGCCACAGGCAGCATCCCTGCCCCGCACGTGTGCTCACCTTCATCCCTGCCAGCGCACGTCCACTGCAAGGCAGAGCAGACCCCGCCGTGCTGACGTCACGGGCTGGCGTCGCTGCCACATGACCGGGTGTTCCGGAGTGCGTGCCCGCCCGCGCGCGCGCCCCGGGTCGCGTTCCATCCTCCAGTATCTGCGGTTCCATCCGTGTGCTGTCCTGGCGGATGCGCTGATGCCAAGGTGCTGCACCCGGTGAACATCCGAAGAGGCCAAAGGCATTAACTTGCAAACTCTGTTAAAAAGTTAGACACAAATAGCTGGAGTCATTCAGCGGGTTATCCAGCTAAAATTGGCCGAAGCGCTGGATTGCACCGCACCCTAATGGAGAGACACGGAACTGCAGATGCTGGCATCATGCATCGAACCAAGTGCTGGAGCAACTCAACGGGTCAGGCAGCACCTGTGGAGAACACCTCCGCTCAGTCTGCCTTGGCCTACGTAATCTCACGATTGTTAAACATTTTTAACTCCCATTCCCATACTGACCTTTCTGTCCTGGGCCTCCTTGTCAAGCCCAACGCAAATTAGGAGGAACAGCACTTCATATTTCGCTTGGCCAACTCACAACCCAGCGGTATTAATATTGACCTCTAACCTCAAGTAAACCTTGCTTTCCCTCACTCTCCATCCCACCCCCACTCTGGTTCTCCGACCAGTCTGATTGTCTAATTAAATATTATTGATTGTATGCCTCCTTGTCACCTCCCCTCAGTTAACAATGAGCCATTCTACAGTTCCTTTAGCAGCATTTAGAGATACAGCGAGGAAACAGGCCCTTCGGCCCACCGAGTCCGCGCCGCCCAGCGATCCCCGCACGTTAACACTATCCTACACACACTAGGGACAATTTTTTACATTTTACCCAGTCAATTAACCTACAAACCTGTACGTCTTTGGAGTGTGGGAGGAAACCGAAGATCTCGGAGAAAACCCACGCAGGTCACGGGGAGAACGTACAAACTCCGGACAGATGGCGCCCGCAGTCAGGATCGAACCTGAGTCTCCGGCGCTGCATTCGCTGTAAGGCAGCAACTCTACCGCTGCGCCACTGTGCCACCCGATATGTGCATGTGCTTTGATCTGTCGTTTCACACCTTACTGTTCCATATCTCTAGATGCCCTCTCCACCGTCTCAGTCTGAAGAAGGGTCTTGACCCAAAACATCATCCATTCCTTTTCTCCAGAGATGCTGCCTGTCCCACCGAGTTACTCCAGCATTTTGTGTCTTATCTTTGGTGTAAACGAGCATCTGCAGTTCCTTCCTACGCAACTGTGGAGAACATGGAAAGGCAACAATACAGGTCTGAAGAAGGGTTCCGACGCGAAATGTCGCTTATCCATGTGTTCTAGAGTTGCGGTCTGATTTACTGCAGCACTTTGTGTTCTGCACGGTGCTTACGGATCGCGGCACGGCACAGAAGTAATAGTTTCAGTCACGGGCCTGCTTCTCTGAGATACAGGAACATTAAGGAAGAGCTGGAAAAGGTCTCGAGTCTGCCCAGTATTCAACTAAGACATGTAGGAAAATAACTGCAGATGCTGGTACAAATCGAAGGTATCACAAAATGCTGGAGTAACTCAGCGGGTCAGGCAGCATCTTAGGAGAGAAGGTACGGGTGACGTTTCGGGTCGAGACCCTTCTTCAGACCTTCAACTAAGTTGATACCTTCAACTAAGACAAGGATTGTATACACTGGAATTTAGAAGGATGAGAGGGGATCTTATCGAAACATATAAGATTATTAAGGGGTTGGACACGTTAGAGGCAGGAAACATGTTCCCAATGTTGGGGGTGTCCAGAACCAGGGGCCACAGTTTAGGAATAAGGGGTAGGCCATTTAGGACAGAGATGAGGAAAAACTTTTTCAGTCAGAGTTGTGAATCTGTGGAATTCTCAAACCTGACTGAACCAAAATCAGTTGAGCTCTGAGAGATACTGTGCTTTAGTGCATTTATTTATAGCAAGCCACTCCATGGGATTTATAATTTTGAAACTTGACCCAAACCGGACTAGTAATTAGCTCCTGTTGGACAGGATGACCAACCAGTTCAAGAGCATATGCCAAGGAGGTTGTTTATGGATTTTACGCTGATGGTCTTGGTCTTCCCAATATTTGGTTGGAAGAGATTTCTGCTCAAAGACTGTCAGAGATGATGATGGAACACGAGAGGAGATGACAAGATAGAGAGGAATGTTGTCAGAAGGCAGTGGAGGCCAATTCTCTAAATGCATTCAAGAGAGAGCTAGATAGAGCTCTTAAGGATAGTGGAGTCACGGGGTATGGGGAGAAGGCAGGAACGGGGTACTGATTGAGAATGATCAGCCATGATCACATTGAATGGTGGTGCTGGCTCGAGGGGCCGAATGGCCTACTCCTGCACCTATTGTCTATTGATCTAGGTCGCTATTCCATTTTGCTGTCTGATCCCTGTGATCTCTGATTTCTCCAAATTAAACTGTCCATCTCAGCCTTGAACCTCCACGAGATTGATCCCTGGGATAGTAGGACTATCATATGAGGAAAGATTGAAAAGACTAGGCTTGTATTCACTGGAGTTTAGAAGGATGAGAGGGGATCTTATAGAAACATATAAAATTATAAAAGGACTGGACAAGCTAGATGCAGGAAAAATGTTCCCAATGTTGGGCGAGTCCAGAACCAGGGGCCACAGTCTAAGAATAAAGGGGAGGCCATTTAAAACTGAGGTGAGAAAAAGCTTTTTCACCCAGAGAATTGTGAATTTGTGGAATTCTCTGCCACAGAGGGCAGTGGAAGCTAAATCACTGGATGAATTTAAAAGAGGGTTCGGTAGAGCTCTGGGGGCTAGTGGAATCAAGGGATATGGGGAGAAGGCAGGCATGGGTTATTGATTGGGGACGATCAGCCATGATCACAATGAATGGCGGTGCTGGCTCGAAGGGCCGAATGGCCTCCTCCAGCAGCTATTTTCTATGTTCCTATGTAAAAAATTCCAAAGATTCACTTCCCTCTGAGAACAGAAGTTCCTTATCACCACTGCCTTATCTAAGTGACTGACTACTTCTGAACCCGCTCCTTCGTTATATATGTACCCCCATCCCCAGAAACATCATTTCAGCATCCATCCTGCAAAACCTCGCAGAATCTTTTTTTTCCTCAGTTAAATCACCTGTCAAACGTCATTGCTTTTTGCATATCTTTCATTCATTTGTTCTATGTGTTGTCTATATCTCTGGTTCCCCTTTCCCCTGATTCACAGTCTGAAGAAGGTTCTTGACCCAAAACGTCATCTATTCCTTTTCTCCAGAGATGCTGCCTGACCCGCTGAGTTTCTCCAGTTTATTATGTCTATCTTCTCTCAAACTTCGGTTGCACCCTCGGAAAACATGGTATCTAAGGAATTGCGAAAGGGGGAGTGAATAACTTTTGATGCTCGTTTGGAATGGTGGTGTCTGGTCCGATATTGAAAACATGTAAATATATTAATTTTGACGACATTGTATACGTTTTACTTTAACATTTCAAGAAAGATTCTAAACAATCTTTGGTAAGAATAAATCCAAACAGTTTAAATAATATAAGAAAATAACTGCAGATGCTGGTACAAATCGATTTATTCACAAAATGCTGGAGTAACTCAGCAGGTCAGGCAGCATCTCGGGAGAGAAGGAATGGGTGACGTTTCGGGTCGAGACCCTTCTTCAGACTGATGTCAGGGGGGCGGGACAAAGGAAGGATATAGGTGGAGACAGGAAGATAGAGGGAGATCTGGGAAGGAGGAGGGGAAGGGAGGGACAGAGGAACTATCTAAAGTTGGAGAAGTCGATGTTTAAATAATATATATATTGTTGCATAACCTGTGTTGTTTAGATAATTTTTTTTAGATTTAGAGATACAGCGCAGAAACAGGCCCTTTGGCCCATTGGGTCCGCGCCACCCAGAGATCCCTGCACACTAACACTATCCTACACCCACTAGGGACAATTTTTACATTTGCCCAGCCAATTAACCTACAAACCTGCACGTCTTTGGCGTGTGGGAGGAAACTGAAGATCTCGGAGAAAACCCACGCAGGTCACGGGGAGATCGTACAAACTCCGTACAGTACAGCGCCCGTAGTCGGGATGGAACCCGGGTCTCCGGTGCTGCATTCGCTGTAAGGCAGCAACTCTACCGCTGCGCCACCGTGCCGCCTTGTGCATTGCATTTCTCCAGAACTTAAATAAAGATTTAAGTCGAATGAGTTTTTTTACTTTATAGAAAGTTTTTTTGCAACAAACTGTCATTTACATTAGTAAATTTATGTGTCTTTGTTACCTGATGTAGCCAAGTGTTTCTCCCAATTACATGATGTAACTGAGCATATGGCTCAGTACAGTGCAACCGGTCTCATTATTATTCTTTGCGCTGAATGCATATTGTCCCATTGATGTGAAAGAAGGAACTGCAGATGCTGGGTTAAACCGAAGATAAACACAAAAAGCTGGAGTAACTAGGTGGGACAGGCAGCATCTCTGGAGAGAAGGAATGGGTGACGTTTCGGGTCGAAACCCTTCCTCAGACTCATTGATGTGGAGAAAATTCATTTGAGTATTACAAAATGTGGAGCAAATGCATGGCTGAATGCTGCACTGTGACATCACGGATGAATATCACTGATTGTTATGTTTTGTGACCTGCTGGTTATAAACATACTCAGCAGAACACTGTATCTGTAGCAGAAGTATGTACTGTAAGGTAAACAAATGGTTCTTAAACCTATTATTAGACAAAACCATGTTGGAAATAGACCATTCGGCCCTTCACATCCATGACATTGGACACTCATCTATATTAATTCCATCCTCCAGCACATGGCCCAGAGCCTTCTCATGCCTAGATGAAGCAAGAGCAGTTTGTAATGATTTTCATTATTTTGTCAATGTGTGCGAGATGCTTTAACCCAGATTTTCAATAACATACATCCCAAAATCAGAAGCTACAACAGTGGGCCTAGCGAGCACCCGATATCATAGACAGACCCGACGGGTTGCCCGCGGTGGCAGGCTATGGTTCTCCGCAATGAAGAAGGACCCGGCAGCCGCATGCACATGAAGCTAGGAGGCCACCGAACCTCGGCCCCGAAGACCGACCTGCGAGTCAAGGAGGAGGAGTGGGCCATTAGGAGAGGTACCAGGGTATTGCCTTCAAGGTCAGCAGTCAGAGGTACCCCCAGGACGAGGACGGAGACATTGGTTTGTGAGCTGAGCCGGTCAAGGGCGACGGAGGAGGCCCTGCAGCCGCCTGTGGCTAAAGTGGACCGGACTGAAGAAGGGTCTCAACCCAAAATGTCACCCATTCCTTCTCTCCAGAGATGCTGTCTGTCCCGCTGAATTACTCCAGCATTTTGTGTCAATCTTAAGTGGGTTTTGAACTTTTGATTTTGACTGGATTTTGAACTTTTTATTTATCTAAATGCCCCCAAAATTATGGCAACTGTGAGCTATGCAACATACCTCTGCAAAACTAAGGCATTTGTGAGCTATGCGAAAAAGAATTTCACTGTGCAGTTGCATACGTGACAATAAAGAACCATTGAAGAACCATGAAGAGGCAAAGTATGAACATTTATGAATGATGACGTTCTTCGTTACAATCCTCTGATTCTCTTCTATGATTTATAAAGATTTCCAAACGCCGACCTCAATTCAAAGTTAACATTTGTGTTCCATGATTGTTGGTGGCTTTATTGCAGCCGTTGGTCGTTGCCATGGTGATATGAGGCCGAGCAGCGCCGGCGGGCGCACTGGATCGTGGGAGTTGTAGTTCGCGGGCGGCTGCCGGCCGCCGCTGGCAACGGCTCCCCGCACACTGGAACTACAACTCCCGCTGCCCCGCACCGCCAAGTGACTGCTCAACAGCAGCAGCAGCAGCAGGCCAGGGCCGGTCTCTGCAAAGTCAGTCATTGAACATAAACTCTCGAACATGTGGGAAGAGGACGAGGAGATGAAGCACGACAAGCCTGGACTTTTCCGCTGGAAGCGGTTCACCAAGAACCAAAATAGAGCAAAGGTACGTGAGCGAAGGACTTTCGTCGGCCTTTGGAAAGTTTAACTGGGTTAAAGTTTAACGTTTACCTCAGCGTTACTCTGCCATCATCGGACTGCCTCTAGTACCATCAATGCTCTTGTTTCTGAGAAACTCAGCCGGCCAGACAGCATCTGTGGAGGGAATAGAGAGGGTGGGACCCTTCTTCGAATCTGCCCTCCCCCTGTTACTTGCCCGTCAAACTTTGCTTAGTGCCAGTCTCTATAATGTATCCCTCTATCTCATTCTTCTGACGGCCCCATTTGCAGGCAATAGACAATAGGTGCAGGAGGAGGCCATTCAGCCCTTCGAGCCAGCACCGCCATTCAATGTGATCATGGCTGATCATTCTCAATCAGTACCCCGTTCCTGCCTTCTCCCCATACCCCCTGACTCCGCTATCCTTAAGAGCTCTATCTAACTCTCTCTTGAATGCATTCAGAGAATTGGCCTCCACTGCCTTCTGAGGCAGAGAACTCCACAGATTCACAACTCTGACTTTTTTATAACTCTGTTTCTTCACATTTCCTTCTCTGGTCTTTCCATCCAGTTCATGGTTGATTTAATAGGATAGATACTGTGCAGATCTTTTCTTGGGTGGAAAGTAGCAAACTTGACCCCACTGTTTAAGAGGCTGAGGGAAATCGTGAAACTACCGACTTGTTAGCCTAACATCAACAGTTCGGGAAGATTTAATTCTGCAATTTTAGATAACCTCTAACAGTCCTCTCTCATTCTCCGTGCCCCACCCGCACTCGCACCTATTTCTTCCCTCCCCTCCTCCTACCTTCCGCTGGACAATTTGCAACTCTTCATTCCTATCTCACACCTTCGGCTTTGATCTCTGGCCTTTGTTCCAAAAATCGGTCTATCAAAAAAAAACCCTGGCCTGCATCCATCTATTACGTGCCACGCTATGTCCACCCTCTCTGCTCTCCCAGCTACCCTTCCCACCTTCCACAATCACTGAAGTTGGGTTCTGACCCAAAATGTCACCTATCCATGTTCTCCAGAAATGTTGCTTGATCCACTGAGTTACTGCAGCACTTTCTGTCCTTTTGTGTAAGCCAGCATCTGCAGTTCTTTGTTTCTAATATTGGCAACTATCTAGACTCTTCTGGGACCTTGCCTGTGGCAAGAGAAAATACAGACCTTCTTCAAGTCCCCTATCATCTCTTGCCTCTCTCAATAATCTAGGATGGGTGCCTTGGGGATTTATCCACCTTAATGCTCTTCAAGAGCCTCAACACCACTTACTTTTTAATCTCAAACTGCCATACCATATTAGTGGTATGTCCTCAAAATGCTGGAGTAACTCAGCAGGTCAGGCAGCATCTCAGAAGAGAAGGAATGACTGACGTCTCCTGAGATGCTGCCTGACCCGCTGAGTTACTCCAGCATTTTGTGAATAAATACCTTCGATTTGTACCAGCATCTGCAGTTATTTTCTTACACTAGTGGTATGTCCATATCCTTTTCCATAGTGAATACAGATGCAAAGTACACATTTAGTGCCTTGCCTACACCTTCTGATTTCATGCACAAAATTCCCTCCTTTATCCTTCTTCCAGGTTACTCTCTTATTTTTAATGTATGTATAGAGCCTTGGGATTTTCTATAATCTGACTCACCAATGACGTTTTATGGCCCCCTTTGGCACTTCAAAATTGTCCACTTGAGTGGAATATTATGCTAATTATAGACACACGTACTGATTTTTTTTTCTTGTTTAATATTTACAGAGTACTATATTTACATATTATATGTATAACAAACAATAATCGTGCAAAATTGCAAAACCAATGCCCCCTAGTCTGTGTAGTTCAGAGCTTATTTGGAGGTTGTCGTGTTTAATAGCATGATAATGATACTTTAATGTCACTTGTACCTAGCTAGGTGCAGTGAAATCTTTGTTTTTGCATGCAAAGTACATTAAAGAGTCGCCACAAAGGCAATGTTACAAAAAGGTACAAAAAATAATGATCCATTTTCCTGGATTCTCGTCCCCTTTGATCTCTCATTTTCACACCTCGCTCTTCAATATCTCTCATTACCCTCTCCCCTAACTCAGTCTAAAGAAGGGTCTTGACCTGAAACATCACCCATTCCTTCTATCCAGAGATGCTGCCTGTCCCGCTGAGTTACTCCAGCATTCTGTGTCTTTCTTTGGTGTAAACGATCATCCTCTGTCTTATCCTCTGTTGCCGCTGCCGTCTTGGTTTCTTGAAGGAGTAACATAGACGTGAGCTGGTCTGCTAATCTAACACTCATTTGACCAGAGGTATCCTCCACATGGCTGTCATTATCTCCACACGGCAGTTGGGCCTTGACATCCAGGCTCCTAACATACTTGAAGTGAATGTCGTGTTGGAAAGCCTCATCATTGTGCAGTGGAGTCCTGGGTGCTGGAAAATCAGTGGTGGACCTGCATATATGTTTAATAAATAGTGACTTTAACTTGAGAATAATAAACACAATGCATTTTAGCCAGCTATATGATGAATGAAGACTAACCAAAGAAAAATATTGTTTGAGATTGCATCAAGAGCTGCTAAACAGGATATATGACCTTTACTAATTCAGTAACTTGCCAAGCTTGCACATTTATTGTCAGGAATTCTAGGTTTAGAAGGCTTGAATTAGATTTAACTTTTGGTGGGTAAAAGGGGAAAGTGATCTTAACTCCAAATATTTAAATATTCAGATTAGAATACTGAAGATGTGTCATAAATTTGGTTTTGTTGATCCATTTTCTCTTTTTGCTACTGACAATACATCAAAAACATTCAAGATTGCACCCATGCAGAACTCGCTGACTTCATCAACTTCACCACTAATTTCCATCCTGCACTCAAATTCACTTGGACCTTCTCCGACATCTCCCTACCGTTTCTGGATCTCACCGTCTCCATCACAGGTGACAGACTATTGACTGACATTTACAACAAACCTACTGACTCTCTTAGCTATCCAGACTACACTTCTTCCCACCCTGCTTCCAGCAAAAACTCCATCCCCCCTACTCCCAATTCCTCCGTCTACGCCGTATCTGCGCCCAGGATGAGGACTTCCATAGAAACATAGAAAATAGGTGCAGGAGTAGGCCATTCGGCCCTTCGAGCCTGCACCGCCATTCAATATGATCATGGCTGATCATCCAGCTCAGTAACCTGTACCTGCCTTCTCTCCATACCCCCTGATCCCTTTAGCAAAAAGGGCCACATCTAACTCCCTCTTAAATATAGCCAATGAACTGGCCTCAACTACCTTCTGTGGCAGAGAATTCCACAGACTCACCATTCTCTGTGTGAAGAAATGTTTTCTCATCTCGGTCCTAAAAGACTTCCCCCTTATCCTTAAGCTGTGACCCCTGGTTCTGGACTCCCCCAACATCGGGAACAATCTTCCCGCATCTAGCCTCTCCAACCCCTTAAGAATTTTATATGTTTCTATAAGATCCCCCATCAGTCTTCTAAATTCCAGCGAGTACAAGCCTAGTCTATCCAGTCTTTCTTCATATGAAAGTCCCGCCATCCCAGGGATCAATCTAGTGAACCTTCTCTGTACTCCCTCTAAGGCAAGAACGTCTTTCCTCAGATTAGGAGACCAAAACTGCACACAATACTCCAGGTGCGGTCTCACCAAGGCCCTGTACAACTGCAGTAGAACCTCCCTGCTCCTAAACTCAAATCCTCTTGCTATGAATGCCAACATACCATTCGCTTTCTTCACTGCCTGCTGCACCTGCACGCTTGCTTTCAATGACTGGTGCACCATGACACCCAGGTCACGTTGCATCTCCCCTTCTCCTAATCGTTCACGATTCAGGTAATACTCTGCTTTCCTGTTCTTGCCGCCAAAGTGGATAACCTCACATTTATCCACATTATATTGCATCTGTCATGCATTTGCCCACTCGCCTAATCTATCCAAGTCACTCTGCAGCCTCCTAGCATCCTCCTCGCAGCTAACACTGCCACCCAGCTTCGTGTCATCCGCAAACTTAGAGATGTTGCATTCAATTCCCTCGTCCAAATCATTAATATACACTGTAAATAACGGGTCCCAGCACTGATCCTTGCGGTACCCCACTAGTCACTGCCTGCCATTCCGAAAAGGACCCGTTTATTCCTACTCTTTGCTTCCTGTCCGCCAACCAATTTTCTATCCATCTCAACACTGAACCCTCAATACCGTGTGCTTTAAGTTTGTACACCAATCTCCTATGTGGGACCTTGTCGAAGGCCTTCTGAAAGTCCAGATATAACACATCGACTGGTTCTCCCTTATCCACTCTACTAGTTACATCCTCGAAAAATTCTATAAGATTCGTCAGACATGATTTGCCTTTTGTAAATCCATGCTGACTTTGTCCGATGATTTCACCACTTTCCAAATGTGATGCTATCACATCTTTAATAACTGACTCTAGCATTTTCCCCACTACCGATGTTAGGCTAACTGGTCTATAATTCCCCGTTTTCTCTCTCCCTCCCTTTTTAAAAAGTGGGGTTACATTAGCTACCCTCCAGTCCTCAGGAACTACTCCAGGATCTAAAGAGTTTTGAAAAATTATCACTAATGCATCCACTATTTCTGAGGCTACTTCCTTAAGCACTCTGGGATGCAGCCTATCTGGCCCTGGGGATTTATCTGCCTTTAATCCATTTAATTTACCTAACACCACTTCCCGACTAACCTGGATTTCCCTCAGTCCCTCCAACTCATTAGACCCCCGGTCCCCCGCTATTTCCGGCAGACGGTTTAGGTCTTCCTTAATGAAGACAGAACCAAAGTATTTGTTCAATTGGTCTGCCATCTCCTTGTTCCCTATGATCAATTCACCTGTTTCCGACTGCAAGGGACCTACATTTGTCTTAACTAATCTTTTTCTCTTCACATATCTATAAAAGCTTTTGCAGTCAGTTTTTATGTTCCTTGCCAGTTTTCCCTCATAATCTAATTTCCCTTTCCTAATTAAGCCCTTTGTCCTCTTCTGCTGGACTCTGAATTTCTCCCAGTCCTCTGGTATGCTACTTTTTCTGGCTAATCTGTATGCTTCATCTTTTGTTTTAATACTATCCTTGATTTCCCTTGTTAGCCACGGATGCACTACCTTTCCTGGTTTGTTCTTTTGCCAAACTGGGATGAACACTTGTTGTAGTTCATCCATGCGACCTTTAAATGCCTTCCATTGCATGTCCACCGTCAACCCTTTCAGCATCAATTGCCAGTCTATCTTGGACAATTCACGCCTCATACCCTCAAAGTTACCTTTCTTTAAGTTCAGAACACTTGTTTCTTTATTGACTTTGTCACTCTCCATCCTAATGAAGAACTCCACCATATTATGATCACTCTTGCCCAAGGGGCCTTGCACAACAAGACTGCTAACTAACCCTTCCTCATTACTCAATAACCAGTCTAGAATGGCCTGCTCTCTCGTTGGTTCCTCGACATGTTGGTTTAGAAAACCATCTCGCAAACATTCCAAGAAATCCTCTTCCTCAGCACCCCTGCCAGTTTGGTTCACCCAATCTATATGTAGATTGAAGTCACCCATTATAACTGCTGCACCTTTGGTGCATGCATTTCTAATTTCCTGCTTGATGCCATCCCCAACCTCACTACTGCTGTTAGGTGGCCTGTACACAACTCCCACTAGCGTTTTCTGCCCCTTAGTGTTTCGCAGCTCTACTCATATCGATTCCATATCCTCCGAGCTAATGTCCTTCCTTTCCATTGCGTTAATCTCCTGTCTAACCAGCAACGCTACCCCACCTCCTTTTCCTTTCTGTCTATCCCGCCTGAATATAGAATATCCCTGGATGTTGAGCTCCCAGCCTTGGTCACCCTGGAGCCACGTCTCCGTAATCCCAACTACATCATAATCATTAACAACAATCTCCACATTTAATTCATCCACCTTATTCCGAATACTCCTTGCATTGAGACACAAAGCCTTCAGGCTTGTTTTTATAACGCTCTTGCCCCTTATATAATTATGTTGCAAAGTGGTCCTTTTTGATTTTTGCCCTGGATTTGTCTGCCTGCCACTTTTACTTTTCACCTTGCTACCTATTGTTTCTACCCTCACTTTATACCCCTCTGTCTCTCTGCTCTTGTTCCCATCCCCCTGCCATATTAGTTTAAATCCTCCCCGACAGCACTAGCAAACACTCCCCCAAGGACATTGGTTCCATTCCAGCCCAGGTGCAGACCGTCCTGTTTGTACTGGTCCCACCTCCCCCAGAACTGGTTCCAATGTCCTAGAAATTTGAATCCCTTCCCCTTGCATCATTTTTCAAGCCACGTATTCATCTGTAATATCCTCCTATTTCTACTCTGACTAGCACGTGGCACTGGTAGTAATCCAGAGATTATTACCTTTGAGGTCCTACTTTTAAGTTTATCTCCTAGCTCCCTAAATTCACCTTGTAGGACCTCATCCCGTTTTGTACCTATATCATTGGTGCCAATGTGCACCACGACAACTGGCTGTTCACCCTCCCCCTCCAGAATGTTCTGCAGCCGCTCTGAGACATCCCTGACCCTTGCACCAGGGAGGCAACATACCATCCTGGAATCTCGTTTGCGACCGCAGAAACGCCTATCTATTCCCCTTACAATCGAATCCCCTATCACTATAGCCCTTCCACTCTTTTTCCTCCCCTCCTTTGCCGCAGAGCCACCCACGGTGCCATGAACTTGGCTGCTGCTGCCTTCCCCTTAGCGCAGCGGTAGAGTTGCTGCTTTACAGCGAATGCAGCGCCGGAGACTCAGGTTCGATCCTGACTACGGGTGCTGCACTGTAAGGAGTTTGTACGTTCTCCCCGTGACCTGCGTGGGTTTTCTCCGAGATCTTCGGTTTCCTCCCACACTCCAAAGACGTACAGGTATGTAGGTTAATTGACTGGGTAAATGTAAAAATTGTCCCTAGTGGGTGTAGGATAGTGTTAATGTGCGGGGATCGCTGGGCGGCACGGACTTGGTGGGCCGAAAAGGCCTGTTTCTGGCTGTATATATATGATATGATATGATATGATATGAGGCATCTCCCCAACAGTATCCAAAATGGTATATCTGTTTAGGAGGGAGGTGCACTACCTTCTTTATGCTACGCTGGCTAGTGGCCACCCTCTCCCTTTTTGTCTGCTTAACCTTTACCGTTAACCATACTAGATCATCGGAGATGTCCTCATTCTTTAGGAAACGGGGTTCCCCGCTTCCATTGTAGATGAGACTCTCACTAGGGTCTCCTCGATATCCCGCAGCTCCGCTCTTGCTCCCCCTCCCCCAGTCACAACAAGGACAGGGTCCCCCTTGTCCTCGCCTTCCACCCCATCAGCCGTCGCAAACATCATCTAAACCTCCAACACCCCAACACTTTCGCCACTTCCAATGGAATCCCACTACTGGCCACATCTTTCCATTTCCACCCCTTTCTGCTTTCCGCAGAGACCCATTCCTTCGCAACTCCCTGGTCAACTCGGCCCTTCCCACCCAAACCACCCCCTCCCCAGGTACACTGACAGTTGTTTCAGGTGAGGCAGAGGTTCACTTGCACCTCCTCCAACCTCATCTACTGTATCCGCTGTTCCAGGTGTCAACTCCTGTACATCGGCGAGACCAAGCGCAGGTTCGGCGATCGTTTCGCTGAACACCTCTGCTCAGTCCGCCTTAACCTACCTGATCTCCCGGTTATTCAGCACTTTAACTCCCCCTCCCATTCCCAATCTGACCTTTCAGTCCTGGGCCTTCTCCATTGTCAGAGTGAAGCCCAGCGCAATTTGGAGGAGCAGCACCTCATATTTCGCTTGGGTAGCTTGGGCAGCTGTATGAACATTGACTTCTCTAACTTCAAATAGCCCTCGCTTTCCCTCTCTTTCCATCCCCTCCCCCTTCCCAGTTCTCCCACCAGTCTTACTGTCTCCGACCACATTCTATCTGTCCCGCCCACTCCCCTGACATCAGTCTGAAGAAGGGTCTCGACCCGAAACGTCACGCATTCATTCTCTCCAGAGATGCTGCCTGTCCCGCTGAGTTACTCCAGCATTTTGTGTCTACCCTCAAGATTGCATTATTTGTGAAGATTGGTTAAATGCATGTGCATAAAGTAACCACTGGGTGGCGCCAGTAATGGCTGCCTCGCCAACAGTCTGTCCCTTCCCTCTTTTGTTGTTTGTGTTAAATGTATGTTTTTAGTGTTCTTTAGCTTGTTTTATGTGGGGGGTGTGGGGGGAGTTGGGGAACCTTTTTCTAATCTCTTACCTCGACAGATGTGATTTTTTTTTTTCATATCATATCTCCGTCCGCACCTCAGCCTAAAAGTGAGGAGCTGGCGGCCTTTGCTGGAGACCAACTTCGAGAGCTCCACCGCGGGTGGAGCTCACGGTCTCTAGTCAGAGACCGACTTCAGGAACTCCAAGCCGCAGGAGCATCGCCCCCCCCCCCCCCCCCCCCTGATGCGGGAGCTATGACCGCCCTGAAGCAGGAGCTTCGATCGCCCCGACACGGAGGCTTCGACCGCCGGCTGTCGGAGCTTCAATCGCTGCAACTGCGGATGGTTCGACTGCCCCGACCGTGGGAGAATAAAAGAGACTTTATTGCCTTACATCACAGTGAGGAACATGGGGAATCCGCTGTGGTGGATGTTTATGTTAACTTTTATGTAGTTGTGTGTCTTGTTGCTTTTTTTTTAGTATGGCTGTATGGTAATTCGACTTTCACTGAACCTTAATTAGTACATGTGACAATAAACTGACCTTGAATCAAAGTGCTAGAATAACTCAGTGGGTCAGGCAGCATCTGTGGAGGACATGGATAGACAACGTTTCGGGTTAGAACACTTTTTCACAACGGATATACTGCATATGTGAAAATACTTCTAATCTGTATATTTTTTACCTGAGTTTAGTGTCAAATATCAGTGCATTTCTAAAATATTATAGCTTTTATTCTAAATAGTCTTCCAGATAGATGACAAATTAAGCTAAATTTGATTACAAAGTGCTCAAATCTGTTAAGTTATTTTTCAGTTAACAATGCTATTATTGTTATCAACAGCAAAACATGGATCATGATGATATCCAAGACTGGATTAAAGTAAGTATGAACAACTGAATTCATGATTGTCACGTTACTGTAGATTTGAATGTAGATTGTACTGTTATTTGAATGTTTATTGCTTTTTAATAGAGGGTTGAAAAAGCATCTGAATGTGCCGTAGCAGAAGTATTTCCTTCGAGAAAGTTAAATGCAAATCCAAAAGTCAGTGGCTATGTTATGACAATGGAGACAGTTGATCAACTTCATGATCATGATGATGCCTATGGTGAAGGTGAGATTCCCATTGATTGTATGGTATCTTGATGATTCTCTCACTACATGGATAAATCACAGAAAGGGTGAAAATGTTGTAATTTTTTTTCTTGCAGCCCCCTTTTTCAAGGGTGACCTGTAATGTGGGATTGTGGTTAAAGGCGAGATCAAATTACTTGAGAGTGAAGAGTGTTTAATTGTCAAATGTACCAACTGGAGACCAATGAAATTCTTACTTGCTGCAGCTTATCCACCCCATAAACACAATAAAAAAGATTTTATAAATCAAATATACAATAAATTGATAATAGGGAACAATGAGATCATAGTTCTGTGTTTAGTGTTGAATAGCTGATAGTTGCTGGCAAGAAGCTGTTCTTGAACTGGAGGTCATGGTTTGCAGGCTCCAATACTACCTTCCTGATGATAGTACAAAATGAGAGCGTGGCCAGTGTGCTGTGGATCTTGGACGATATTGGCTGCCTTTTGGAGGCTGCGCCGTTTATAAATAATTTCTTTTAGTTTCGTTTATTGCCACGTTTATCGAGGTACAATGAAAAACTTACTGCGTGCTCACCGGTCAGCAGAAAGACAATACATGATTACAATCGAGCCATCCGCAGTGTACAGACACAGGATAAAGGGAATAACGTTTAGTGCAAGGTGAAGTCCAGTAAAGTTCGATTAAAGATAGTCTCAGGGTCTTCAGAGATAGATAGTAACTGTTGACCCCTCTAGTTATTGATAGGCAGCATCACTGGAGAACACGGGTAGGTAAAGTTTCAGGTCGATACCCTTCTTCAGACAGTCTGCAACTGGGCCTGGATCCAAGTGAGTTGATGGCCCTGGTCTGCTGGGGGAGAGGCAAGGATCGGCCTAGTCAATGGTTGCTTGTGGCTGGAGTGCAGGTAAAGGTCGGCAGCGGCAGAGAAGGGGTGGGTGCAGGGGGTGAGCAGCCATGGCTGTATGTAAGTGGCCGGGGAGAAGGCGTCAGCCAGGGGTGGCATCGGCAGCCATGTCTGTAAGCATGTGGCAGGAGTGGCGTGAGAAGCCAGTGCATATGCAAGTGGCTGGGGAGTCGTTGGAAGCCATTAGTAGGCCCAACCGCCATAACCAAATTCCGTTCCAAAGAGGTCCATTAAAACAAAGGGTTTACATTCTGAACCCCTCATCAAAATTGTTGGTGTATTGGGAATAGTTGAAGCCTGTGCTTTGATCTGCCTGGTACCCCATTCAACAATCTGTTTTCCTGTCTGCCAAACAGTTTTCAGTCCATGTCAAAATATAACAACCAATTTCATACATGATTTTGTTCACTAATCTCTTGTGTGGGACTTCATCAGACCTCCTGAAAGTGTAAATGGACTATACCCACTGGCTCTCCCTTATTTGTTCCACCAATAATATCCTCAGAAAACTCCAGTGAGTTTGTCAAACACTATTTTCCTTTCATGAACTATGTTAACAACGTCTAATTTAGAGATATAACACGGAAGCAGGCCCTTTGACCCACTGATACCATACTGGCTATTGACACCCTTTCACACTAATATTATGTTTTTCTACTTTCTCATCCACTTCCTTCACATTAGGTGAAATATTAAAGCAGTCAATAACATACAAGTCTCATGTGATTCTGGGATATGGGAGGAAACCAGAGAACCAGAAGGAAATCCACACGGTCACAGGCAGAACGTGCAAGCTCCATGCAGACAGCACCGTATTGCAGTTGGTTCTTTTTAAAAAATAATATGGATATATTTGCCACCTTACATTCTGTGTACACCAATCCATAATCTATAGAATTTGGGAAGAAAACAACAAAGGTCTCCACTGTTTACTACAAAATACAACATTGACATTTTAAAAGCGACACATTTTGTCTATGTTAAAATTGTTGAAATATTTGCATATCTTCACTGCATTCGGTACAGATTTAAATAGACATTAAAATTAATTAAAATGTGTTTATTGAGTTTTGGAAAATTCTATTTCAGTAACACTGGCTTGATTCATGTAGCTTGATTTTTCATTTGTATTATTGCCTTCATTCACACTTTCCAAATACATTTTTGTTAAATAGAATTTGACGAATAAATATTCCAATTGCTAAAAATACTTTGATTATAATAAAGCAGTGTGTTCGGTTTTTTGGGTTTAAGTTGAGCATTTTTAATATCATGGGTAAATTACATGGCTATTGTAAATGTAAAGCATAAAATGCCATTCAAGTTTTCTTTTAATGTAGCTCATGAGTTACTAAATGAATGGATGAATTCCAAGCTAAGAATGGAATTAGAATATGAAGATGCTGGTGAACTGGATAACTACATGAAAAATTCAGAGGCAATTGCATACTCACCAGAGATGTTCTCCAAAATGCCTGAATATGAAAAATTTGATGGTGAGGGCTTCTTTGTAT
Organism: Rhinoraja longicauda; assembly: GCF_053455715.1. Classification (NCBI taxonomy): domain Eukaryota; kingdom Metazoa; phylum Chordata; class Chondrichthyes; order Rajiformes; family Arhynchobatidae; genus Rhinoraja; species Rhinoraja longicauda. The sequence goes on from NC_135964.1 coordinate 6,167,964, forward strand.
ACTTTTGAACTTCATCTTCTCAGACTTAAAATTTAACTTGAAATGTTGAATGCTTCGTGCATATAAAATAGAAGATATATTTTTAGGTAACTTGAATACCATTTTAATTTTTGTTTTCTCATTCTGTTTTGTTGGCACAGTCCACAGAATTTGTTGTCACTGGCAAAAGAAAAGCCTTCAAAGGCAACAGCAATATTATATAAATTAACAAGCAGCTGCAATTTATTTTACTATAGTAACTAAATATGGGAAAAAACAAGAAGGAAATATGACCAGGACGATTGTAAATGCAGAAGAAAAACTTCTGAAAGGCAATGACTCATTGTGTTTTAAAATTGTATATCAATGAAATTAGGCACCCAGACCATTTTTAACCTTTAAGTTGCTGACCATTTGCAGTAATTAAAATCATTTTATACTGAATGGTTCTTTTTAAGTTGTAATTTGCATAGAATGATTAGATAAAAAAGTTGATAAAGCTGATTAGGAACCCCTTTACTGTAAGATTAACCCTAAAATTAAAAATAAGCATTGAAACAGATTTACTGGTCATATATACGCTGTGTTTATGAGAGGATGTTAACTTCTTAGTTCTCATTTCTTTTCATTGGAAATAGAAAATATCTAAATTCCCCATTGTTCTGCATCAAATTATTAAATTTCTTCCTGTTTTCAATCCTATTTTCACTTTTTAAAACTATAACTTTACAGCTTTTCATTTTTACAATGTGTATTAAACCACTTAATTTACCCACTTGGTGCAAATGTTAACCTTGTATAAAGAAATGAAATTGAATGACTAAAAGAAAATATCTCCAGAAGTCACTTTTTTGGTGAATGATTCAGTAAATGGAAAGGACCAGCCACCAATGGAAAACTTACCTACATTACATTCACTAATGTTGGGAAGTTTTAACCTGAATAAATACAGTTGTGACGTGTGAATTTGTCACTCCCGGTGAGAATAATTTAACTATGCACGTCCATTTTTTAAAAAGAAACCATCATAATAAGATATTTTTATGAACAATAGAGGGAAGAGGAGGAATAAGAAAGAGTACCAGAGAGCAAATAATAGCAAATGTTCAATGGTTAATTTATTTTTTTAAATGGAGCTCTGTGCAACAATGTACAAAGCATTGACAACTGTGAGGAGACAATAAATTGATGCAGTAAAGCAAACACTAATATTTTTACTGTGTGAAAACATTTTGAATACGGCTATTTATTTTTGAACAATTCCCCTGTCACTTCAACCAGTAAATTTTATTACATTGACTGTGGTTTTAAAGTACATTGTCCAAGGGTTATGGAATATATGGGTGCAGCGGTAAAGTTGCTGCCTTACAGCGAATGCAGCACCGGAGACTCAGGTTCAATCCTGACTACGGGCGCCGTCTGTTTGTACGTTCTCCCCGTGACCTGCGTGGGTTTTCTCCGAGATCTTCGGTTTCCTCCCACACTCCAGTGACGTACAGGTATGTAGGTTAATTGGCTGGGCAAATGTAAAAATTGTCCCTAGTGGGTGTAGGATAGTGTTCGTGTGCGGGGATCGTTGGGCGGGGCGGACCTGGTGGGCCGAAGGGCCTGTTTCTGCGCTGTATCTCTAAATCTAAAAAAATCTATATCTGATCATCTTGCCGCTCTAGATTTGTACAATTATTTGGAACAAGAGAAAGAGAGCACCACAGCACAGGACTTCTTGCAGCAGCTCCTAGAAAAGAAAGTGGAGGCGTCTGGTATCCTTGATGACCTTGGCATAGATGAGGAAAGACAACAGAAAAAGCGCACAGACCCATGTTTGAACATGGAGGCAAGACACCAACAAGTGTGTACCAGGTTGGCGGGAGACTCATCTAGTCATAGTTTAGCATTTTGTTTTAGCTTTATGACAAATTAAAATCCGTAGCCAATATGATATACGCTATGAATAAATCAACTTCTTTATTGCACACAATTATGGAATTAATTTGTGTACTTTGTATGAAACTCGTCTTTGAATTTCTTTTTTTGCTGATTTGTCTTTGATTTCAAGGAGGTGTTTTAAAAACGGAATACCTTAATAAATATCACTTGAATGATTCGTGAATCTGGTCTTCAGAGGAATTAAAGATGCTATTCTGTACCTTAAAGGTAAAAGAAAATCGTGTTAAAAGGCAGGCTCAGTTGGAGCAACAGAAGCAGGAGAAATCCATAAAGAAATTTGCTCAGGCTAAAGCTCACCAACTGCTTCGGGAGGAAGATAGACAAAAAGCTTTACTGACCAAGAAAGAGGAGGAGAAAATTAAAAAAGAGATGGTGCTTTTACGGAAAGAAATGATGGACAAAAGATGCATTATGGAAGAAGCAAAGCGGCTGTAAGTAGGCAACCAACAACTGAAAATATATTTTTTTTTTTTTTAGATTTAGAGATACAGCGCGGAAACAGGCCCTTCGGCTCACCGAGTCCGTGCCGCCCAGCAATCTCCGCACATTAACATTATCCTACACACACTAGGGGCAATTTTTACATTTACCCAGTCAATTAACCTACATACCTGTACGTCTTTGGAGTGTGGGAGGAAACCGAAGATCTCGGAGAAAACCCACGCAGGTTACGGGGAGAACGTACAAACTCCGTACAGACGGTGCCCGTAGTCAGGATCGAACCTGAGTCTCCGGCGCTGCATTCGCTGTAAGGCAGCAACTCTACCGCTGCGCCACCGTGCCGAAGGGTTTACTTCTGTCTACCTGCATTCTCTTGAAATCTTCTATCAGATGTGTTTGTTATCTCTTTTCAAAACAGAACATCCCCAGCTTCTTCAGTCTATCCACATAACTAAAAACCTTCACCCCTGGTGTTGTTTACAGAAAATGTTTTCTGTATCCTCTCTACAAGTTTTACATTTTTCATAAGTTGTGATCACAGCCAGTGTTTTACAAAAGTGTACCTCCATTAAAAGTCGAGTCAAAAGTCATATGTACCGGCAACGGAATAATGAAACGCTGCCAGCAGCAGCATTAAAGGCCTGTAAATACACAGATAATATACAATAAACAATTCAATAAATTAATAACCAAAGTACTGGTGCAAAAAAAATCCAATTCCTTCGAGCAACCAAAGACAGTCCATAGAAGTTCATAGTTGAAATTAGTATTGTACGATGTTCAAGAGCCTGATGTTTGTTGGGGGGGTGGGGGGGGAAGCTATTCTTGAACCTGGTGGTCACGGTTTTCGGACTCTTGTACCTTCTTCCATATAGTAGAAGTGAAATGAGAACCTGATGTACTAATGACCTGTAGCTGAGTTACATCATGGCAACATTATAATAATTCTAGGTGACTAAGTGTGTGTATTCATCTTGGGTGAGTGCCTTTACCATACGTTCGTATATAGGAGATAATTCAGTGTATGTCCATTCACAGCGAACGAGAACATCAAAAAAAAGAGGAAAAACAGAAAATCTTGGTTCAGGAGAAAGCCAAGCAAGCACTCTTAGAATTACAAAAGCTGCAAAACCAGGAATGCTGTGAGGTTGAAAACCTTTGGATAAAGCAGGAAAATGATGCCAGAATTCAAGCTTGCCAGCTCCGGGTGAGATAAAATCAGTCAACAACATTAAGAAAGGGCAATACGATTTGGCTGTGCCAGATTGCCCAGAGCCAAGTCACATTATAGCAACATTATAATAATTCTCAGTAACTGAAGTTGTAAGTGTGTTTTCATCTTGGCTTGGTATTGCTACGTATAAGATTATTAAGGGGTTGGACACGTTAGAGGCAGGAAACATGTTCCCAATGTTGGGGGAGTCCAGAACAAGGGGCCACAGTTTAAGAATAAATGGTAGGCCATTTAGAACTGAGATGAGGAAAAACTTTTTCAGTCAGAGAGTTGTGAATCTGTGCCTCAGAAGGCAGTGGAGGCCAATTCTCTGAATGCATTCAAGAGAGAGCTAGATAGAGCTCTTAAGGTTAGCGGAGTCAGGGGGTATGGGGAGAAGGCAGGAACAGGGTATTGATTGAGAATGATCAGCCATGATCACATTGAATGGCGGTGCTGGCTCGAAGGGCCGAATGGCCTCCTCCTACACCTATTATCTATGGTCTATTGCTACTGTACTTTCCTATATAGAACATTATCATTTTGCTTAAGACTAGTTGGAATAAATTGCGACTATCGTCGATTAACAAATTTCTCCGCCTTGCTCACATTAGCTAAGAGAAAGTTCACTCTTTTCACACCATTACACAAGCTCTCGTTTTGGATACAAAATTAGGTAACGGTAACTTAGATTCTACCATTTTACTTTCCTAACCTCGGGGCTAAAATATTTTTTTTCCCCGCACAAAGAGTAGATCCATTCAGGTTCCTGTGTATATGTTGTCAGGTTACTTAACTTATTATAGGGCAGTTACTGGAATTTGACTAAAACTACCTTCAGAAACTGAGCGCATGTCATCCTTTACTATTTACGCATCACCCATTCAAGATGTACTTGGAATAAAATTGCAAGAGTTTACGATGCAATATAATTAACTCAACCTAATGGTAGTCCTTAATGTTTGAGACCCAACAATTAGTGCTGTAGATGTTAATTAGTCGAGATGTCATTTTCACTTGATATATTCTTCTTGTGAGCCCAAATAGCATGACAGATCTTCTTATTCTTAATGCCATGCTATTTTTACCTTGTACTGTGCCATTCAATATCTTACTGAAGTCGATCTCCTCATCTAATCTGAAGGTATTTATTCACAAAATGCTGGAGTAACAGCAGGTCAGGCAGCATCTCAGGAGAGAAGGTATGGGTGACGTTTCGGGTCGAGATCCTTCTTCAGACTTCCCCTTCCTCATCTAATCTAGTGATCTGATGTGAATTCAATCATTTAAAAATCGGGTATAAATGTCTGTGGACTAAATATTTACCATTTGAAACTAGCGTTTGCAGAAACATTTTTCAATCTGGTATAAACTGGTTCTGGAACGCAGGATAAAAATGGGTAAAGCAAGGGCCTTGTTCGATTGGAAGAGCCAGCTCCGAATTTTCCAGGCCTGGAGAACGTACACGTGGGAAAAGAAACTGGAGCAAGAGGTGCAACGAACTGAGATGGAACTACGGGAGGATAAAAGGTAAGCGATAGTTAGAAATCCACATGTAAAATAAATGATATCTGTACGTCCAATGTTATTTCTTCTTCATTCTGCAGTGTGTGTAAAAGTACGATGAATCTTCACAAAAGCTCAATAAAACAAAACTAATCATATTTGCAGAATTTTTGAGCCCAGTTTATGTATGAGAGTCTACAAATCCTTAAGGATTATTTGCAACTCTTGAGACTTTCTGCTGACAAATGATATTTTGAAATGTTCCATGATATCGCCATTTTGTCATACTAGATATTTTTAAAAACATGACTTTATTCTGTTTATAAACAAAATGCTGTAGGAAAACTTTTTTTGTTGTATTTATCAACATACTTAAAATTATAACATTACAATGTAATGTAAGAGCCTCCGCTTTTACAAGGCCTTCTTCTTTGGGGCAGTCACTTTGTACTGGACTGGGCATGGATCGTATTGGGTCAGACTGTCATGAACTGATAGAGTTAGGAAGCTCTTCCTGCTTGACATATGAATTTCTGTTTGAAATCTGTTTGGTCAGGGTTTTATGTAATTGCCCAGATGCAAATGCAGTGTATCCATTTGCAAAGTGATGAACAGAGACCCAGTTCTCAGAGTTTGATAACCGGTTTGGAGGGGATGATGGTGTTGAATGCCAAGCTGTAATCGATGAACAACAGCCTGATAGACGTCTTTTTATTGTCCAAGTGGTCCAGTGCAAAATGGAGAGGCTGGGAAATCGCATCCCCTGTTGATCTATCATGGCTGGAGGCATATTGTAGTGGGCCAGACCCTTGCTAAGATGGGAGTTGATATGCACCATAACCAACCTCTTAAAGCACTTCATCACCATGGATGTTAGTGCCACACGTTGGTAGTCATTGTTGAGACCACGTCTGGCATACGATGAACAGCATTAGCTTCCTTATTTAAAGAATGTTGCTATTGCATTGGTAGCAGTTTCATTTCTTAGACCAATACCTGGTGGTCTTAAGAGGACAGGTTGGACAGATTAAGCTTTTGTCTGCTGGAGTTTAGAAGAATGAGAGGGGACTTGATTGAAACATGTAAGATCCCAAGGAGTCTTAAGAAAAGTGGATCCGGAGAGAGAACATTTCCTCGCAGGAGTTTAGTTTAGAGGTAGAGAGTGGAAATGGGCCCTTCGGCCCACTGAGTCTGCACCGACCAGCGATCCCCGCACATTAACGCTGTCCCACAAACACGAGGGACAATTTTATACTTGTACTAATCCAATTAACACAAACCTGCACATCATTGGGGTGTGGGAGGAAACCGAAGATCTTGGAGAAAACCCACATGGTAATAGGAAGAACATACAAACTCCGTACAGACAGCACCCGTGGTCGACATCGAACCCAGCTCTCCAGTGCTGTAAGGCAGCAACTCTACCGCTGCACCACCGTGCTGCCCAGAACCAGGAATCACTGTTTTAAAAATAAGGAAGTGCCTATTTAAGACAAATGAGGCAATTATTTTTGTCTCTGAGGTTGCCTTCTTCCTTGAAGGACCTTGTGGGCATTTTAAAGGTAGGCAGGTATTTGATAAGCAAAAGAATGAGCATTACTGTGGGGTAGATAGGAATGTGGAGGATGATTATTTTCTGACTGGAAATCCATTGCAAGTGATGTACCACAGAAATTCATGCTAGGACCTTTGTAATATACAAATGGGCGGCACAGTGGCGCAGCGGTAGAGTTACTGCCTTACAGCGAATGCCGTAGACCCAGGTTTGATCCCGACTATGGGTGCTGTCTGTATGGAGTTTGTATGTTCTCCACCTGCGTGGGTTTTCTCTGAGATCTTCGGTTTCCTCCCACACTCCAAAGGCGTGCAGGTTTGTTGGTTAATTGGCTTGGTAAATGTAAAATTGTCCCTAGTGGGTGTAGGATGGTGTCAATGTGCGGTGATTGCTCCCGAAGGGCCTGTTTCTGCGCTGTACTTCTAAACAAAATTATTTGAATGCGAATGTAGGTAGTATGATGCATACGTTTTTAGAGTTGTTGAAATTATAGAGAGCAAAAAATGTTGTATTAGAATACAATTGGAAAGTTGGATGGAGTGGTGGCAGTTTAGCAGATGGAATTAAATCTAGAAAAATGGGGTAATGGATTTTGGAACATCAAACAGTGGTAGGACAGGCAGACTGAATGACAGGAGCCTTTGGAGTGTTGCAGTACAGAGGGAGACCTTGGAGTGCAAGTCCACTATACAGGAAGGATGTGGTAGCCAGGATGTGGCTTGGTGTGGAGGGCTGCAGTTTACAGGAGAGGTGCGTTTATTCTCACTGGAGCTGAGAGATGACCATACTTTTATAAATTTGATGGAATAGTTGGTCAAAATCTTTTTCCCAGGGTCGGGGTGGTAAAGAGCTGGAGGGTACAAGTTTAAAAGTGAGAGGGAAGAAATTTAAAGATCTAAGTGGAATGTTTGTCCACACAGGATCCAGAACAAGCTGCCAGAGGAGGTATAGGAGGAGATACAATTACAGTGTTTAAAATAAGCCTTTAGACAGGTATTTGAATAGGAAAGGGCACAGAGGGTTGCGGACCTGGTGTCGGTAAAAGGGATCATACTAGATCAGTTGGCATTGATGAGGCGAGTCAAAAGTTACTGTGCTGTTTGTTTCTATATTTCTATCATGTGAAGTTGAATTCAGATCAGCCATGCTCTTTGAGCGGTGGAAAGGTCTGGAGGAGTGAGTAGCCTACTCCTGCTGCTAATTTTTATGTTTGTATAGCGCATAGATTCCCATGACTAGGCTTTTGATATGGGAAATTAATTGGAGTTACAGGAAAAATAGTTCAATGTGAGAATGAGTTCAGCCAGGTGAAGGACTGTAGTGAAGAGAACTAGTTGGGCCTGTATTCAATGAAGTAGTGAAGGTCTTCTGGCCATTGTAGTATGGGATGGTGTTGTGAGATTTGATCACCAAAATGACAATCCGCGGACTTCCGGTGGCGCTATGCTCTGATAAAGCCACGCGTCAACTAGCTCCGAAGAAAATCCGATCTTAAAGGGGAAAGAACGGGACGGGTCCACTGAAATTTGCCGATAACTTTCAACGAAGGGTGAGTGAAGTCATTAGACCGTGACTCCTACCGTTTATATGTCGATAAGTCGCACTCCCCCGTTAAAAACTGCTGCAAAACGAGCTGGCAAGGCCAGGCTGCCGGAAGAGGAATCAGGTCAGATGGAAGCATCAGCCTCAGCCTCAATTCCAGTGCCGACCCAAGAAGAAATTCCCAAACAGCCCCGAAAACCACAGCCTAAAAAAATTGGATTGGAGGAATTTCGAACCATAGTTGGTGAGGAGCTTTCAAGTATGAAGGATGATTTTCAGGAAATGAAAGATGAATTAATATCATTGAAAGGATTGAAGGGAGAAATATCAACTATCATCAGTGAGAAGTTATCATCAGTGAAGAAAGAAATATGTGATAGTATGAACGAACATATGGTGGAAGTAAACTCTAAACTACAAAAGCTGGATTCCGACTTTACCAGTAAGTTGGAGCATATTACTACTACGGTACATCAACATGACGAGGCTATACGCGAGTTGGAAGTTCTAGCTGAGACAAGCGCTGATACAACAAAAAGGGTATTAACGGAGACTCAACGCCTATCTGATCTACTAGCGAAAGTAACCGAGAAATGCATTGACTTAGAGGGTCGCTCTAAACGTCAGAACCTAAGGATTGTTGGAGTTAAAGAAGGCCAAGAGAAAGATAAAAACCTCTGTGATTTCACTGCTGAACTCCTACGGGATGTTTTGAAACTGGACACAAAACCTTTGCTGGATCGAGCCCACAGAGCACTGAGAGCTCGGCCAGCTGCTGGCGCTCCCCCAAGGCATCTGATATTAAAGGTACACTACTCTCACGTCTTAGAAGATATTCTGTCGAGAATCGCTATCAACAGAAACTTATCATTCCAAGGCGACAATATCCGTATTTTTAGAGATTATCCTGCTGAGGTGGTTAAGAAAAGAGCACTTTTTAATGAGACAAGATCAATTCTGAGGAAGATCCCATCGCTCAGATTCGGAATGTTGTACCCGGCCAAACTGCGAGTCACCTACAAGCAGACAGAAACCTTTTATACCGATCACAATAAAGCATTCGAATTCGCCCGAGAGATTGAAAACTCGCTGAAGGGATGAATACCACTCCACGGCTGTAATCACTGGCAGAGAACTGATTGGGCTATAAGGCGTTATAATTTAAAGTTCCAAGACCAGTGAATAAGCTATATGACTATTAATCTTTATTAACTACTATTAATAAAAAAATATTATTAATCACTACCAATAAGAAGTTCAAGTAACACTTGACTCATGTAAATTTTACTTTTAACATTTAACTAATACACCCTAGGGGGGAAAACTAGCCTATTTTGGATTTTGGATTAAATTCCTTTGGGCCTGTCCTGTTTATTTCCCCTTGCTTCTAAAAGTATATATATTTTAAAACAGGAAAAAAAAAAAAACTGTGTTAAAAAACGGAGCTAGTATTAATTTTTTTTTACATCTCACGGAAGTCCTTAGATTTTTTGCCACCTTAGGGTGGCTAACACTAACTGCACTAATTGTAGTTGTAGTTTTAGTTGTCTCTTCTTTTTTCCTGCACTCTTTTAACCTTTTATATATTGATTTTTTTTTTTAGATTTAACTTTTATTATCATGTTATTTTTCAGAAATTATATACTTTTAGGAGATATTTCCGGGAGGCACTCTACGCTGTACAAAAGATCATCCACCCCTCATTCAAGAAAAATGTTGTAGTCCGGGTGCCAGACCATTTGCTTTATTATAGACCATTTATCGGTTAAGATGCAAGATTCTATTAGGAAAACAGGGGTTAAAGGTATTACATTTTGTAGTTGGAATGTCAAGGGTGTTAATGAACCAATTAAAAGAGGTAAAGTACTTTCACATTTAAAATCTATTGATGCAGACATAATGTTCCTTCAGGAAACTCATCTTAAAAATGTAGCACATAATAGACTGAAAGGCAAATGGATTGATAAAGTATTTCACTCATCGTTTCCCTTTAAATCAAGAGGTGTTGCTATTTTAATTCGTAAGGGTATACCATTTATAAATACTTCCTCTATAGTCGACACTGAAGGTAGATATGTTATATTAGTGGGAGAACTATATTCTACAAAATTGATATTGGTGAATGTCTACGCACCAAATTTTGATAATCCGTTATTTTAAAAATATATATTTAATACCATTCCAGAATTTGGACAATATAACTTGATAATTGGAGGAGATTTAAATTGTACATTAGATTCTTATTTGGATAGATCTTCAACTCAAAGGAAAACAAAATCCAAGTCGTGTGAATTATTAAACTCTTATATAAATAATGCAAATATAAAAGATGTTTGGAGGATTGATAATCCTTCAGGCCGAGAGTATTCATTTTATTCACCTGTGCATAAAACTTATTCAAGAATTGATTATTTCTTGGTGGACTCCAAACTTATTCCTTATACGTATAATTCAAAATATCATAATATTATTATATCCGATCATGCCCCTTTAACATTTAGGGTAAAACTCCAAGGAGTAACGGGGAAACAGACTAATTGGAGATTTAATCCGCAAATCTTAAATGAAAAAGCATGTTATGATTATCTTAAATCGCAATTTGAGATTTTTTTTAACGCAAATGACCTTCCTGAAACACCTGCGTCCCTGCTTTGGGAAACATTTAAAGCGTTTGTGAGAGGATGTATTATTGCTTTTCAAGCGTCTCAAAACAAGAAGAACCGAGCTGAACAGAATGACCTGGAAAGTCAGATAAGACAGTTAGACATAACAAATGCCATCGCTCCCTCTATTGAAATACATAATAAAATTGCAGTTCTCAAATATAAGTTAAATTATATCCTTTCAGCTCATATTTTAAGGCTTTTTCAATATACTAAACAAAAACATTTTGAATTTGGAGATAAACCACAGAAATTGCTAGCACGTCAACTCCGTAAATTAGAAGATGATTCTACAATTCATAAAATTAGATCAGAAAATGGAGATTTGCTTAAACTACCTAAGGATATTAATCAGATTTTTGCAATTTTATCAGTCATTATATTCATCAAAAATAACAGATACTTCTGCGCAGATGCAAAAGTTTTTGCAGGAATGTAACCTTCCTGGTTTGAATGTGAGTGATAGAAATTTACTGGGCGCAGAAATAACTATGAAAGACGTTGAAGAGACTATTAAATCCATGAAAAATGGGAAGACTCCTGGCCCTGATGGCTTAAATAATGAGTTTTATAAAAAATTCAGTGGTTTGATCTCTCCACGTTTGCAAACTGTATATAGTCACGCCTTTAAACAACAGAGATTGCCACAAACTCTGACTGAATCAACAATAATCCTCATTCCTAAAAAAGATAAGGATTCTGAAGACCCTGGTTCGTATAGGGCGATAGCTCTTTTAAATACTGATCAGAAGATATTAGCGAAAATCTTAGCTCAGAGATTAAGTCTAGTTATAGACAAATTGATACACCCCGATCAATCAGGCTTTATAGCCAAACGATATTCATTTTTCAACTTGAGACGCTTGTTTAATATAATTTATTCAAATAGACTATTAAATGAAGATTTAGCAATCATCTCGCTAGATGCTGAAAAAGCATTTGATCAAGTAGAATGGCCCTATCTTTTCTCAGTGATGGAAAAATTTCAACTAGGTGAAAATTTTTGTGCATGGGTGAAACTTTTATATACATCCCCAACAGCTAGAATATTAACTAATCAAATGCTGTCATCTAAATTTCATTTAGCTAGGGGTTGTAGACAAGGATGTCCACTATCACCACTTTTATTTGCCCTTATTATAGAACCACTTGCTGAGAGTATTAGATCAAATTCAGATATTTATGGCTACAACACTAAACATACAACCAATAAAATTTCTTTATATGCGGATGATGTATTAATATATATTACAAAGCCAGAAATTAGCATTCCGAATTTATTAAATCTCATAACTCAATTTGGTTCATTTTCAGGTTATAGAATTAACTGGTATAAAAGTGAAATTATGCCAATAATGGAGCATAATCCGGCCATACTTCAACAATTTCCTTTTAAAATTGCCTATGAAAAGTTTAAATATCTTGGAATTTACGTGACTAGGAAATATACTTCTTTATTTAAATCAAATTTTCCTCCTTTACTTGCTAAATTACACAGAAATATCCAATTTTGGAAAACACTTCCTATATCATTAGTTGGTCGTAGTAATGCTATAAAGATGATCTTTCTTCCACAGCTATTATATTTATTTCAAGCAATTCCGATCTACCTTCCAAAAAAGTTTTTTTTAAAAATTGATTCAATTGTTACTAATTTTATTTGGGACTACAAGACTCATAGAATAAATAAAAGACACTTATGTAAGTCTAAAATTAATGGAGGAATTGCTTTACCTAACTTTTTATTTTATTATTGGGCAGTTAATATTAAAAATATAACCTGCTGGTTGGATGATTCTGATCAACAATCGGATTGGTTAAAGATGGAGAAAGAGGATTGTTTACCATTTGATATTGGTGCGATCCTCTTAGCTCCAATAAATTTAAATAAAAAAACATATGGAGGTAATCCCATTATACATAGTGTTATCCGTACCTGGAAACAATTAAAGCTTACGTTAAAATTGAGTAAATTATCTGTTTTCCTTCCTATTGCGAATAATCCTTCTTTTAAACCGTCTGTCTTAGATAGAGGCTTTGCTCAATGGAAAAGTTATGGAATCAAAAGGGTGGGAGATCTTTATCATAAGGGAACTTTTCTTTCGTTTCAGGAGTTACAGCAGAAGTACGGATTACATGTTAATAATTATTGTAGATATTTACAACTTAGAGATTATGTAAAATCACACATGCAAGAATATAAGTTTAGAGGTCCAGAAATACTTGATGTATGCCTGAATCGACATAACTCAAATAAATTAATATCTTTTATTTACAATATTCTCCTTGACATTGACATTCCGTCATCAGAATCTTATAGACGAGCATGGGAGGACGAATTGAATCAAGTTATAATGCAAGATATATGGGATGAAAGTTTACAACATATACATCAATGTTCATTGAATACTAGACATTCCTTAATACAATTTAAAATAATACATAGATTACATTATTCGAAGACGAAATTAAATAGGATTTTTCCTAGTATCTCTCCTATGTGTGATAAATGTCAATTTCAAGAAGCTAATTTAACTCATATTTTCGTAACTTGTATAAAAATGCAAAACTTCTGGTTGGAGATTTTTAAAATAGTTTCTAAAGTTATTAATAAAAAATTAGATATGGACCCAAAATTAATTATATTAGGATTATCAGAACATACTACAAATTTTACAGTAAGTCAGGTACATTTTCTTGATTACAGTCTAATAACTGCGAAAAAACTAATACTTAAATTTTGGAAAAAACCAATAACCCCCACAATTAAAATGTGGACTATGGAAATGACAGAGACCCTGCATTTGGAAAAAATAAGGTTTGCCTTAATCGACAAACCTGAGTTATTCTTAAAAATATGGTCTCCATTTATTGAATTTTTAGAAAAGTAAATGGGTTTGGCACAGGACTAAAATAAAAAAAAATAAAAAAATTTAAATAAAAAGTTGAAACTTGAGTTGGGGGTTGGATGTACAGCTGTGGTTTTTGTCTCCCGGATCTACTCCCGTTAATTTTTATTGTTAGATCTTTTTTTTTTTTTTAACCCTCTTACGATCTCTCTCCCCAAGTTTATAGTTTTATATTTTTATTTTTACTTTCTCTCTTCAAAAATTTAAAAATTGAAGCTATGTAAGAACTTTGTAACAAATGTGTTTTTTTTTAAATTTCGATTTGTACATATGCTTTTCAAAAATAAAAAAAAATAAAAAATAAATAAATAATAAAATAAAAAAATAAAAAAGACAATCCGCCAGTTAGAAGCAGAAACCCAACTGCTGAAGTGTCCTTCAGCATCAAAGGGGTAATGGGTGTGAGATTGGACAAGGGGAGAATCCAATCAAGTTTGGAAAGAATAAGAACATTCTGAAATGATGTGCCCTTCAGCACAGTGGAACATAGACCCAGTAAAACAGGCTTGTTTGGGGGATTGAGACTTTGGAGCTATGTAGGAGGACATCTCGAGATGGAAGTCAGTGGCTGTTTGGGAGGTGGCCCGGTTACAGTGCAGGGGGAGGAATGAGTAGTAGTTGGAGAGCTAGTGTTCAGTCTCTCCAAGGTAGAGGTCAGTTTGCCAAAGAGCTGTGAAGTCCTAGTTTGTCAGTTCGTTGAGGTCGGTCCTTAATGAGCAAAGTACTTGATATTCGGAGGACAGGGGCAAATGGGGTTCGAGCAAGTACACTAGAAAATTTAACTCCTGGAGGGTGCAATTACGTGATTTACAATCAGAAAAGTATTGCAAACAGAAGTGATGTTTCAAATGATCAAATAACCTGAATCAATGTTTTCTGGACAGCAAATATAAGAGTTGCTGGGGTAACTCAGCAGGTCAGGCAGCATCTCGGGAGAGAAGGAATGGGTCGAGACCCTTCTTCAGACTGATGTCAGGGGGGCGGGACAAAGGAAGGATATAGGTGGAGACAGGAAGATAGAGGGAGATCTGGGAAGGAGGAGGGGAAGAGAGGGACAGAGGAACTATCTAAGGTTGGAGAAGTCGATGTTCATACCACTGGGCTGCAAACTGCCCAGGCGAAATATGTCTCCTCAAAATATAAGAGTTGGTTTCTTTCTGATAGTTATACTAAGAAGTATCTAAATTGTGTTATGATATTGTCAGAAAAATTCATTGGAGGTAATGTGACATTTTTGTTTGGGTGCATTCAGTTTTTTGTTTCTATAATAATATTCAATAAGCCTACTCCTGCACCTATTGTCTATTATAAAGTTAATACAATTAAAGCTCCCTCTCTCTGCACAGAAAGAAAGAACTCGCAATAGAATGCAATCGGAAACATCGGCTCAGATACTGCTTTACAAATTGGCTACTATGGTGCAAAGCTGAGAAAGAAAAGAGAGCATTGGAGGTGCAAAAAGAGGAGACAAAACAGAAAATGGCAGCATTATTGGATTCTGCCTCTTCTGTGAAATTGTCAACAGTTTCCAACAGAGTTTCAGGATGTGTATGTGAGGTGCAGCAAGCTGTTCCAGCTCAAAATGCAGTAAGTGGAGCTGAAATAGTTATTTGAATTTTAAGGGATTCAAAGTATTTTAGTACAAATTGGACTGTGCCCATAGTGCTTCTTTCAAAAATTGAAGTAGAACTACAATTTATTTTTAAATCTGTCTGATAAAAATAATTCACTACAATTCGTTATACCTCTACTTAAATGGAAAGTTTGTATTATATTACATGTAACAATCTGAATTGAGCAAAAATGTTTACAGTGCAATAGATATAAATACCCCACAACCAACACTTCAAACTCTTGGGTCAAAACATGGTTTTCATTATTGCCAATAAGAACTAGACTACCTATTATTAGCTCTAGTGTCACCAAACACAATTGATGACCAGTGTTCCTTGTTTTCTTCATTATTTAGTTCCGTTAGATATATTGAACAATGTTTATCTCAGCAAAAGGCTCAAAATGATGTTCATATCAATTTCATTTAATTTGATTCTCCTTCCCAGTGCTTTGAGGTCACAGAGTGATTGCTAGCCATGAATAAACCAACTACTCCGAAAATTGTCAATTTAAAACAAATTCATGAGAACACAAGAAAATAGGACCAGGATAGACTATCAGACCCTTCAAGCCTGCACCACCATTTATTGTGATTATGGCTGAATTCTGTTGGCTTTCTGTGTTATTTCTCCACATCCATCTATTCCACGATCGATGAAATATTTATCCACCTCCATTTTAAATACTTCAACTGAGCCAGAGAATTCCAGAGATTCAGCACTCGCTGTAATTCTTTTGAATTTTCTTCCCCAGGGAACTGTTGAGCTGGAGTCATTGAATATATTCAAGGCAGAGATTGAGAGACATTTAAACAATAACGATATCAAGGGGTATGGGGAGAAGGTGATAAAGTGATCAGCCACAAGGCTCAAGGGCCATTTAGCTTACTGTTACACTTATTTATTTTTCTTTGCCTTGTAACAACATAAGAACTTGCAGTCAGGGTGTGTTATTTATGATTATTAATTATGATTTATCTTGATTTTGAAATTAGTCGGTCTACTTAAGAACTAGATAGAATTTTTTTAATGATCCACTCCTTTAAAAAGTGTACATGATTGAGCTTATTAAATTTATTGTAATGTTTACATTTTACATATTTTTTAAAAAAAATCTCAGGTGGTGGTGATGAAGAAACAGGATTCTTCTGTAGCTGGTTCTTTGCTGATGACAGATGACAGCAAAACTCATCAACTTATTGCTGCAAGACCAAAATTTGCTTGGCAGGTTACTCGTAAGCATGCAGCGCCAAAAGCAGAGGGTATACTGGTTGTGCAAAATGAAAGTAAGATCTCAGCTGGGGACCAAGATCCCAATTCTGGCATAGCGGGGAAGACAAACCTGCACGTTTTGGGCAACTTTGAACATCGTCATGTGTTTCAGCAGCAGCTCATTGAGGATCAAAAGAAGCAACTTCAGGAAAAGCAGAAAATAATTGAAGAGCTTCAGGAGAAGCAACAATTAACAATCCTGCAGCACGATGCCAAACTGGCTTCTGCAATAACGACAGCAATTGTTAGTGCAACACAAAAGATGCGACCTGAGCCTATTCCTCAGGGTAGAAAACCAACTGGAAATGTGCAGCTTGACATGAAAGATACTGCTGCATATACATTCAGGTAGTGTTACACTTATCTTCACTTATTGTGTTTTAAGAATTAAAATGCAAAGGGTATTGTGGAATTTGTGTTTGGTTAATAACCAGAATTTTTTTTTAAAGTTAGCATTAGTAATGATCATGAAACTACCAGATTGTCATAAAATCCCATCTGGTTTGCTGAAATCTGGTGAGAGGAAAGTTGCCATCCTTGCCCATACTAGTCTATGAGGGACTTGTAAGTGTTTTGTCATTCCTCCATTGTGAGTGGTGTAAATCATACTGCTCCTACAATGTGTGCAAGTATTTGATCATTGCAGTTCAAGAAGGTGGTTTACTACCAAGAAATAACCATATCTGAAAATCTGGCCTTATTCTAAATTCCTGAACATTTATTCAGATTTCAGAAAGCATTTAGAAACATAGAAAATAGGTGCAGCAGGAGGCCAATTGGCCCTTCGAGCCAGACTGCCATCCATCAGAATGGGGGCGTGGCTGCGTTCTGCAGCTGCGGCTCACCGGCAGTCTCTCTGTCTTTTTTTTTGTTTTTGTCTTTGTTATCGTTTAAATGTTTCTTTTGATTTATTTTTAACTCTGTATATGTGGGGGGTGGGGGAAACCTTTTTTTCCAATCTCCTCCTCAACGGAGATGCGACCTTTACCGTGTTGTGTCTCCGTTCGCGCTACGGCCTAACACCGTGGAGTTGGCGGCCTCCAGCTGGGATCCACCTTGAAGACTCTGGTCGCAGGGCCTGGACTTACCATCTCGGAGGCTTCGGCCGTGGGCCCTGCAGACCGCAACATCTGGAGTTCGCAGGTCCCTGGCTGGTGACCGGCTTTCGGGAGCTCCAGCCGTAGCAGCTTCGACCGCCCCGAAGCGCGAGGTTTGATTGACCCGCTCGCAGGCCCCTCATCGCCCTGCGTGGCCTGGCCGCGGCACTTTCCATCGCCCGGTGGGGGCTCAGGACCTTCATCGGCCTACTCGGCTCGGCCCTGGGACTTTCCATCGCCCGGTGGGGGCTTCAAAAGTCGGGAGCCTCGATCGCCTCGTGGCACCACGGGAGAAGAATGAGTGAGGGTGTGCCTGGAGCAATCACTGTGCTGGCTGTTTGTGTTAAAAATTGTAATTGTGTGTCTTGTGTTCTTTATTGTCTACTGCCAGACCCTGACGTGAGAGGACGCTGGCGCTATTTGTTCGCCGCTTCTCCGTCAGGACAGTTCGTTTGTTTGTTTTTATGTCTTGACTGTTTTTGTAAAGCGTCTTTGAGCATCTGGAAAAGCGCTATAAAAAATAAATGTTTATTATTATTATTATTATTATTATTATTGTGATCATGGCTGATCATCCACAATCAGTAACCTGTGCCTGCCTTCTCACCATAATCCCTTGATTCCACGAGTCCCCAGAGCTCTATCTAACCCTCTTTTAAATTCATCCAGTGAATTGGCCTCTACTGCCTTCTGTGGCAGAGAATTCCACAAATTCCCAACTCTGTGTGAAAACGTTTTTTTCTGATCTCAGTTTTAAATGGCCTCTCCTTTATTCTTAGACTGTGGCCCCTGGTTCTGGACTCCCTCAACATTAGAAACATTTTTCCTGCATCTATCTTGTCCAGTCCTTATATAATTTTATACATTTGTATAAGATCCCCTCTCATCCTTCTAAATTCCAGTGAATACAAGCCCAGTCTTTCCAATCTTTCCTCACATGACAGTCCCGCCATCCGGGGATTAACCTCGTGAACTTACACTGCACTTCCTCAATAGCAAGGATGTCCTTCCTCAAATTAGGAGACCAAAACTGCACACAATACTCCAGATGTGGTCTAACCAGTGCCCTGTACAATTGCAGAAGGACCTCTTTACCCCTATACTCAAATCTGCTCGTTATGAAGGCCAACATGCCATTAGGTTTCTTCACTGCCTGCTATACCTGCATATTTACTTTCAGTGACTGGTGTACAAGGACACCCAGGTTTCGTTGCACTTCCCCTTTACCTAAACTGACACCATTGAGATAATAACGTGCTTCCTTGTTCTTGCCGCCAAAGTGGATAACCTCACATTTATCTACATTTTACTGCATCTGCCATGTATCTGCACACTTACTCAACCTGTCCAAGTCACCCTGCAACCTCCTAGCATCCTCTTTGCAGTTCACATTGCCACCCAGCTTTGTGTCATCTGCAAATTTGCTAGTATTACTTTTAATCCCATCATCTAAATCGTTAATATATATTGTAAATAGTTGCGGCCCCAGCACCGAGCCTTGCGGCACTCCACTCACCACTGCCTGCCATTCTGACAGGGACCCATTTATTCCTACTCTTTGTTTCCTGTCTGCCAACCAATTTTCTATCCATTTCAATACACTACCCCCAATACCATGCGTTCTAGTTTTGCCCACTAATCACCTGTGTGGGACCTTATCAAAGGCATCTCCTGTGTGGAGAATTGTACGTGTAAAAAGTGAGATGGGCAATGTCATCAGACTTTATTCTCCCATAGGTCAATTGTTCCATCATCAGCTGAGGAAACCAGTTGTTGCACAACTGGGACCAAAAACTTGATTTCACCTCACCCAATCGTCAAAGGTATGCTTTTTAATGCTGGTGATTTAGTGTTTCATGTAACTTGACTGTATATTTTATTGGTGTGTTTTTGCTCTTTCTCTACATAGCTGAGACTTCAATTTTAACACAATCAAACCTTTTGTTTTCTGTTTTCTTAATGTGTTATACTTGGGGTTATTAAATTGACCAATATCCAAACTAGGAACAGCACTGATTTTCTATGAATTAGTGAACAGTCCAATTAAAGTTGATATCCATATCATGAGACTAAATAGAAGAGTAAAAGTTCTTTAGTTTCTACCCTTCAGTGCTGTACAGTGACAGACGAGGTACGATGATGTCAGCAGACAATGAGCTTTATATATTATTTGATTTGGCTATTAAGGGTGCTTGTTTGAATAATCTATTATTGCATCATTTTTTCACCTGCAATGAAGTGGCCATTTATACAATATGCCGATTAAATTAAAAAAAAAATATATAGATATATATATATATATATATATATATATATAAAAGAGTGTTGATCAGGGACAAAACATGTATCTGTGGACACAAACAAAGTTTAAAAATGTTTCGCCAACAATTGGAGTTAGGATTTGTGCTGTTGCAAAGGGTAGTCTGTGGACTGATGGAGTGCCGCAAGGCTCAGTGCTGGGGCCGCAACTTTTACAATATGTGGATCATGTTGTATGATTCCTTTGTCATTCTAATTCTGGAATTGTTTGACTAAGACTTAATAATACTGTACACTAAATTAGTAATGTTTTCATACATCTTCCCAGTAAACGTGTATAAACCTAAACTGTAATTGAATTAAATGACCAAATTTAATTGGTCACCACTGAATGACTTGTGCAAAGCTATCCATTTGGTTGCTATCTCTCAATGTGGAATATTATCTCAGCAATGGAGGAACGAGCAAAGCAACGCATGGCAAGAAGAAAAGAATTGGAAGAGATCAAAAGAAAAAAGGAAGATGAAAAACTTGTAAGTTTAGATATTATATTATTTCCCTGTTTTCTTTAATAATTTATCCAATGGTGTTAAAACATTGATAGTTTACATGACTGTAATTGTAATTGACATTTAATGGAGACAAGATTGCCTAAAATAAAAGTACCCTGTTTTTGAATATTTACAAGCACAATTTGTATGTTGAGCAAATAATTAGATTTGTACCACCGGCACCAAGAAGGGCATCTACCATACGAATGAAAAGACACGTAATACAAACCGAACCAAATTAGATTAAAGATTCCACAAAAAGTTCCATTTACGTTAACCTAGAGCATTCCCCCCCCCCGCAACAAAAAAAACCCAGCTTGCTTTATTCTTCAAAAACACAAGATAATTTAAATGGGAAATGCACTTAAATTTGAATCTCTGTTACAAACATGAAGTAACCATAAACAATAGTCTCTGGTACGGAGAGCGTGAGGAGCAGCGCTTTGATTTCTTCATATGACATTGCGATGTTTGGAATATGAGCTTGTTGGAAAGCATCAAATGTTCTTTGGAAGTTTAGCATTTTTGTTCTCCCATTAAGGTAATAGATGGTAGCCCATCCTAATTGCAAACTGAGCTAGTAAAAGTAAAGTTAGTGAAGTAATTTATTATAGTACTCTTGTTTCTAAACTAAAATATGGTAGGATCAAGCCTCGTTCTGAGGATACGAGTACAAATTTCATGGCAGAGGTCAGTGCCGTTTTAAAAGAATGTTGCACCGTTTTGGGATGAAATATTAAAAATAGGTTCAGTTTGCCCTCTGGAGGAGATACGAAATCACAAAGTCAGGGAGATATTCACCGTGAAGTTACTCAATTTAACCCTTAACCAAATGATCTCATTGTGTATTTTGTAAGTGTTTGCTCTATGCAAATTGGAACACTTCCCATATTACAACAACGTTTACAATTCAAAAATACATATTAAACCTTTTTTTTAAGTGCCCTGGAACAGTGAATGTATGTTCACTGTGTTATATGTGCATCACAGTGTTATATGTACATCAAGAAAATGTCGTACTTTAAAAGCTTATTTTCTTGGTGCATTTAATAAGAACTGACCAGGGGGAATATAAGCATTTTAAGTGTTCGGCCTCCCAACTTATCCCTCCTATTCTCCTTTGGAGATGATTGTGGTCCTCGGATTTTCCTCTCAATAGCATTTTGAGCTGAAACATTACAAGTTCATCTCAAAATTGAAATTCAACGGGGGGGGGGGGGGGCGTGTCCAATGCTTGGCTGAGTAGACATAACTTTTCAGCACTCCCGAAAACAAAGCCCTAAACTGCTAAAAAAAGACGAACTAAAGGAATCAAGTACTTTAAATTAAATCAGAAAGAATACAGAACGTACAGATGCCTTCCAAGAAAGTAAAAGGAGGAGTACAACTGCCACAGAAGCAAGCAAAGGAATCAAGGAAAAAAATCGAAGGAAGGCCCACAGCTCTGATGGAGCAGGGGACTAGATTTGGTGACCCCTCGGCAGGCGGTGAGTCTGGGGAGGGTTCCGGTATGAAGCTGGAATCTACTACTCCCAGCAAGCGCTCTTTGACTCGGGTCAAAATACGAGGGAGTCGCCGTGAGTTATCAAAAAAGCCCACTGTTTGCCGAGAGGCTGCTGATGCTTTGTCTGTTTTGTCTGGAGTTTCGGACTCGAGTGACGATGAGGTAACGGGAGACTCCACTAGCAGTGGAAGTGGAAATGAAGAAGAGGAAGAAAAGCAAGAAGATACAGAGACTAATATGAAAACGATGCTTCAAGAAATTATTAACAGGCTCAAGAAAATTGAAGGAGATAACAAATTAATGAGGAGAGATAACAAGAAATTTCGTAAGGCTTTGAAAAAAATGGAGGAGAAATTTCAAACAGTGACAAATAAAGTGGATAATATGCAAATGGAAAATGAAATGTTAAAATCTAGAGTGGAAAAAAATGAAGACAGTATTACTGCAGCAGCAATTGAAAGCAAAAAGACGGCGGAGAAGTTGGATGCCTTGGAAAACTATAGCAGGAGAAATAATGTTAAAATTGTCGGTTTGCCAGAGGGAGTGGAGGGGGAAGACCCAATTAACTTTTTCAAGATTGGATAGTGGCCACTCTGGGAATAGATAAACAAGGTCCGATGGAAATAGAAAGAGCACATAGGGCTCTAAGACCGAAACCCTCGGCTAATCAAAAGCCAAGATCTGTGTTGATTAAATTTTTAAGATACCAAGATCGAGAATTGGTTTTCAAAACAGTCGGGAATAATATAAGAGAGGGAAAACCAATAGAACATGAAGGTACTAAAATAATCTTTTACCCAGACATCAGTAATGCCTTGTTGAGCAGAAAAAAAGAATTTAATAAGGCAAAAAATATTCTATGGAAGAAAGGCTATAGGTTTATTTTACTGCATCCGGCTACTTTGAAGATTATGATCAACACTGGAGAAAATAAATTTTTTAAAGACTTTGTCAAAGCAGAAGAGTATGCGGAAGAATTGCCATCGAGAAATGCTTAAGAAGATTCATGAATGATTGATTATTAATAATATCTGTATACTATAGAGGGGATTAACTGTATTAAGGATTGTTAATTTTTAGAAGTACTTGATATATCGGGGGGGTTGGAGAATGTGGATGCTCCACCATAATCATGGGCACAAGTGTGGTGCGGACCACACCTCGTATAATAGAGGGGGGTAATGCTGCTAATCTATTTATTAACAACATTAGAGGGAGGGTCTATTTCTCTATCTTTCTTATTTCTTTTCTGTTTTTATACCTGGACTATCCCGCACACTGAAATACGGTACAATGTAAATACCGGAAGAGGTATCAAGGTAAGGAAACAAAAAAAAAAAGGAATGAATGGATAACACATTAAATTTTTTAAGCTATAATGTGAATGGGTTAAATGGACCGATAAAAAGGAAGAGAATTTTAACACAGATGAAAAAATTGGAAGTAGATATAGCTTTCTTGCAAGAAACACATCTAACGGAAAAAGAGCATCAAAAGTTAAAGAGAGATTGGGTAGGAAGTATGGTCGCATCTTCTTTTAACTCAAAAGCAAGAGGGGTTGCTATCCTATTTAAGAAAACGCTACCAATTAAGATACAAAATATTGTAAGTGACCCAGTAGGTAGATTTATAATTGTACATTGTCAAATTTTCTCAGAATTGTGGACTTTAATGAATATATATGCACCAAATACAGATGATGAGAAGTTTGTGCAGGATACTTTTCTAAATCTAGCGGAAGCACATGAAAATATATTGATAGGGGGAGATTTCAATTTTTGTTTAAATCCAGTAATGGATAGATCATCAAGGACAACGACAAGGACAAGAGCAGCGAAGACAACCTTGAATTTAATGGAAAGTTTAAATTTAATAGATGTTTGGAGGAAAAGCCATCCCAAGGAAAGAGATTACTCTTTTTATTCCAATAGACATGATACATATTCTAGAATAGATCTATTTTTGATTTCAGCTCAATTAAGCGGTAGAATAATACAAATAGATTACAAGGCTAGATTGTTATCGGATCACTCACCATTATTAATGAAAATTACGATGCCAGATAAAGAACAGTCAGTGTATAGATGGAGACTCAACTCTTTACTATTGAAAAGACAAGACTTCTGTGATTTTATTCGAGGACAAATTGAATTATATTTGGAGACAAATTTAAAATCAGTGGATGATAAATTTATTGTATGGGATGCAATGAAGGCTTATTTGAGAGGCCAAATTATAAGCTACTCATCTAAGATAAAAAAAGACTATAGGAAGGAATCTGAAAGATTAGAAAAAGAAATCACCGTATTAGAAAAAGACTTACAGAAAACTTCTTCAGATACAAAAAAAACACAACTTGCAAATAAAAAATTTCAATACAATACTTTACATACTCACAGAACAGAAAAACTAATATTACGAACTAACCAAAGATATTATGAATTAGGAGAAAGAGCGCACAAGGTATTGGCATGGCAACTGAAAGAAGAACAAATATCAAGAACAATAAATTCAATTAGAACAGATCAGAACATTATTACTTATAAACCTAGAGAAATCAATGAGGTATTTAAGCAATACTACACTAATCTGTACCATTCTGAATCTGAAAAGGATGAAATTAAGATAAATAATTTTTTATCCAAGATACAATTACCAACAATCTCTAATGAGGAGCAGATGGGACTAAATGCCTCCTTTACTTTGAGAGAGGTGGAGGAAGTATTATATTCTTTACCAAGTAATAAATCTCCAGGGGAAGATGGTTTTCCGCCTGAGTTCTATAAAAAATTTAAAGATTTGTTGTTACCACTATTTATGGAAGTGATACATCAAGCGGAAAAAACTTCTACATTACCAGACTCCTTCTCATTGGCAATTATAACTGTAATTAAAAAAAAAGGGAAAGACCCTTTAAATGCATCTTCTTATAGACCAATATCATTGTTGAATGCAGATTATAAAATAGTTGCTAAACTTTTAGCAAGGAGATTGGCAGAATATTTACCGAAGCTGGTTAAAGAGGACCAAACTGGATTTGTCAAAAAAAGGAAAATATCTGATAATGTAGCAAGATTTATAAGTATTTTACATTTAGCACAGAAAAGAAAGGAATTGAGCGTAGCAGTTGCTTTAGATGCTGAAAAGGCGTTTGACAGGTTAGAATGGGATTTTTTATTTAAAGTATTAGAGAAGTACCGATTAGGAAATGGTTTTATTAACTGGGTAAAAGCTCTTTATAAACAACCTAAAGCCAAAGTGGTGACAAATGGCCAATCTTCTCAATCATTTAATTTGGAAAGATCTAGTAGACAGGGATGTCCCTTGTCACCGGCTTTATTTGTATTGGCCATTGAACCTCTGGCAGAGCTAATAAGAGCAGATTTAGATATTAAAGGATTTAAAGTTAATCAGGAAGATCACAAAATTACTTTATTTGCTGATGATGTCTTAATTTGTCTTACCAGACCATTGGAATCCTTAAGAAAATTATATTTCAGACTGGAAGAATATGGGAAAGTATCAGGATATAAAATTAATAAAGATAAAACTGAAATAATGCCTCTTGTTGAAGGCAATTATGATCAATGTAAAAGAGAAAGTCAGTATAAATGGCAAAAAGAAGGCATTAAGTTTTTAGGAGTTAATGTAGATAATAAGTTAAATAATTTGTATAAATTAAATTATAAACCACTAATAAAAAAAATAGATGAGGACCTGAAAAAATGGATGAATCTTCCAATTACATTGATAGGGAGAGTGAATTGTATTAAGATGAATATTTTCCCGAGGATACAGTATTTATTTTCAACACTGCCTATACCTTTGCCAAATAAATTTTTTCAAGAATTGAATAAAACTGTGAGGAATTTTCTTTGGAAAGGTAAAATGCCAAGAGTGTCTCTGGAAAAATTAACATGGAAATTTGAATTAGGTGGATTGCAATTACCAAATTTTAAAAATTACTATCTGGCAGCACAAATGAGTTTTATTTCATCCTTTTATCAAGAGGGTGGAAAAACAGCATGGGTTAAAATTGAAATGGATAAAATAAAAG
The DNA here is from genome assembly GCF_053455715.1 of Rhinoraja longicauda. NCBI lineage: Eukaryota > Metazoa > Chordata > Chondrichthyes > Rajiformes > Arhynchobatidae > Rhinoraja > Rhinoraja longicauda. The sequence continues at coordinate 6,194,072 of NC_135964.1, forward strand.
AATCTTGTCCAGAAGAATTTATATATAAATGGGAAGCGAAGCTATTAGTTAAGGATAAAGAGTCACCTTTGCTAAAACATTTAATTAATACATTGTTGAAAACAGTTAAAGTTAAGGATAAAAGATTTTTCTTAACAGCTAAAACTCCATTAGTAAAAAATGGATTATTGCCGTTTGCTTGGAATAATCAAATACTACAACTCTGGGAACAGAAGGGTATTAAAAATATAGGAGACTGCTATGAAGGGAATATCTTTTTGACATTTTCGCAATTGAGAAATAAATATCAAATTCCAGGGAATAGTATTTTTTTCTATTATCAATTACAATCTTTTTTAAGGGAAAAGTTAGGTAATTCAATGTCTCTATTTCAGATTAAAGGAATCGAATCCTTGATTCAGGGCAAGGGAATGAAAAAATTTATATCATCAATGTATAAACTACTACAGATATCTAGTCCAAAGATAGGAATTCATAAAGCAAGACAAAGATGGGAAACAGATCTTAATATTATTATTGATGAACCAAGTTGGGAAAGACTGTGTTTAGATAGTATGAAAAATACTATTAATGTGAGATACAGCTTAGTACAGTATAATTTTTTGCAGCAACTATATTTAACCCCGGAAAAATTAAATAAATTTAAACCAAACTCATCTGAAAGTTGTTTTAGATGCAACCAAGACGTGGGCACTTTTATACACTCTACATGGGCATGTCAGAAGGTAATTCCTTTTTGGCAAGACCTAAAAAAGTTTTTAGATCAATTGATGAATAAGATCATACCAATGGATTCAAGGTTGTTTTTGCTAGGAGATACAAAAGGAATAATACCAAAGCTAAGTTTGGATAAACATCAGGAAAGATTTCTCAAAATATCATTAGCAGTAGCAAAAAAATGTGTTGCAGTCACATGGAAAGAACAAAATGAAATAAGATTTGAAAGATGGCATGCAGAAATGCGGAGTTGTATCCCATTAGAAAAAGCAACGTATAATCTGAGAAATGGATATGACTTCTTTTTGAAGGTGTGGAACCCATTCATGGCAAAGCTAGGATTAAGAATAGGAAGTAGTTAAATTCAGGATTGCTTTGATACCTAACAAGAATTTAAAAATAAATTACTCGGAAGTGACTCCCTCGGGACTCCAGGTTTTTCCTTTTCTTTCTTTCTTCTGCTTTTTCTTTTTCCTTCTTTTGAACTGGGGGGTGGGTGGGTGGGGGGGGTGGGGGGGAGGGGAGAAAATACAGAACAATACGTGTATAATCGAAATTATAGGTCAGTGACTATTGTTTATTAAGGAATGTAAAATGTATAACGTATGGGTTCTGTTAAAACTTAAATAAAATATATATTTTTTTAAATAAAAAAAAATTGAAATTCAACGTGAAAGTAATGTACTTGAGTTGTAATGGTCTGTGTGATGTGACAGAATATTTTCACTTTTTTCTGTTGCTCAAGGTGCACCTAAGAGCAAAGGAGGAAGAACGGCGAATGCAGCAGGAAGCTGAGAAACAAGCATTATTAGAAAAGAAGCGTGAGGAGAAACGATTACAGAGACAGGTTTGAATTTGCAAAGAACTGCTTAATGTGTTGTCCAATATGGAAGCAAGGTCTTTGGCAATTTGCTAAAGTTTTGAAATTGTTTACAAATGTTTTTTTATGAAATATATAAATAATTATTTTACTTAAACATCATAGATCCCAAATTAAAGTTTTTATTAATAATAACTCAAAGTATGCACATAATTGAAAGGCGGGAGCAGTATTTTACTTCAGTAAAGATTGGATATACTTTGTAAGGAGGATAAAGCAGTTCTGAATAGGAAGAAATGTGCTATTATGCTTTGATAGTTGAAATGAAATTTGCAGGTAATGGTTTCCTACTGTTGTCACAATATTTTATGGAGTTATTTTAATTCGCACAATGTTCAGTTTGTAGCTGCGTTTGATCATAAGTCATCTGGAGCACAGTGGTTTATCAATGTGGGACACACTGGTGCCTACAAACTCTGGAAGACATAAACAAGTGCTGAGCATAAGGCCTGACCAAACTGTGGGCTATGTTGGTCATAGACCTGACCAAACTGTGGGCAAAGATCACGTGAATTGCTAAGGCATGAAAGGCTACAGACCATGTACTGCTAAATAGGATTAGTACAGATGCAAAATTGGATGGATAAGATGGGCTGAAGAATTGTTAAACATGATTCATAATGTTCCTAAAAATGATTTTAACATAAAAATGTTAAAGGTTTTGAGATCCGGCTTTGCTTATTGCTCTATGCAATAAGGTATCTAAACAAATTCCATAATAACAGCACTGTAATTCAATAATGATTACATTAAAACCAATTATTTAAAAAAAACTAATTCTGGAATGATACCCCAATGTAAAATCATAACCTATATACTTAAGGAATGTACCATTGAAATATCATGCGAGTCAATGTGAGCTTATTTATTTTGGTGGCATAAATAGATTATAGAAAAAACAGATTATTATCTAAATGGTAACAAATAAACAAATAGAGGTGCAATGAGGCCTGGATATGAAGACACACAGTATGTCCACCTTCAGAGTTGGGGACTTCCGGACCAGTGGAAGTCTTGCTCAAATTGTACACAGCCTCGGTGCCACAGTTTAAGAATAAGGGGCCATTTAGGACTGAGATGAGCAAAAACTTTTTCAGTCAGAGAGTTGTGAATCTGTGGAATTCACTGCCTCAGAGGGCAGTGGAGGCCAATTCTCTGAATACATTCAAGAGAGAGCTAGATAGAGCTCTTAAGGATAGCGGAGTCAGGGGGTATGGGGAGAAGGCAGGAACGGGGTACTGATTGAGAATGATCAGCCATGATCACATTGAATGGTGGTGCTGGCTCGAAGGGCCGAATGGCCTCCTCCTGCACCTATTGTCTAATCACATCATATACAGATTTTAATCTTGTCACAGGAAGCATGTTCTTGTTTGGTGGAAATGCAGTGAAGGTTTATATACAGATTTCTGGGTTGGTGTATATATATATATATATATATATATACACACACATACACGTACTCACACACACACACACACATATATATATATGTATAGGTATGTACATGCGTGTGTATGTGCATGTATGTGCATGTCAGTCCATATGTGCATATGTGTATGTACATAAGAAGAGACATTGCGATTCTATTTGTTAGGAATGAAAAGAAATAGAGGGGACTTCATCTATATACTAAAACTCTCATTGTTCGCTTGTTCCTAAACTACAGCCAAAACGGTACACGATAGCGTGACAATTTTAGGCCCACCTTACTCACCGTTGTCCCGTGGTCATATGGCAGAAGTTTCATTAAAATCGGTGTTATATTTTAAGTTATTCACATTTTAAAAAAAATTAACCACGCATGCGCAGTTGGGGCTCGGTTGATCTGGTACTAGGGGGAGTGTGGGGAAGGCAGGGGGGGGGAGGCGGGGAGGAGGGGAGCGGGGAGGAGGGGAGCGGGGAGGAGGGGAGGGAGGGGGGAGTGGGGGAGGAGAGGCAACCTGAGGGGTGATGAGGGGAGTGGGAGGAGGGGGGGGTGGGGATGGGGATGAGGGGAGTGGGGGAGGAGAGGGTGTTGCAACAATGTTTGGGCCCAGCGGGTCCACTTGGTCTAGTTGAAGCTTAAAATCCTAAAAAAATTGCAGCAGGATCTTGGCTGATTAGGAATGGTTAATGGAATTTAATACAGATAAGTGTGAGACTTTTCATTTTGGGAAGTCTAACCAGGGCAGGACCTACACGGTGAATGGCAGGGCTCTGGGGATTGTTGTAGAGCAGAGGGATCTAGGAGGGCCGGTCCATAGTAGCTTGCAAGTAGTGTCACAGGTAGATGGGGTGGGATGAAGCTTTCAGCACATTGACCTACATCAGTCAGAGTATTGAGTATAGAAATTGGAAGGTTACATTACAGTTGTACAACTCATTGGTGAGGCCGAATTAAAGTATTGTGTTCAGTTTCGGTCACCCTGTTATAGGAAAGATGTTAAACTGGAAAGAGTGTAGAGAAGATTTACATGGATGTTGCCAAGACTTGAGGGCCAGAGATATAAGGTGAGGTTGAGCAGGCCAGGACTTTATTCCTTGGAGTGCAGGAGGACGAGGGGTGATCTTATAGAGGTATATAAGATTGTGAGAGGAATAGATAGAGTAAATGCACAGTCTTTTACCGAGAGTAGGGGAATCGAGAACATGGGTTTAAGTTTGGAGGGGTGGGGGTGGAGATTTAATAGGAACCTGAGGGGATCTGTTTTTGCACAAAGGGTGGTAAGTATTTAGAATGAGTTGAGGTAGGTATTATATCACAATGTTTAAAAAAGCATTTGGACAGGTACATGGATAGGGTATGTTTAGAAAGACATGGGCCAAACGCAGGCAGGTGGGACTGCTACAGGTGGGGCATGTTGGTCGGCGTGGGCAAGTTGGGCCAAAGTGTCTGTTTCCACGCTGTATGGCCTTATGCAGGAAGGATGTTCGTGATGATGGGGAAGTCCAAAACCAGGAGCACAGCCTGAGCTTATGGGTTAGACCAATTAGAGTCATAGTCAATTGGAAACAGGCCCTTTGGCCCAACTCATCCGTGCTGACAAAGATGCCCATTCTAATCTAGTCCAATTTGCCTGCATTTGGCCCATACCCTCTAAGCATTTCCTATCCATGAACCTGACCAAGTGCCTTTTAAATGCTGTTACACTATCTGTCTCATCTACCTCCTCTGGCAGCTTGGTCATTATACCCACCACTATCTGAGTGAAAAGGTTGGCCCTCCGGTTCCTATTAAATCTTACCTCTCTCATCTCAAACCTATGTTATCTGGTGTCTGATTTCCCTACCCTGGGTAGAAGACTCTGTACATTCACCTGTAATAATTCATAATTTTATACACTTCAATAAGATCATTCCTCAGTCTCTTGCGCTCCAAGGAATAAAGTCTTAGACTGCACAACCTCTCCTTGTAGCTCAACTCCTCGAGTCCGAGCAACATTCCCGTAAACCTTCTCTCATTAAACTTCCCAGCTTAATGACATTCTTCCAATAGCAGGGTGACTAAACCTGAACACAGTAAAGAAATGTGATCTCGCCAACGTCTTGTACAAGTAAAATAACATCCCAGTGGCAATACTTGATACCCTGTCTGATGAAGGCCAATGTACCAAAAGCCACCCTATCTACCTGTGACACCACCACGTTGCGGGAACTATGTACCTGTATTCCTAGATTCCTCTGCTCCCCAACACTCCCGAGTGCCCTGCCCTGCCCTTCAATGTGACAGTCCTGCCTTGGTTTGACTTCCCAAGTGCAACCTCGCACTTATCTACTTTAAACTCCAATTGCCATTCCTTAGCCCATGTCCACAGCTGATTTAAGAGCCTGCTATAATTTTTGATAACTGGTTTAAAACTGAAAATTTTCTGTTTAAACTAATTGATATTTCTGAAAGAGCAGAGAAGACCTTTGGCTTCAAGTAACTGGCAGCAGGGCAATTGACGTGACTGTGGACGTGTACGTATGAAAACCCTTCCAAACTGAGTCAAATTGGTCAAAAGCTTGTTTTCTGATTTGGATGAAGTCAGTTGAATTGATTCCAAAGATTGTGGTGGGGAATCAGGTTGTCATGGGTGTAATTCACTTGCACTTTATGCACCATCTGATTCAATCCAGATAAAACTGCGGCTCGTGTTAGAATAAATTGTACATTTTCAGTATTTTAAACTGTTGGTGGTATTGCATTTGAAATCCAATTTATTTAAGAGAATTGATATTCTGTAAATGCAGTTAAAATGATGGCTTGAATTGTCCTCTAGATAGTCTGCTGGTCTCTGCTACATTTACCTTTTTACAGGTGTGTTGCGTCCGGTGTCCTGGAAGTCTTTTCCATTATTTCTCAATGTCTTTTGATTTAAAATAGAGGCGCAAAGAAAAAAACAAGTTGGCTTCACTTATCTTTTCCTTTGAGGAAGGTAACACCATGCAAATGAATACATTTATAACAGATGCATTGGCTGCCTTGCATAAAACTTGAGGATGCAAATACAAAGTTCATCCAGCCCTCTGCTCAGTACAATAAGGAGCCATCCTTGACTTTGATCATCAGCCTGTTGTATATTGCCACACTGCACTGCGTAGAGGTTGATGTGCAAGGTGCAACAAGCCATATTACTTGCAGAACCACTGGTCAACCACTAGTGAAATTTGTTACTGTCCAAAAGTATGCCTTCAGTCTTATGCCATTCAGTGGGTCCACAGTCCTTTGAAGAGAAAATCTATGTTTCTGAGCCTGCTAAACAACTTTCTTTGAAGTTAGCAGCAAGTGTCACCTATTGTCCACTGTCCTTCGGCCCAACCTGCCCACCAACCAACATGTCCCATCTACACTTTCCCACCTGCCTGTGTTTGGCCCATAACCCTCTAAATGTGCCCTATCCATGCACCTGTCCAAATGTTCTGGATCCTCCTGGAATTTAGAAGGATGAGAGGAGATCTTATAAAAACATATAACATTCTTAAAGGATTAGACAGGCTAGATGCAGGCAAATTCTTCCCGATGTTGGAGGAGTCAAGAACCAAGTGTCACAGTGTAAGAATAAGCGGGTAGGCCATTTAGGACTGAGATGAGGGAAAAACTTTTTCAACGAGAGAGTTGTGAATCTGTGGAATTATCTGCCACGGAAGGCAGAGGAGACCAATTCACTGGATGTTTTCAATAGACAGTTAGATTTAGCTCTTAGGGCTAAAGGAATCAAGGGATATGGGAAAAAAAGCAGGAATGGAGTATTGATTTTGGATGATCAGCCATGATCATATTGAATGGCTGTGCTGGCTCGAAGGGCCGAATGGCCTACTCCGTACCAATTTTCTATGTTTCTATGAGTGTTTTATCATATGTCCGGATGGAACAATTAAATTCTTACTTGCAGCAGCACAATATGTAAACATGGTACACTGTTAACAATATAATAAACAAGAAAAAGTTCAGTGTCTGTATCAATATATACATAAAAAATCTCTCTCTACGCACACACATGCATCTACATAAAAAACAAACAATAGTGACTCTTAGTTATAATAATAACTCTTAGTTAAAATATTCAAACGCTGCTTTGGTTTAAAAATATCAATATTAACTCCAATATAGTATGCAAATAATGCAATGTAAGTTATGCACATGAAAAACTGAGTATCGTATCCTAATGCCATTTCAGAAAGAAACTGAGAAGCAACTAAGATTGGAAAAACAAAGTCAAATGCTGTCTGCTGCAGAAAAACACTATCAGGATAATCTTTTGAAAAAACGAGGCCTTCAGCCCTGGCGAAAGCTTCTAGAAATCTCCAAACAAAACATGAAGGTAACTTTAATCACAACTGGGATACTGACAGATGACCTTAGCAGGATCATCCAAATTACCATATGGTATGGAAAAAAATGCATTTGGGATAAATTGTGGGCCAAAGAGAAAATCTATAATTTTGAGTTTGATAGCAAAGTTCTATTTCATTTGAGTGATCTAAACTTTCATAAGGAGAGTAGAGAACTGACACTACTTTACAGAGGTTTTGTGGTGGTGCTGGATAGAGTGTTTTTACTATGAACCAAGTAAATCATCTATTCAACAATTACCATGCTTTAATTTTGTATAAAATATGAAAAAAATCTATTTTAACGTTGGTTGTATCAGTGCAACATGCATAAAAATAAAATGTTGGAAACGTGTGTGGAAAGGTTAACTGTTGTTTAATTCCAGCATTATCCTGGTTTCAGCCTTTACTCAAGTTTAGATTTAATAATCTGTATCCCCGTAACCTCAGTTTATATGACATTGTGATTGTGGAGCGGAGAAAGCAGGATGAGGGAAATATTGTTTGCCTAAATTTAGATCGTTGTTTTTTCTTTCGTCTGCTTGACCAGTTGAAAATTCTTGACTTGGGAGTTCACTGCTCTACCAGGCTGTTTGAGAAAAGTAAAGCAAGCAAGTCATAACATTATTTTCTTGGAAGTTAGAGAAGCTCTAAAAAAAAAGTACTTTCTAAACATTAATTTTGACAGAACAGGATGAGGAAGGAGAATGTGGGCAAATGGGATCAGTATAGATAGGCATAGACAAGGTGGGGTGTATGCTGCTTGTTTGTATGAATGAAAATATTACTTGGCTAAATATAAGCGGGATTGCATTGCCTTTGGAGGCACTTTACTCTGAATTGTTGCCCATTATGAGAGCAGCTGGCATTCTGGCATAATGTCTTTTTCAAAACAGTAAACTATGATTTACCTGTGTAATTATTCACAAAATGCTGGAGTAACTCCAGCAGGTCAGGCAGCATCTCAGGAGAGAAGGAATGGGCGACGTTTCGGGTCGAGACCCTTCTTCAGACTGATGTCAGGGGGGCGGGACAAAGGAAGGATTATAGGTGGAGACAGGAAGACAGTGGGAGATCTAGGAAGGCGGAGGGGAAGAGAGGGACAGAGGAACTATCTAAAGTTGGAGAAGTCAATGTTCATACCACTGGGCTGCAAGCTGCCCAGGCGAAATATGAGGTGCTGTTCACAACAAACTCTAAATAAGGATTTATCAAAATGTTCATTGAATGTAAAGCAGATGAGCTAAATGTCCAAGAAATACTACACATCCTCTACCATTCTTTGGATTGTACCAATCACATGTGATTTCAGTATTTCCAGTTCAGTGCGATGCTGGTCTCTCTTCCCCCCCCCCCCCCAAGAGAACCAGTGCAAAAGAATGTGGCTGCTGTAGGTTGTAAAGATGGATGGAATTCATTCAGGAGTACAAACCATTCCCTGAGAAATTTCTTTGAATAAAATTATACTGAAGCAGTTTCTAATTTGCAACTGTCTACTTTCAGAGTTGCAGCTTGTGTGTTGACAATGGAATGGAAAAACTGCTAAATGCTATAATTCCAGCTTTAACCAGTTTCTTTGTGCATGTAGTGGTTTATGGTCCAGCAGGAGAACAGTTTGAAAATTCTTTTTGAATGTGTGTTGATATGCCTTGCTCAGCTTGTGGCCATGTGCTGAAATCTTTTATCTGGAATACATGATCACATTTTCCTCAAGCCAGACGCATAAAATGTGGAAGTCACAACACAGCGGCCTGAAAAAGGGTCTCGACCCTTTCCTTCACTCCAGAGATGCTGTCTGACCCACTGAGCTACCAGCTTTTTGTGCCTATCTTCAATTTAAACCAGCATCAAGCATGGTGTTTATGAAAACATTTGTAAAAGCATATGGTTTGCGCAAGTGGAAAGAGTCTTGTTCTTGATAGTTAGTAGAAATGTTGTTTGCACAAAGATCAAGTTATTCCTATCAGAATAGAAGTTTACTTTGTATTTTGTACCGTCATTTACTCATGGATTTTTAAGTTTGCAGAATCTCACCACGCCACTTCACTAGTAAGACAATATCTGTGCACCTGGCACCAGAACGTGAGAGAGTCATTGTCTGAAAAGAAGCTCAAAGCTGAAAAAGTGTACAATGGGATACTTCTTAAAAGATGCTTGAACAGTTGGTTACAGGTGGGTGTTACCTCCAACAATTGTTTCATTCAGATAGTTGGTAGCTGATCTATTAATTGACCTAACATGTGTGAAAGTTAACATTTAATGTGGGTATCTTTCAGGATTTAAATTGTTAGTCTTTTAAACTGACATTTTGAGCTTTAATACTAATAATCTGAATAAAATATTTTTTTGAAATTTAGGCCCAAGGGATTTTGAGCAGGAACAATGAGGGGAAATCAGACCTGCATACAGTAACAGGATGATTTCACTGAGAAATTGTCAGATTCTCTGCTTGTTTAAGATTAAAGAAAGTGTGATTACTCCAAGAAACCTAAAATTGCAAGTGAGCAAACAAATAATCGGCAAGGGGGTTTAATTTTTGAAATTCCCATTAAAGCACGGGAGGCTTGCCATTAAGCATTGTGCAAAAGAGATTTATTTTTAGGAGGAAGATCCAGTGTTGGCAGGAAGGTGGTACTAGGATAAACAGTGGGTTTTCTCCGAGATCTTCGGTTTCCTCCCACACTCCAAAGACGTACGGGTATGTAGGTTAATTTGACTGGGTAAATGTAAAAAAAATTGTCCCTAGTGTGTGTAGGATAGTGTTAATGTGCGGGGATCGCTGGGCGGCGCGGACTTGGTGGGCCGAAAAGGCCTGTTTCCGCGCTGTATATATATGATATTGATCATCATGAATGACACAGCAGATTTAATCCTATTATCTATTTCTCCCCCCCCCCCACTTTAATGGATATGGTATTTTAATTCAGTGCAAGAAAAATACCGACATTATGGAAAAGAGAGCAAATCGGTACTATCTGACTGGACTGAGAAGATCCATTTTTACTGTCTGGTGTGATTATGTAACAATGGAAAAGACTGCAACATGGGAAAAAGAAAGAATTGGAACAGAGCACAATCAAAGGTATTGCTTCTTTTTTCCTCTATCCATTTTCGTATTGCTGAAATACTTCTTTTTTGTTTGGTTAAACTTGTCTGCTGTATTTCTTACCTGCAGGAGACTAGTGAAGTCAGTTTTCATGGCTTGGAAGACTCTGCCAATACTTGCCAGGGAGGAGAAGAAAAAGGAAGAACGTATTAAAGAGCTCAGGAAGAAAGTCGCTGAAATACTTCCTGATTTTCTAAAATAATTTACTCATTGTTCGTATTTTGTCATTGAAAATGCACGGAAAAAAACTCCCATCTCACCCTTAACTGATATAAAGCAATTGAATTAATGCCCAAAGAATTTCCCATCTGCAAGAAAGATGCAGCTAGTCAAGCCCTCTTTCTGCACAACGTTAAGAATGCTTTTTGTAAATAAATTGATTTAATTTGTAACACACAATTTAAACAGTGTGGTCTTTTTATTGATGTAATTTTAAATATATATTTTAGCATAAGAACAATTAAAGTTTTACATTTTGATCTTTGGTTAATATGAAATTGAACACACGCCTTCAAAACAAATTGGAATAATTTATTATTGTACCTAAATTACAATGACCATACGTCAACAGCAGAGATTGCACATTATCTCCACTAAATACATCCTTGAAGCACTTAGCCATTCATTTCACATGGCTACACGTATTCACTGTTTATACCTTCAAGAAATAAACAAAGTATTTAAGCATATAAAAGAGCAATATGAAATTGGTATTCAAAGATAATTTGCTTACTTCCTTAATGTTAAACACCAACCCTACTCCAAATGCACAAAAACTCAAATATTGGTTATTTCGTGTATTTAAAGTTATTCATAGTCCTAATTAAATCTAATCTAGTATTATAAACACCAACTACTTTGTGGTAAAGAGCATCAGAAACTAATCTTAACATTTGTAATCAAAACTTTAGAAAAGGCAAATTGGATTTGCAATCAAAACTTAAAGGGCAAATTGCCAAAAACACTTAAATCATTGCTTCTCTGCTACTATTTACACAAATGTGATTATTTTGCCTTTGTTCATTGAATGGATAGAATCAGAACTAATATATTGGCTCCTTTGCAATTGCAGGGAATCTTTAGAGATTGTAAAATTTACCTAAACCTAAGGATATTGGGAACATAGTTTGTGACATTTTATAATAGAAGAATTAATAAGTGTGCTTTTGAACCATTGATATTAAGCAAATCACAATCTCAAATTAGCACTTCAGTGCAATTCTATTTCCATTTTTTCTAGAATGCAGTTTTAAAAACCAAATCTCTTTGGGTGGAGAATTCTGTGGGCTCAATCCACTGCAGAACCAAATTACCTGTATTTAGAGGGGAAAAACCCCAAACGTTATATAGGTTCAGAGGACTCTTTATGAGACTACATATTTGAAATTGCTAGGATGGTTTAAACAACATTAAAATACAATATAATGGGCAAAGCGCAGCTTACAAAATAAAATCAAGGATGGGAATTATTCACATTTATAAATTCAATTTAAAAGATCAACAACCATTAAAGTCAACTTTTCTTTTCTGTACTTTTTATTAAAAAAAATTTGAAAAGCATATGTACAGATAGAAATAAAAGACAAATTTGTTACAAATTTCTTACATAGCTTCAATTTTTAAAATTTTAAAGAGAAAATAAAAAAGAAAGAAGAAAGAAAAAAAAACTATAAACTATTGGGAAGAGAGAATAATTTTTTTTTTTTAAAGGTATAACTATAAAAATTAAAGGGGGTAGATCCAGGAGACAATAACCACAGTTGTACATCCAACCCTAAACTCAAGTTTCAACTTTTAATTGAAATTTTTTATTTTAGTCCTGTGTCAAACCCATTTACTTTTCTAAAAATTCAACAAATGGAGACCATATTTTAAAAAATAAATCAGGTTTGTCAATTAAGGCAAATCTTATTTTTTCCAAATGCAGGGTCTCTGTCATTTCCGTAGTCCACATTTTAACTGTGGGGGTTATTGGTTTTTTCCAAAATTTAAGTATTAATTTTTTCGCAGTTATTAAACTGTAATCAAGAAAATGTACCTGACTTGTTGTAAAGTTTGTAGTATGTTCTGATAATTCCAATATAATTAATTTTGGATCCATATCCAATTGCTTGTCGATAACTTTAGAAACTATTTTAAAAATATCCAACCAGAAATTTTGCATTTTTATGCAAGTTACGAAAATATGAGTTAAATTAGCTTCTTGAAATTGACATTTATCACAAATAGATACTAGGAAAAATCCTATTTAATTTCGTATTTAATGAACATTGGTGTATATGTTGTAAACTTTCATCCCATATATCTTGCATTATAAGTTGGTTCAATTCGACCTCCCATGCTCGTCTATATGATTCTGATGACGGAATGTCAGTATCTAGGAGAGTATTATAAATAAAGGATATTAATTTATTTGAATTATAATGTCGATTCAGGCATACATCAAGAGTTTCTGGACCTCTAAATTTATATTCTTGCATGTGTAATTTTACATAATCTCTAAGTTGTAAATATCTAAAATAATTCTGTAACTCCTGAAAAGAAAGAAAAGTTCCCTTATGATAAAGATCTCCCACCCTTTTAATTCCATAACTTTTCCATTGAGCAAATCCTCTATCTAAGACAGACGGTTTAAAAGAAGGGTTATACGCAATAGGGAGGAAAGCAGATAATTTACTCAGTTTTAAAGTAAGTTTTAATTGTTTCCAGGTACGGATAACACTGTATAATCGGATTACCTCCATATGTTTTTTTATTTAAATTTATTGGGGCTAAGAGGATCGCACCAATATCAAATGGTAAACAATCCTCTTTCTCCATCTTTAACCAGTGTTGATCAGTGTCATCCAACCAGCAGGTTATATTTTTAATGTTAACCGCCCAATAATAAAATAAGAAGTTAGGTAAGGCAATTCCTCCATTAGTTTTAGACTTACATAGATGTCTTTTATTTATTCTATGAGTCTTGTAGTCCCAAATAAAATTAGTAATAATTGAATCGATTTTTAAAAAAAACTTTTTTGGTAGATCGGAATTGCTTGAAATAAGTATAGTAGCTGTGGAAGAAAGATCATCTTTATAGCATTACTACGACCAACTAATGATATAGGAAGTGTTTTCCAAAATTGGATATTTCTGTGTAATTTAGTAAGTAAAGGAGGAAAATTTAATTTAAATAAAGAAGTATATTTCCTAGTCACGTAAATTCCAAGATATTTAAACTTTTCATAGGCAATTTTAAAAGGAAATTGTTGAAGTATGGCCGGATTTTGTTCCATTATTGGCATAATTTCACTTTTGTACCAGTTAATTCTATAACCTGAAAATGAACCAAATTGAGTTATGAGATTTAATAAATTCGGAATGCTAATTTCTGGCTTTGTAATGTATATTAATACATCATCCGCATATAAAGAAATTTTATTGGTTGTATGTTTAGTGTTATAACCGTGAATGTCTGGATTTGATCTAATACTCTCAGCAAGTGGTTCTATAACGGGGGCAAATAGAAGCGGTGATAGTGGGCATCCTTGTCTACAACCCCTAAATAAATGAAATTTGGATGACAGCATTTGATTAGTTAATATTCTAGCTGTTGGGGATGTATATAAAAGTTTCACCCATGAACAAAAATTTTCACCTAATTGAAATTTTTCCATCACTGAGAAAAGATAGGGCCATTCTACTTGATCAAATGCTTTTTCAGCATCTAGCGAAATGATTGCTAAATCTTCGTTTAATAGTCTATTTGAATATATTATATTGAACAAGCGTCTCAAATTGAAAAATGAATATCGTTTAGCTATAAAGCCTGATTGATCGGGGTGTATCAATTTATCTATAACTAGACTTAATCTATGAGCTAAGATTTTCGCTAATATCTTCTGATAGCTCTTTTAAATACTGATCGTTTCTGCACTTTTGAAGGCATTTTGCACAGAAATAAATTCGCTATTCTTTACAAAATCCTTTACATACAAATCACAGTGCAAATATGACTACATAGCCCTTTGTGGAATTCTGTTGAAAGCACTCCAAATTTCCAAGGATCTCAAAATAACAATATAATGACTTAAGGACACAAACACCATCCAAGTCCACTCTCAATTTGTTTTACATGCACATGAAATGGGCTCATGATAGGCACACTTAAAGTCATCACACAAAGATAAATACAATTGAATAAAATGCATATTTTAACCCATTCCTAAACCAATGGTAACTGCATTTTTATGTAAACTAGTTGGAATGCTATTTTTCCATTTTGGTGTGAATTATTATGTAGATCAACTACTATATTCAATTAGGCAATATTGTTTAGTCCAGCACTGCAACTTTTTGCCCATTAAATGTACTTAGATTATTGCAGTCACAAACTTGTTTTAGAAGCAACCTGTTCATTTTTGATTTGCTTTGCACCAAACATCATTCACTAATGTGATCACATTTGAAATTCAGTGTGCCTGAAGCCTGACCCTGTGTAGATCAACAAACTGAGGGATGATGAGTAAACAACATGGTGCTCCTTATGATCGATATGCACCATCCATTTCAAGAAGTTCATGACAACAGTGAAATAAAGGGCAAAGGATTTTAAGCATTTGCCACTAAGATATTTTGGAAAGTAATTTCCATGCTGAAATTTCTCCATTATTTACACTGGGAATATAGATTGTTATATTAGGGGCAAAATGAATAAAGCCTAACAAATATCAATGAACAATAGAAGAAGGGTCTCGACCCGAAAAGTCACCCATTCGTTCTCTCCCGAGATGCTGCCTGACCTGCTGAGTTACTCCAGCATTTTGTGAATAAATCGATTTGTACCAGCATCTGCAGTTATTTTCTTATACTCAATGAACAATATATTCCTTCTGAAATAAAGTGCTAAGGAGTGCACATTATAAGGTGCAGAAGGTAGACACAAAATGCTGGAGTAACTCAGTGGGACGGGCAGCATCTCTGGAGAGAAGGAATGGGTGGCATTTCGGGTCGAGACCCTACTTCTGACCCTTCTCATAAGGTGCAGAGTTTTATTAGAGATCTCTGCTAGCAGTGAGAAAATCTCTATAAGCTGAAACAGATGACAAGGTATATGAATCTCCTGTAAAATTCGCCCGAGAGTAACACAGTTTAATGTTTGAAAATGTTTAACTTTCAGGAAAAATTGAGTAAAAAAAACTCGTGGCAACTTTTTAAAACCAAGTAGGTTTTTTTCAAAATAAAATTTATTTTGTTAAAACTATTTTAAGAAAATTGATTCGCACATTAGAAGTGAAGCACCGTAACAACAAACAAGTGGATACAACTTCACTAATGGCTTCATCAAGTTTTTGGAGAGGAGGCCTCAACTCAAAATTTAAATCAATCATTTCCAACTGAAAACAATTATCAAAAATAAATAGAGAGAACATAACCACTTGAGCGATCACCACCACGAACAAAAAAACTAACAGTAATTGCTCCCACTGCAATACTCTTCCATCACTTGCACTCATTCTCAATGGAGGGGTATTTATAGCCTGCTGGAAAGCATTGCAAACCTTGAGGGGGGGGGGGGGGAATTGCAGTGTTAATTGTTATGCTGTTTGACTTTTTGTTCTGGCAGAGTCTTTTTTGGGCATTAGTCCTTTGCTTTTAAGTCATAATAGATTGTTTCACATATCACTGCCAGGAAGCCACAACGTGTATAAGGAAGGAGAGCAAAAGCATACAGGATAAACGGTAGTTAACATTTAGAATGTCAGAAAAGGAAATAACAATTACCTATTCCACGAACTCCATAATATTCAAACTACTCAGGTCTGAGATTTTACAAGTATTAAAGGGCCGTATTATTGGAATACTGTTTTTGCAAAACAAACAGAATTTTAACTAACATTTTTGGTCAGTGCCCACAATTGGATTATGCCACTATGCATATACAGTTGTCATGGAAACGTCAAACCATTTCTACAATATAGCTGCAGAACAAACACGTTTTAAGTGTACCCTTTTAAGCGACTAGAATTGTTTCTTAGTTATTTTTTTGTTCAGGGCCAGCAAAAATACTAGAGTAACCACTATTTAAATATCTGATGCTATGGCTCAAATATTAAGTATCAAAGTATGGAACATTCAGAAATTGCAGCATTCAATGACATTTATAATATAGACACAAACTCCCTTTTGATGGTACAAATTACTTAATGGCAAATGGCTATTTTTTCCTAGGACTGTAAAAATCGAGAAACTATCCTATTTTTTAATGCAAATATTGATTAAATTCAGTATTGATAATATCATAACTAGTAGAAAATGTTAGAAATATTCAGCTGTTCAGGGAGCATCGTTCAAAAGAGAAGCACAGTTAACATTTCAGATTTGTCAAACCGTCACTGATTTCGAATGTTAACCTTTGCTTTTCCCAATCCTGTCACTGGCTCTGTTTAAAAAACGCAGCTCATCGAGTAGCTAGTATAAGTTAGATCAATATTGCAAACTAGAGAATTTGTGGATAACAAAATCATACACATTGAAATCAAACACCTCCCAGTAGAAATGTGCTTAGAGAAATGCTCGAAACTCTATTTTCTACTAATTTTTTATTGATTTATTTCAAATGCCATCAATTCTTTCTGACAGATACAAAAAAAACATTGGGCACATTAGGTCATAAGTGTGTATCTATGGCTCAACAACTCGATTAAAATAATTTATAAATATTATACTAAATCTTCAATTCCTGGCTTCCGAGGATGAGGCTGGAGTTGAAGGAATTCTTTCCAGTTGTTTAGGAGCCCCCGGTTGTACTTGTCAGTTTTTATGATTAGGCCACAGAGATATCTGCCTCCAGTTTTGTCTCGCAAAGCAAAGCGAGTTTCTCGCTCCGTGATGTTGCAACTGATGTTGATGAGCTGAATGAGGAATAGATAACCCATTCCTGCAGCGACTATTGCACAATACCAGGCACAGGTAAACGAGAGTGCGGTGCTGCAAAATAAAAAAGAATCATTCACAACATTGCAAGCAGATATTGCATTAACCCAGTCATAGCAGCAAGGGCGGCTATTGCAACAGTCTAGAAAATCATTCACCCACAGAAAATAGATGCATATACTACGAGAAATCTACAAATGCTATTGTAAAACATATATACATTCCAGAATCTAGGGGCAATACTTAAATATTTCTGAATTTCAGAAACAAGCACAGTGGTAGAGTTGCTGCCTTACAGCGAATGCAGCGCCGGAGACTCAGGTTCGATCCTGACTACAGGCGCCGTCTGTACGGAGTTTGTACGTTCTCCCCGTGACCTGCGTGGGTTTTCTCCGAGATCTTCGGTTACCTCCCACACTCCAAAGGCGTACAGGTATGTAGGTTAATTGGCTGGGCAAATGTAAAGAAAAAAATTGTCCCTAGTGTGTGTAGGATAGTGTTAATGTGTGGGGATCGCTGGGTGGCGCGGACCCATGGGCCGAAGGGCCTGTTTCCGCGCTGTATCTCTAAATCTAAAATCTAAACAAAAAATCTAAAGAACATTTTACAATTTGGTTTTAAAAATGTTTCTCTGTATATAAATCATAAGAAGGGTCTTTATCCGAAACGTCACCCATTCCTTCTCTCCTGCGATGCTGCCTAACTCGCTGAGTTACTCCAGCATTTTGTGTCTACCTTCAATTTGAACCAGCATCTGCAGTTATTTTCCTACACATAATTCCGCACATCATACTCTATCACCTTTCTTCCCTACGTTTAACTTGTTCACATCCTTTTAGGAATCTTTAACCTCTTCATAACTAATTTTCCCACCTGGAGACTCATTGTCAGAAGACCTTGGTTACACTTAATACCACAATGTAAGCCATCATCAACAATGGCTGTTAAGGCCCTGACATACATCCTATGATAATTCCCTGGTAGCAGCCTGCTATTTAAGTATTGCCTATTGTTTTTTTCATCCTTTATTTAATACCCAATCCTTGCAAATGTATTACTCCTAGATCATATCTGGGATGACAACCTTTCTCATGGCATTTAGAAATTTCTCTCAGAAATTCAAATTCACCACAGCCACTCTTGCTCTGCTATCGTTTGTTGAACGTATGATCTCAAACAAAAATTACCTTCACTTATATCAGGAGTTCAAACAAACGAAGTAAAGCTATTTACATTTGAATTTGGAGAGTACTATGAATTGAGTTTACACTCTTACTTCCCATCAGATTGTAATCTGCTTTTCATTTCTCTTCAGTTTGCTTGTGGCTTCAATTATGTATATCAAGGCACATGACAAGCAAATAACATACGTGAATGAATATATTGGAAAGGGAAAGATAGAGTAAGACAGAGCATGGTGCAACTATATTTCAGATTTGTTCATAACCTTCAACATATTGCAAGTCATACACAAGTTACAAGCTAAAATTTAATTTCACAGAATAATAGGTGATTTCAAGACAGCTCGGCAATGTTTAGTCAAAGGTGGGGGGGGGGGGGGGGGGGGGGTGGTTAAGGAACCAATAGGTAGGGGAAAAGATTTGTTTGGAGATGGAATTTCACCTTACAATCTAGACAACTGCTGGCGCGACTAACTAGAGTGCACTGATTAAAATCAAAGACGCTCGAATGAGGAACATCTCGACCTTGGCAGTGTGAATGAGAGTGATGGAGATGGCACGGAGGGATTCATAAAACTAAGATAATGCTTGATCTGGTGCAAATATACAATGAGAAAGCATGGATGTGGTGATTGAACAGGGTCTGGGTGAGAGTCAAGGTGGAAAATGAGGGTGGCATAATCTTATGAGTTAATGATTACACACGACTCAGTGACTGAAGAGGATTCAACAACATATTGTGGAAGGTGAGATAGCGTTAAAATAACCACGCTAGAAGAAAATAAAAGCATCAGTGAGTGTTTCTTCAGAGAATGAGTTGAGGCATGGTTAGAGCCAAGTAATGTTACAGAAAGGGAAGTAATGAGGTGTTACAAGATCGCAGGATTGTTTCAGTTAAATACGACACCAAAAATAACAATGGACAATCTGGCTGGATCTCAATCATTTGCTCCAAAACCAGCACAGTGTGTTAGCAAGAGTAATAGAAACATAGAAAATAGGTGCAGGCGGAGGCCATTTGGTCCTTCAAACCAGCATCGCCATTCATTGTGATCATGGCTGATCATCCACAATCAGTAGCCTGTGCCCAACTTCTCCCCATATCCCTTGATTCCACTAGCCCCCAGAGCTCCATCTAACTCCCTCTTAAACTCATCCAGTGATTTAGCCTCCACTGCCCTCTGTGGCAGAAAATTCCACGAATTCACAACTCTCTGGGTGAAAAGGTTTCTTCTCAACTCAGTTTTAAATGGCCTCCCCTTTATTCTTAGATTGTGGCCCCTGGTTCTGGACTCCCCCAACATTGGGAACATTTTTTCTGCATCTAGCTTGTCCAGTCCTTTTATAATTTTATACTTCTCTGTAGGATCCCCTCTCATTCTTCTAAACTCCAGTGAATACAAGCCCAGTCTTTCCAATCTTTCCTCATATGACAGTCCAGCCATGGACTCGTGAACCTACGCTGCACTGCCTCAATAGCAAGGATGTCCTTCCTCAAATTAGGAGACCAAAACTGCACGCAATACTCCAAATGTGTTCTCACCAGGGCCCTGTACAACTGCGGAAGGACCTATTTACTCCTATGCTCAAATCCTCTCGTTATGAAGGCCACATGCTATTAGCTTTCTTCACTGCCTGCTGTACCTGCACGCCTACTTTCTGGTGTACCAGTATCTGGTGTACAAGGACACCCATGTCTCGTTGCACTTCCCCCTTACCTAATCTGACACCATTGAAATAATAATCTGCCTCCTTGTTTTTTGCTGCCAATGTAGTACACCATCTTATAAAATATTCCAACCCCTAATAAACTGAATTAAATCATTTGACTGCAAAGGTTTATGTGAAATGTTAAAAAGAAGGTTAATTGCAAAACATCACTATATGGAAAAAGAGGGGGGACGTTGGGACAAAGGCACAAGCAACCTTCCAATCCCTTCCAAATTTTCTTTTGGATCACCCACACACTGATGCACAATTAAATCCTCACACTTCATTAAACACAACAAATGCCATTTTTTTAAATCTTTCCAAAATAAAAAAGCTAATATCGTTTTCAGGAAAGTTTAATTGTCAGAATAGAAAATTATGCTCCTTGCCAAAGTCAAAGTGAGGCAGTGAATTCCACAGATTTACAACTCTCTGACTGAAAAAGGTTTTTCCTCATCTCCGTTCTAAATGGCCTTCGCCTTATTCTTAAACTGTGATGGAGAATGTGCTGTCAGTGCAACAAGCTAATGGAAGGAGAGTTTCAGGTCTCTCCTCCGTTCAACTATCTGGGATTTATATTTAGAGGTGTTATTTCAGGAAGGCTACATCCGATTTATCAGCTTCCCAGGCTGGCAACGCTTGATTACATTAAATTACACTTTTCAGCACTCTACCGCACAAAATAGCAGCTAATGATCTTGTGGCCAACCCAGGTTTCAAACACACTCACGTCAAAGCAAAAACCTTCCAAAGTGCGAAAAGAAAACAAAGCAATGCACGGAAATAATTTCAATATATGTATGTAGGATTGGAATGGCAAATTGTTTAAGGTTCTGTGCCAATAATGGTCGACCTGTCGCTAACTTAGCATACAAGGGGTACATTTCCCACATACAAGTCGTGAAGGTACTTCACTGAGCAAGATCATGGCCTGGAAAATATGGCATTTTTAAAATAAATGCAATATTGGAACAATATTATTTTGCCTCACAATGCTTTAAAATTACTTCCAACAAGCACAGCAGATTAGATCGGTGGTTTGTGGGTCTGCAGTTTCTCCCTCTCCCCCAACCAAGCCCTAATCAGGTTCGACCAATTCAAACTCTCTCATCAGCCTGCACATAGAGATATTTGTGGGCACATGTTTATGTTACAAATCCATTTGCTCCCACTTAGCAATCTAGGAGATAAGACAGACATTTGTGGGAACTGGGAATGAAGCATCAAATGGAAAAAAATCTTAGCATTGGCAACATCTATTTTGCTAAGAACAAAAGAAAATCATTAACAGAATCAACAACACACATGAGCAGTGTTCAAATTAGCTGATATTAAATACAAAGCATAGAAACATAGAAAATAGGTGCAGGAGGAGGCCATTCGGCCCTTCGAGCCAGCACCGCCATTCATTGTGATCATGGCCGATCATTCACAATCAATAACCCGTGCCTGCCTTCTCCCCATATCCCTTGATTCCACTAGCCCCTAGAGTTCTATCTAACTCTCTCTTAAATCCATCCAGTGATTTGGCTTCCACTCCCCTCTGTGGCAGAGAATTCCACAAATTCACAACTCTCTGGGTGAAAAAGTTCCTTCTCATCTCAGTTTTAAATGGCCTCCCCTTTATTCTAAGACTGTGGCCAACATTGGGAACATTTTTCCCGCATCTAGCTTGTCCAGTCCTTTTAGAATTTTATATGTCTCTATAAGATCCCCTCTCAACCTTCTAAACTCCAGCGAATACAAGCGGGACTGTCGTATGTTGAAAGGCTGGAGCAATTAGGCTTGTATACACTGGAATATAGAAGGATGAGGGGGGATCTTATTGAAACATATAAGATAATTAGGGGATTGGACACATTAGAGGCAGGAAACATGTTCCCAATGTTGGGGGAGTCCAGAACAAGGGGCCACAGTTTAAGAATAAGGGGTAGGCCATTTAGAACGGAGATGAGGAAGAACTTTTTCAGTCAGAGAGTGGTGAAGGTGTGGAATTCTGTGCCTCAGAAGGCAGTGGAGGCCAGTTCGTTGGATGCTTTCAAGAGAGAGCTGGATAGAGCTCTTAAGGATAGCGGAATGAGGGGGTATGGGGAGAAAGCAGGAACGGGGTACTGATTGAGAGTGATCAGCCATGATCGCATTGAATGGCGGTGCTGGCTCGAAGGGCTGAATGGCCTACTCCTGCACCTATTGTCTATTGTCAGTCTTTTCAATCTTTTCTCATATGACAGTTCCGCCATCCCAGGGATCAATCTCGTGAACCTACGCTGCCTCAATTACAAGCAATGAAGATGCTATCAGAAGGATGTTATCAGAACATCCGGCATGGTGGGCGGCACGGTGGCGCAGCAGTAGAGTTGCTGCCTTACAGCGAATGCAGCGCCGGAGACTCAGGTTCGATCCTGACTACGGGCGCCGTCTGTACGGAGTTTGTACGTTCTCCCCGTGACCTGCGTGGGTTTTCCCCGAGATCTTCGGTTTCCTCCCACACTCCAAAGACGTACAGGTTTGTAGGTTAATTGACTGGGTAAATGAAAAAATTGTCCCTAGTGTGTGTAGGGTAGTGTTAGTGTGCGGGGATCGCTGGGCGGCGTGGACTCGGTGGGCCGAAGGGCCTGTTTCCGAAAATCTAAAACCTAGAAGGTATTTGCCATCGTGCAGTCTGTGTCCATATTTAGAATGTGCTTCTTTGTACATTGCCATTTCTCCCTCATCTTTCACCTTTCTCTGCACATTTACAGCCCGAGTTCACTGCCAACTGCACAGCCGCCATGTTAATCATTGATGCAGTAATTTCCAGAAATGTTAGCTAATCACATTAACGGCCCATATGAGGTGTAACTGAGTCCTATCATCTGCTGTTCCCATTACCCACTCTCTGCAGTGAGGAACGACCAAATTACAATCAGGAACATTGGAAAACTTCTCCCTCCCTCGCCCAGGAACACAGGAAACACTGGCCCCAAAACATTGGATAATTAAATTAATATATTGGAGGTACTAACTGTTAACAGCAATGACACTTACAAGTAAGTCTCCAACAGGCCAGGCATGAGGAGAAAAAGCCTGACAAGTCAAATAATTCTTTCTAAGTCAAAGACTTACCTAAAATTTAAGGAAGAAATCCAATTAATTTGCATTTTAAATGATCTACATTTTCTGTTGGCACATTGGCACCCGCCAAGCTTCGCAGAGAGTTCTTCACTCATAGGCTGGTGTGCAAGGCCCAATCAGACGCCAAACATCCTTTGCACCACCTCGCCCAGGATTCACAGCAACTGGGACCTCAACGCCTGTCATCTCGTCACCCTTTCTCCCGTCACGCAGCGACCCTCTGTGGCTCCGGTTCCAACATACTTGGAGCATGGAGAACCAGCTGGGAACAGACATCGCCACCTCCTCAATTCACTGTCGCACCGAACACCACAGCCCCACCCGGCTCGGACATGCCCCGCAAAGAGTGGGTCGCCCTGAACCGGCTCCGCACAGGGGTCGGCCGGTTCAATGCCAACATGCATCGTTGGGGGTTGCGTTCATCAGCAGCCTGCGTGTGTGGAGCAGACCAGCAAACAGCGCAGCACGGTATTTTCGACTGCACTGTCCTCCGCCCCCCTGGTGGAGGGGTAGACCTCACAGCCCTCGACAACAGCACATTGCACTGGCTACAGCGCCTGGAGGGTGTTACATAACTTCTGCTGCCTCAAACGCAAGAAGAAGTGTGTCCATCATTTTCTTGAGGTATAGTTCCACAGATTTACTACTGAGTTTGAACTAGGAGGCCAAGTGTAGTACTCCAGGTGAGTATGGTTAATTCACCAGTGAACCCAGGATCATCGTAATTATTCCTGTTGTTCAGCTACTCACTGAGCGGTGCAGCATCTCCATCGATGGCACACGCCACTTCCCCCCCATTGAAAGCACAGCCCAACATGTCCATTCACTCTCTTTATGGACCATCACAGTTGCACGAGTCCCATCTCCTTGCCACAAGCAAATTGAAATGGGAAGATCTGTGCAGTCATTAACTGTATTTTCACGAGGATTATTTTGGATTTAAAATAATTTACTTATTGCGTTTTCCCTCAATACTGTGAAAAGGGTCATTAATATTTGCCAAGTCACCAAGCCAGAGAGGCTTGAACTGAAAGGAGTCAGTCAAGTTGTAACTGAGTGGTCTTGACTGGACTGAGCAGGTTGAATGGACTTTACCGTGGCTGATTACAGAGTACCGCAGATGGACATTCGAGGCATATGGACTCTGTGACAGATAACAAAGCTCTCAGCAAGCAAGCTGAAGGTGATACAGCAGTGATAAACTCTCCTTATCAGCACACGAGGAACCACACTTTCAGATATATCAACACAGCACAGAAAAATATACACTGGCTCAAAGGCATGTTTGGGACTGAAGCCAGAAAGTGTTCCTTCACACATAAGATAATTAGCTTAAAACACCATTAATAGCAGGAACGGCTAGCAGAAGCTGGACCAGGGGATCTAAACAAATTCAACCAATACTAAGGGTTGTAAATTGGAAAACAACTGTTTTCTTATTCTGGAAGAATGAAATCAAACGGGTTAAAGTCCCAACATTGTACGAACCCATCGCCCACCACTGAAATCTTGCAACAAAAAAAAATAATAATTTGGAACGGTTTACATATTCCATTTTGCTTATCAAATTAAGAGATTCTACTCAAATTAGTTCTGTTAAATAAAGAAGGCTATGGACGTGATGGTCCCTTTTCTTACCTGTGTTCTTTGTAGACTCCAGGACAATAGAATAAGGCCATGAAAATGCTTTGACCCCTGCATGTAGTGGACAGTGTCAGACTAATTCCATACAGTGAGGTGAGGAGGAAAAGAAATAGGGTCAGAATAAATGCACGGTGATTGCCTTGACCTACACAATTGTTAATCCTGGAAATAGAACAAGATAAATAAATAAAAACGGTTTTGAATCAAACTTGATGCAATCCACGCTGAATTGATTTCTCTCAAACTATAAATGACAAATGTTACAAAGAAACTGGGATTAACTGAAAATGTCAGTGAAATAAATAAAAATTACACGACAAAAGGCACAACAAAGCATACCTGACCAGACTACCTACCTCCATTAACTACACACACACACACACACACCCAGTGCTGCTGTTTGTTAACGAGTTTGCACGTTTAACATCCAAGTTATTAAACAAAGAAACTGAACGTGTGAAACATTATAGCAGGAAACTAAAACTTTAGGAACCGCAATAGTGGCATTCATTTAATCTTTCAAGAAATTAGTAACCAAATAAAATGTTTCTTGAGATTACACAACATTCCCATAATTCTAAGAGGGCTGCAGAATTTCTTGAGATGGTACAAGGCCAGGAAAGATGATGGCATTGTTCTCAAATTTCCATTCTACAAGGCTTCATCTCACACATAAAATCAACATCTCATTACTGACGGTGGTCAATAAGTGTGGAATAGAGACAGCCATGTCAAAGTTTACACTAAAAATGAAGTGTGTGAGAGTGAAGCAGAATGTAGCAAAATAAACTTCCAAAAGTGTTGCCCGATTATCAGTGAGAATGGTTTAATCCTGCAGCTGGTTGTTTAGATGAAGAATCACCAACAAAAGATCCTTGCTGAAATGATGCTAATTACACACATCTTTTGTAAAATTGAATCTAGTGATACTTGTATCTTATACAATGAGCTATCCCCTTTCCCACCACAGCATGTGCATCATCCTTTAAAGACACACACACTGACAACAGTGTTCTTCACCTGCCCACAGGCATTCCACATCCCCAAGTCAATAGACAATAGGTGCAGGAGGAGGCCATTCGGCCCTTCGAGCCAGCACCGCCATTCAATGTGATCATGGCTGATCATTCTCAATCAGTACCCCGTTCCTGCCTTCTCCCCATACCCCCTGACTCCGCTATCCTTAACAGCTCTATCTGGCTCTCTCTTGAATGCATTCAGTGAATTGGCCTCCACTGCCTTCTGAGGCAGAGAATTCCACCGATTCACAACTCTCTGACTGAATTGTTTTTTCCTCATCTCCGTTCTAAATGGCCTTCCCCTTATTCTTAAACTGTGGCCCCTTGTTCTGGACTCCCCCAACATTGGGAACACGTTTCCTGCCTCTAACGTGTCCAACCCCTTAATAATCTTATACGTTTCGATAAGATCCCCTCTCATCCTTCTAAATTCCAGTGTATACAAGTCAAACTTAAAACCAAACTCTGAATGTAATCGGTGTTGCACCTACCAAATGCAGTGATGGTCCAGCCTTTGTACACAGTTTGCACATATACGACAATGTCCAGAGCGTGGTGGTCTCAAAGTCTTGCAAACTTTACACCAGTCCTTTTCGAATTCATTTTGACTCCTTTGCATTTTGCCGTTCAGAGTGGAATGATTTAATGTTGTGGGTGCATCCCAGCTCACCGGCTGTATTTCGCATTTGCCATTCATAGTGCACGATGAAATGCTATTTTTCTGGGCACCTTTGATTGGAGCACTTCTCCAGTCCGTCCTCAGGTAGCCTGGGTCCTTCTTCGTTTGTGCTACACTGACTAGTGTCAGGGCCAAACCAGTCGTGAGCACAATCACTTGGACCGAGCTTATGGTCCCTCTGGGCATTATTTCAGTCAGAAATAGATAGTACATGTAACCCAGAGAAAATATGCCTAGACTTAGAAAAAAGAGTGTGTGCCCTTTCTTCTGGTGGGTGACGTAATAGTACCAGAGCACCAATATCGGCACGGATGTCAAAATGATGAGGGCCATGAAGAAATGAAGGGCTGCAATATGAAGGAAGATCGGAAGGAAAACAAGGGGCGGTAGAATTGTGATATCGATATTCTTGGCACCCAACAACCACGGGATCCGCAGACGATCGGAAATAGTGGCTGAGACTCGCTCAATACTCTGTGAGCTGATGGATTTACCTTTCAAACACCTGGAAGTGAAGAAAATATATGAATTATTCAAATGGTCCCCCCCCCCCACTTAAATGAAGGCAGGCTGCTTAAAACAACTTCATGAAAAAAATTAGATTGTCACAAAATGCAATGGAAATGCATCCTTCAATGCCGACTGAACTATCTGGCAAATCACAGAATAAAACGAGGAGTCAAAAAGTGGCAGGTTTCATGAATCATATGCATGAGAAAAAAATCATCAATTATGATCTGGCAGAACTTTGATATGGCCTCAATATCTCCTTGGATTATTATACAAAAACAAAGATAATTCTCAGTGGTTTTTCAAAAAAAGTACTTGAATATATTTTGGCTACAATCAGTTAAACGGACAAATTTCTGTCTACTGCAATTGTAGCGGTCCTAATCTGAATACACCTATCCAAGCTTAGATAATGTACTGCATCGACTGGACTCTTTTACGGGCTGTTATGGACCCGCCATTGTTCATTGTCATTGTCTTGTCAACTCAGAAATATCTGCAATGCCTAAATATGCTGCAAATTGTGGAGTATCCTTAAGTACTTACCAGGGAGTCCCTTGTTCTTCTCAGTAAATGTTTTTATTTTTTGCAATGTGATCAACATTTTAGAAATTTGAAGAGAGGTTAAGATTCCTGCTGGCAAAATCCTCATTAAAAAAATCAATCTAAATATTGCTGTTGTAATAATAAAATGTTACTTTATTTCCCCCACCTCCCTTCAAGCCAATTCTAAACATCCTTCAACAGATATCTGTTAGGAAACAGCTGATGTGGGCCTCCAAATCCTTAATAAAGGGGGTGCAATCTTATCCTTGATTATAGAATTCCCTAACTACCACATAATATTTTCCCAGACTTCTCCTACCCTCTCTATCCCCACACTAGACAGCCTGTCGCAACAAGCTGGCATCACCCATGTTCTCACCATGCTTCTGGTCTATCTCCACCACATCACGAGATGGGATCAGTTCCTACAGGTTTGTATTCTCCGTTTCATTGGAGTTCTTTCTTTCTCCTCCCACCATCCACCACAGCAAACTCATTCAATGCCCAACGTTTTCTGCCATAACTGCTGAATGGATCAGACTCTCCAGTTATTCCGCCCTCCCTCCCCCAACCTCTGTGCCAGAGTATTTTTAACTCGATGTCTTGTGCAATGACCATAAGCCAGGTAAGGCATCATCTACCAGAAACATGTGTAGAAAAAAACCCAACTGCAGATGCTGGTTTAAATCGAAGGTAGACACAAAATGCTGGAGTAACTCAGCGGGGCAGGCAGCATGCTGTGTAAGCCAGCATCTGCAGTTCCTACCTACACATTTCATGTATTTTGTGTCTGATTTTGTGTCCAATATCACATATTTGCTTGTGATTTGAGAAGTATACGAGACAAAAACTGCTAGCAAATAAACACTTAAACATGAACTCCACATGCTAAACTGAAACGGTTCAGAAGGTCGGAGATGCTCATTGTTGGCGCCACACAAAGTATTTGAAAATCTCAAAGGATGATTGTCATCTAAATCAAAAATAAAAAGTTTCACAGACGTATTTAAACCAGGCACATTCCACAAAATCATACTGACGACCGGAGACTGAATTGTCCACAATTGATTACCACTAATGCCTGAATACAACTTCACGGTCATTATTTATTAAAATGTAAATGTGATCAGCATACTCAATAGAAACACATTAATATATATTTTATACAAATACACTCCCTAATAGAGTAACATTTGATAATAATCTTATTAGCAAGATCAATATTCACATAAACCATCTGATTTCCTGGAATTTCACTTCACATAATTGAAATTATATGAAAATAAAGTTAATAATTCAATTTGAACAGTGATTTCTTAATGGACTTGGCAATGCACTAAAATAGATTGCAATTCTTCACGATGCATCATCTTGCACTGAAAACTATTGCCACTGACATCTATAAAATGCTTAGCTTTTACAACAATAGAGTAAAGTTTTAAATTACATTTTAAAAGCAAAACTGATATTTCTTACGTCTGGCATTTCAATTCCTTTAGCTAAAAATCATATTTACAAAGAGGAATATTTTGTGGCAACAGTGAAGTCATTGGATCCTTCTACATAAAGTGAAACTGAAGCACAACTAATCTAAATACCTTCAAAGAACATACCTTTCGCCTTAACAGAGGACTTTCATTATTCTGTCCACCTTGTTAAGATTTTATGGATGTATAAGATTGTGAAGCTGGCGAAGGTGGAAAGATTAGGTAGCAGGGTGAAGCGGGTTATGCCTCCAGCGCCTTCAGGTAGACAGCAGAAGATGCCCCTGGGACACAAAGATGGCCGGGCGAGGCAATGAGAGGGAGCCTGTGGCCCACTCGTAACAAGGACAGAATCCCCCTCGTTCTCACCTTCCACCCCATCAGCCAGCGAATCCAACAAATCATCCTCCAACATTTCCGTCACCTACAATGGGACCCCACTACTGGCCACATCTTCCCATCCCCTCCCCTTTCTGCGTTCCGCAGAGACCGTTCCCTCCGTAACTCCCTGGTCCACTCGTCCCTTCCCAGTTCTCCCTCTAACTTCCTCATCTTTACCATGAATGTCCAGTCACTCTACACTTCCATCCCCCACAAGGATGGTCTCGAAGCCCTCCGTTATCACTGCTCTCCCTCTAACTTCCTGTCTCCACCTATATCCTTCCTTTGTCCCGCCCCCCCGACATCAGTCTGAAGAAGGGTCTCGACCCGAAACGTCACCCATTCCTTCTCTCCTGAGATGCTGCCTGACCTGCTGAGTTACTCCAGCATTTTGTGAATAAACACCTTCAAAGGAGAGGGATGGCGGTTCATGGGAACTGCTCCAGTACATCAAGCGTTGGGCCGACCAGGCTTTGAACTTTGAATAGTGGTGCAAAAAAAATGGCAGCACCCTCGTTTGTAATATATGGAAAATGAATACCTGACAAATAAAGCATTATTGATGTGAAGTCTAAATTAACACCACAACAAGAGGAAGGTTCAATTACTTCCAAGACTGCTTACATCCTACAAATTATTCAGTTTTGTGGCTTGAGATGACACCTTGGTTAAAATACGTTTCCTCTGGAATGGAAACAGCATCATTGCTGCTGGCTGCGAGGTCAAAGCAAAATGCTAATTTAATATTAAAACGTTATGTCACGACACCTGGACTCCCCCCATCCCCCCCCCCCCCCCCCTCCTCCCCTCCTCCCTAAAGAGGTTATGCCCAGGTATAAACCCGTATTTTGAGTTGATGGAACAATAAAATTGTGAGTTGATGGAACAATAGAAATTTAAATTTATATTTCAGGGCAGATATTTTCAAAAAGAGAATTGGTCATTTGCAATGTGCCTGGATTTTTTTTTAAATGATAAAACTTGGTAAGTTACTTGCCCAAAGCAAAGATTGTTATTTTTAATCTACTCATATCCGGTTTCATAGGCAAAGCAGAGCAATTATTAAAAATTATAGTCGTTATGATCCACAGATCGAGAGCTCTTATCGATATTTAGTGAAAGGAATAAATCTACTTCACTTTGCCAAAAAAGTATCCACTAGCTAATAATGAAAGGGGGACACACGAGAGTAAGATCATCTGACCTGTCACAGGCCTCATCCAGATCCTCACAGTCACAGCAACTGGCCAGTATGTGTGTTTTCTCTCCATGATGGTTAATGTATTCACAACAGCAAAGACTGCCTTCCTCATCAGACATCTTAGAGCATTTCTTCTTCATGCTTCTTTCCTTATAAACCTAAAGTTACAAAAACAGAGAGTTAAGAAATCCATAACGACTAGTCCCCACTCTGACTAATCTGCACAAAACGCAATTAATTCTGAGCTGTTACCATATTTGTGTACAAAAAGATGTACTTATCATATCATATCATATCATATATATACAGCCGGAAACAGGCCTTTTCGGCCCTCCAAGTCCGTGCCGCCCAGCGATCCCCGTACATTAACACTATCCTACACCCACTAGGGACAATTTTTACATTTACCCAGCCAATTAACCTACATACCTGTACGTCTTTGGAGTGTGGGAGGAAACCGAAGATCTCGGAGAAAACCCACGCAGGTCACGGGGAGAACGTACAAACTCCTTACAGTGCAGCACCCGTAGTCAGGATCGAACCTGAGTCTTCTGTTTCTCGAGTTGATTACATTAGCATAGTGCATTCACGTTTTTCTTGTCCTTTCCAAACTGTGTTAAAAATTGTTACTAAATGTTTTCTCAGGTCTCAAGACATTACAGAATATGTGCTTGGTGCCAAATTTCTTGATGCACATCACTGAGAATGAGCAAGCTCTTAAAGGGCCTGTCCCACTGAGGCGATTTTAAGGCGACTGCCGGCGACTAGGCTGTCGACACTCTGACTAATCTGCACAAAACGCAAAACGCTGTCGCCGCCAGTTCGCCGGGGGCATGATCGGGAGGAGTCTTCAAAGAATCTTAGTGGATCTCAGTGCGCCGCTGAGAAATCATCCGGTATGAAATTTCTCGGCAACAGCTGGCTTGTCGCCAGGTATCGTTGCTTATTGCGGGCGCTGTCGCATGCTGTCCCTAGGTTTGCAAGCTTGTTGCCTGTACTTTATCATGACATCTCATTCAAAAAGGTTTTGAATAAAATTGATTTTGGTGATTTAAAAAAAAATAGGTGTCTGAATTTATTGAATTTCCAAGTACTTTATCATGACACCTCATTCAAAGATTCTAGTCGCATTCATTTTGACCATTAAAATCAAACGCTGACACACGCGTTGCGCTATGGGAACACTTTTCATTCATTTATTTAGATCAATGAGGCAAGCACATACACAGGCATTTCACTACGTTTATTAAAGGCCAAAGCTGACACATAGACAGACACTACTAACACAAAGATAAACTGAGTTTTACTGCTATGCTGTTTGTAGTGGGTATGCACACCTGACCATAAGGGCAGCAAGGTCCGGCCAGACCATTTCACACGTCACTGTCCTTTATGGTCAGGTGTGCATACCCCCTACAAACAACATAGCAGTAAAACTCTGGTCAAATACCAATAGGTAATCTTAGATTGTAACTTACGTTAGTAATGCTGGACAAAGGAGGTTAAATGTGTAGAATTCACAATCACCAACTCCCATCAATGCGATATCAAAATTTATTTATAACTGTCGACTTAATAAATCAAATGTTACACAGGGCTGTTTGGCATAAACAGGCTTTTAACAGCTTCACTATGAATAACGCTTCCTGCAATTTGTATTTTTAAGTAATTTTTTTAAAAAGCTGTCAAATTGTACCCACGCCACATATCTTTGTAACGTCTATGTTTATGAAAAGTTACAAATAAATCTCCCCATTAACTTCAGAAAAGCAGAGTTATGTAATAACTCGAGTGTCATTGATTAGACAACAAAGTACACCAAATCAAGTAAATACCGCTTCCTGAAAAGAACAGAATTATTACATTATCCAGAGCAGAAAATCAAACCAGGGCAGACTCTTCACAGTGAATGATAGGGCTCTGGGGAATGTTGTCGAGCAGAATAATAAAGGAATACAGATACATTGTTCTCTGAAAGTGGCGTCACAGGTAGATATGGTGGTCACGAAGGCTTTTGGCACATTAGCCTTCATCAGTCAGGGTATTGAGTATAGACGTTGGGGGCATTATGTTACAGTTGTACAAGACGTTGGTGAGGCAACACATGGATTACCGTGTTCAGTTTTGATCACCTAGCTGTAGGAAGGATGCCATGAAGCTGGAACGAATGCAGAGAAGATTTACGAGGATGTTGCCAGGACTTGAGGGACTGGGCTATAGGGAGAGATATGAGAGTAAGGTCAGGGCCAATTGTGACCGGTGTGAGAGGGGTGGTTAATACCGAAGTTAAAGTGTTGTATTTAAATGCGCGAAGTATAAAAAATAAAGTGGATGAGCTTGAGGCTCAGTTAGACATTGGCAAGTATGATGTTGTGGGAATCACTGAGACATGGCTACAAGAGAACCAGGGCTGGGAGCTGAATATTCAGGGGTACACAACGTACAGAAAAAACAGGCAGGTGGGCAGAGGGGGCGGGGTAGCTCTGTTGGTAAGGAATTATATTCACTCCCTTGCAAGGAGTGACATAAAATCAGGAGATGTAGAATCAATATGGATAGAGATGAGGAATTGTAAGGGTAAAAAGACCCTAATGGGAGTCATCTACAGGCCCCCCAAACAGTAGCCTCGACATAGGGTGCAAGTTGAATCAGGAGCTAAAATTGGCATGTCGCAAATGTAATGCTACGGTGGTCATGGGAGATTTCAACATGCAGGTAGACTGGGAAAATCAGGTTGGTAATGGACCCCAGGAAAGAGAGTTTGTGGAGTGCCTCCGAGATGGATTCTTAGAACAGCTTGTACTGGAGCCTACCAGGGAGAAGGCAATTCTGGATTTAGTGTTATGTAATGAACCTGACCTGATAAGGGGACTTGAGGTAAAAGAGCCATTTGGAGGCAGTGACCACAATATGATAAGTTTTAATCTACAAATTGAGAGGGAGACGGGAAAATCGGAGGTGTCAGTATTACAATATAGCAAAGAGGATTACGGAGGCATGAGGCAGGAGGTGGCCAAAATTGACTGGAAGGAGGCCCTAGCAGGGAAGACTGTGGAACAGCAATGGCAGGTATTCCTGGGAATAATGCAGAAGTTGCAGGATCAATTTATCCCAAAGAGGAGGAAAGATTCTAAGGGGAGTAAGAGGCACCCGTGGCTGACAAGGGAAGTCAAGGACAGCATAAAAATAAAAGGGAAGAAGTATAACATAGCAAAGAAGAGTGGGAAGCCAGAGGATTGGGACTCTTTTAAAGAGCAACAGAAGATAACTAAAAAGGCAATACGGGGAGAAAAGATGAGGTACGAGGGTAAACTAGCCAATAATATAAAGGAGGATAGTAAAAGCTTTTTTAGGTATGTGAAGAGGAAAAAAATAGTCAAGGCAAATGTGGGTCCCTTGAAGAAAGTAGCAGGGGAATTTATTATGGGGAACAAGGAAATGGCAGACGAGTTGAACCGGTACTTTGGATCTGTCTTCACTAAGGAGGATACAAACAATCTCCCAGATGTTCTAGTGGCCAGAGATCCTAGGGTGACAGAGGAACTGGAGGAAATCCACATTAGGCAGGAAAAAGTTTTGGGTAGACTGATGGGACTCAAGGCTGATAAATCCCCAGGGCCTGATGGTCTGCATCCCAGGGTGCTTAAGGAGGTGGCTCTAGAAATTGTGGACGCATTAGTGATTATTTTCCAATGTTCTATAGATTCCGGGTCAGTTCCTGTGGATTGGAGGGTAGCTAATGTTATCCCACTTTTCAAGAAAGGAGGGAGAGAGAAAACGGGAAATTATAGACCAGTTAGTCTGACATCAGTGGTGGGGAAGATGCTGGAGTCAATTATAAAAGACGAAATTGCTGAGCATTTGGATCGCAGTAACAGGATCGTTCAGAGACAGCATGGATTTACGAAGGGGAAATCGTGCTTGACTAATCTTCTGGAATTTTTTGAGGATGTAACTACGAAAACTGACAGGGGAGAGCCGGTGGATGTGGTGTACCTCGACTTTCAGAAAGCCTTCGACAAGGTCCCACATAGGAGATTGGTGGGCAAAATTAGAGCACATGGTATTGGAGGTAGGGTACTGACATGGATAGAAAGTTGGTTGACAGACAGAAAGCAAAGAGTGGGGATAAATGGGTCCCTTTCAGAATGGCAGGCAGTGACTAGTGGGGTACCGCAAGGCTCGGTGTTGGGACCGCAGCTATTTACAATATACATCAATGGCTTGGATGAAGGGATTAAAAGTACCATTAGCAAATTTGCTGATGATACAAAGCTAGGTGGCAGTGTGAACTGTGAGGAAGATGCTATGAGGTTGCAGGGTGACTTGGACAGGTTGTGTGAGTGGGCGGATGCATGGCAGATGCAGTTTAATGTAGATAAGTGTGAGGTTATCCACTTTGGTGGTAAGAATAGGAAGGCAGATTATTATCTGAATGGTGTCAAGTTAGGAAAAGGGGACGTACAACGTGATCTGGGTGTCTTAGTGCATCAGTCACTGAAAGGAAGCATGCAGGTACAGCAGGCAGTGAAGAAAGCCAACGGAAGGTTGGCCTTCATAACAAGAGGAGTTGAGTATAGGAGCAAAGAGGTCCTTCTGCAGTTGTACAGGGCCCTAGTGAGACCACACCTGGAGTACTGTGTGCAGTTTTGGTCTCCAAATTTGAGGAAGGATATTCTTGCTATTGCGGGCGTGCAGCGTAGGTTTACTAGGTTAATTCCCGGAATGGCGGGACTGTCATATGTTGAAAGACTGGAGCGACTAGGTTTGTATACACTGGAATTTAGAAGGATGAGAGGGGATCTTATCGAAACGTATAAAATTATTAAGGGGTTGGACACGTTAGAGGCAGGAAACATGTTCCCAATGTTGGGGGAGTCCAGAACCAGGGGCCACAGTTTAAGAATAAGGGGTAGGCCATTTAGAACAGAAATGAGGAAAAACTTTTTTAGTCAGAGAGTTGTGAATCTGTGGAATTCTCTGCCTCAGAGGGCAGTGGAGGCCAATTCTCTGAATACATTAAAGAGAGAGCTAGATAGAGCTCTTAAGGATAGTGGAGTCAGGGGGTATGGGGAGAAGGCAGGAACGGGGTACTGATTGAGAATGATCAGCCATGATCACATTGAATGGCGGTGCTGGCTCGAAGGGCCGAATGGCCTTCTCCTGCACCTATTTTCTATTGTCTATTGTCTATTGAGAGATTGGACAAACTAGGACTTTATTCCTTGGACCACAAGATGTTGAGGGGTGATCTTATAAAATCACGAGGGGAATAGATGGGGGAATGCAGAGGTTTTTTTTAATCCAGGGTAGGGGAATCAAAAACAAGAGGACATATGTTTAATGTGAGAGGGGCAAGATTTAATACAAACCTGAGGGGCAACTTTTTCTACTCAAAGGAAGTGGGTAAATGGAACGAGCTGCCTGAGAAGGTAATAGAGGCAGATACGAAACAACATTTAAAAGTTACTTGGATAGCAAAGGTTGAGAGCGATGTGGGCCAAACACGGGAAAATGGTACTAGATGGGATATCTTGGTCAGCTTGAACAAGTTGGGCCAAAGAGCCTGTTTTTGTGCTGTATGACTATGACTTTATTAGCTAAAATGTGACTCAAAGCTATCTGTATCTCCACTGTCACGGTATGGAGAACAAAAATAAGTGCTGAAATAAAGCTCATAAAACATCGGGGGAAAGCCAAGTGCCCAAACTTAAATATAATGAAGATAATCCCAGGTACATAGAATTACACAGTTGTTTAAAAACTACTTTTTTTTTTTCTAGATATATGACCTAACCCAGCCAATATCACAATATTCCATTTATCCTCCCCATCTCTCCATCAACCACTCTGCAACCTAAAACTAACCCGTTGTCTCTCTTTCCCAGTTCTAACTAAGTGTCTTTGATGTGAAACATTAACTCAGATGAAACGTTTCCCTTTTCACAGTTGCTGCCTGACCTGCGGTCTATTTCCAGCATTTTCTGCTTTCATTTCAGCCGACTCGGGGTTCTGTCTTCCTCCCTTTACATATCTGGTCTAAGTATAGATAGCAGAATGATCCTGAACGGCAGCCAAGCTGCCAGATAGTTCGTTGGATCAGATAGCAGCTTGCCAAGAGCAAAATGAACAGAACTAAGGATTTATGTTCCAAATTGCCCAATATCACATTCAGCTGCTCTGACCTCTTAGTTTCTGAACGAGTCTTAAAATCGGTGCCATTCCATGTAAACTACGATGAGGTATTCTACCCGTACGTTGTCAGATGTTTGATAGCAAGCCAGGTGAACTCTTCGAAGTTCAAAAACGATACGTCTTGACGACCGGATACAAATACCATCGCAGAGGTGAAGCCTGTCAAGATTTTCACGAGCTTGGCTTCAGCGAAGCACGCAAGCTGCACATTCTGAAATAATATCAAACAAGTACTCTACATGACTGCTGCGGAACAGAGTACTACACACAAGGAATTAAAAAAGTATTCCTCTGGGTATTGCATCCCATGTATCTGTGATTAATATTTTCTTTAAAATATAAAAGTGCCCATTTCTAAACTACACGTACTTTGTAATTCCAAGACGAGATTCAATCCTTTATTCTGCCACACTCCTGTTGAACCTCTACGTCCAGATAGTGTGTATTGAACTGTGTGGACAACTGCCTACTAATTTCTTGCCCGCAATAAGCAGGGAAAATGACATTGAGGATGTCAACTCTCAATCTTCAACATGGTGATGGAAAATGCTGAGAATGCTGTCCGGAACACTTACTCACCAGTAACCTGCTCACCCATGGAGCAAGGAGCTGATTTACAAAGGGGAGGCAAGGGCAATTGTCCTTGACATCAAGTCAGCATTTGATTGAATCAGGCATCAAAAAGCTCAGGTGCAACTCAAATCAAATGGGCAACAATGGAAAACTCTCCAGGAGTGGTGTTGTACTTCATGCAAAGGAAGACAGCTGTTGCTTCTGTACGTCAGTCCTCCCTGCCAGAACATCACTGCAGGATTCGAGCATCCATAATCTCATGTGTCGGATTTCAACATCCGCAGCCACTTGCGTCTCCCATCTATCAACAAATGTTGCTTCCATTTCCAGCCCTTATTTCTGCCAATACCCCCATGCCCCAAACTTGGAAAATGCCTTATGCAAGTCCAGACAGATAATAAATGGCAAGCTCTGGACAACAATCAGGTCCAAGCTGGAATGCAGCACGTCGCATTCACAATGGCTGTCTCTAACAAGGGCGATCACCTCTCCATGACATTCAACGACATTACTTTCACATGTTCTTATAGCATCACAATCCTGGAAGGTCACAATTGGCTGAGACTAAAATAGACCAGCCATATAAATACTACAACAATAGCAAGCTAGCCATGAGGCTCATCTACAAATTCTCTTTACTATCTAGGCGAGAGTCAGATGTGTGATGCAACACTAACCGGATGCTGATTAAGAGGGCAGCTCAAACAATGTTCAAGGATAAGACGAGAATGAACCAGTCTACTTCATCAATTATCCATCCACAATCTTAAACCACCCCTCCCTCTATCCCCCCTCTGTCTTCAGTGTATTCAAACTGCAGATCTACAG
Source organism: Rhinoraja longicauda (assembly GCF_053455715.1). Taxonomy (NCBI): domain Eukaryota; kingdom Metazoa; phylum Chordata; class Chondrichthyes; order Rajiformes; family Arhynchobatidae; genus Rhinoraja; species Rhinoraja longicauda. The sequence goes on from NC_135964.1 coordinate 6,232,554, forward strand.
CAGCACCCCCTCACCATTATTTTGAAGGCGATGGGAAGAAATTATAGGAGCACACTCACTTCCAAGTTTCACACCAATCTGACCCAGTTAACCACTCCTATTTCTTCAATATCCTGGGCTAAGTCCTGAAACTCCAATCTGCTCCGTACCAATGGGTACGGAAGGTACCAACTTCTCAAAGGAAATTAGAGATGGCAAGGATAGACGCCAAAATGCTGGAGTAACTCAGCGGGACAGGCAGCATCTCTGGATAGAAGGAATGGGTGACATTTTGGGTCGAGATCCTTCTTCTGCAAGTTAGATGACAAGTAAAATGGATGACGTTTCAGTTCGAGACCCTTCTTCTACCCGGGACCTCTTGGTCAGAGAACTTTTTTCAAAAAAATCCATAAACTTCACTTAACATAATGACAAACCCAATGAGTCAAGACCCAACCTGCTCAATACCTTTCCCATAAGACGACTCCTTTCAGCCCAGCAATTAACCAAGTAAACCCAAAGATTCTTCTTTAAGGAATACAAATCTTGCAGTATTCCAAATATGGACTTCCCATGTTATGTCCAGAGATTGCAGGACTTCCATGTAACCACATCAATAGACAATAAACAATAGACAATAGGTGCAGGAGGAGGCCATTCGGCCTTTCAAGCCAGCACCACCATTCAATGTGATCATGGCTGAACATTCTCAATCAGTACCCCGTTCCTGCCTTCTCCCCATACCCCCTGACTCTGCTATCCTTAAGCTCTAGCTCTCTCTTGAAAGCATTCAGAGAACTGGCCTCCACTGCCTTCTGAGGCAGAGAATTCCACAGATTTACAACTCTCTGAGTGAAAAAGTTTTTCCTCGTCTCCGTTCTAAATGGCCTACCCCTTATTCTTAAACTGTGGCCCCTTGTTCTGGACTCCCCCAACATTGGGAACATGTGTCCTACCTCTAACGTGTCCAACCCCTTAATAATCTTCAGACTGAAGAAGGGTCTCGGCCCGAAACGTCACCCATTCCTTCTCTCCTTCCTTCTCTCCTGAGATGCTGCCTGTCCTGCTGAGTTACTCCAGCATTTTGTGAAATAAATACCTTCGATTTGTACCAGCATCTGCAGTTATTTTCCCACACATCAAAAGCAGGATCCTCTTAACATATTGTCCGAATCGTTTATTTTCTGATACACCTTTGCCAAAAAGTGCTGGGACGTTTGATAGTGTGGGCTTCCCCTCTATGGGCTTTCAGTTCCTTTTCACCTTCACATTAGGTGTGATGCACTACATGGCAATAATTAAGTCTTAAAGTTTACCAAAATATTGTTCATGTCCCTTAACTCTCTGCCTGTGTTTAATGTCTCCCCGTACATTATCTTACGAGTGCAGTACTTACAAAATGCATAAATGTCTGGCTGGTCTGAAGGCATCACTGGAGTATTTAACCATTATAACCGTGAGGTGCGACCTACAGTAATCCTTCCCACCCAATGGTACCTCCCTGTAACTGATTTACCTCCCGCCCCCAAACCACAGCCCGCACCTTGACAATGATGATAACCTCAGGTAGGTAACAGGTACAAACCCGGCACTTGCAACCCGCCCAAAACAACACAACACAACACCTACCACAAACTACAGTGGGCAATGCTCTGCACCGACTGGGCTGCGATAAACTGCCAGCTGCCACTCGGTGAACTTGCTTCGTGTTGGATGTTGAAGTTGTAGCCACTGAGTGAGTGTGACCGCGCTGCACACAACCCGGGTACACCCTGGAGAGACAAGGAGGCACCTGTAGCCGGCCGGCTGGCTCCTCTCCTCTCATCCCCTCCTTTCCACTCTCTCCTGCTCCACTCTCTCCTGCTCCCCCCTCTCCCCTGTGCCCCTCTCTCCCCCGTTCCCCTCTCTCCCCTCTCTCCCCTCTCTCCCTTGTTCCCCTCTCTCCTGCTCCCCTCTCTCTCCTGCTCCCCTCTCTCTCCTGCTCCCCTCTCTCTCCTGTCCCTCTCTCCCCTCTGCCCCTCTCTCCCCTCTGCCCCTCTCTCCCCTCTGCCCCTCTCTCCCCATCTGCCCCTCTCTCCCCTCTGCCCCTCTCTCCCCTCTGCCCCTCTCTCCCCATCTGCCCCTCTCTCCCCTCTGCCCCTCTCTCCCCTCTGCCCCTCTCTCCCCATCTGTCCCTCTCTCCTCTGCCCCTCTCTCCCCTCTGCCCCTCTCTCCCCTCTGCCCCTCTCTCCCCTCTGCCCCTCTCTCCTCTGCCCCTCTCTCCCCTCTGCCCCTCTCTCCCCTCTGCCCCTCTCTCCCCTCTGCCCCTCTCTCCCCTCTGCCCCTCTCTCCCCTCTCGCCCCTCTGCCCCTCTCCCCCACTGTCCGCGACCTTCACTCACTCACTCCCAGCGCCGGGCAACAGGTCCCGTTCACTTCCGCGTCTCGCCGCCTTCCTTCACTGTTGCGCTTCACGCAGCTCCCGTCACCCGCGCGCACTCCCGGCCCCGCCCCGCCCGTCCCCTGGCTGCGCGTCCCCGCCCCGCGCGCACTCCCGGCCCCGCCCCGTCCCGCCCCGCCCCGCCCGTCCCCTGGCTGCGCGTCCCCGCCCCGCGCGCACTCCCGGCCCCGCCCCGCCCCGCCCCGCCCGTCCCCTGGCTGCGCGTCCCCGCCCCGCGCGCACTCCCGGCCCCGCCCCGCCCGTCCCCTGGCTGCGCGTCCCCGCCCCGCGCGCACTCCCGGCCCCGCCCCGCCCGTCCCCTGGCTGCGCGTCCCCGCCCCGCGCGCACTCCCGGCCCCGCCCCGCCCGTCCCCTGGCTGCGCGTCCCCGCCCCGCGCGCTCCCAGCCGCGCGGACGTTCCCGGATGGTTCCATTGCCAACTCTCCTGCAAGTGCAAACTAGAGGGGCAACAACAACGGGCACAGTGCTGGAGGGACTGACTGGCTGGCTCAGTTGGTCAGGCAGCATCTCTACACCACATGGACAACGTGGCACCACAACTTCCTCAGTCCTCACCCATCGTCACCCATCAACGTGACACCCTTCCTCAGTCCTGACCCATCGTCACCCATCAATGTGACACCCTTCCTCAGTCCTGACCCATCGTCACCCATCAACGTGACACCCTTCCTCAGTCCTGACCCATCGTCACCCATCAACGTGACACCCTTCCTCAGTCCTCACCCATCGTCACCCATCAACGTGACACCCTTCCTCAGTCCTGACCCATCGTCACCCATCAACGTGACACCCTTCCTCAGTCCTGACCCATCGTCACCCATCAACGTGACACCACAACTTCCTCAGTCCTCACCCATCGTCACCCATCAACGTGACACCCTTCCTCAGTCCTGACCCATCGTCACCCATCAACGTGACACCCTTCCTCAGTCCTGACCCATCGTCACCCATCAACGTGACACCCTTCCTCAGTCCTCACCCATCGTCACCCATCAACGTGACACCCTTCCTCAGTCCTCACCCATCCACTGCTCCCCTGTGTCCCTTTGTGTTAAACCATCTGCAGTCCCTTCTATTTACACACCTGGAATCTTGCATCAATACTCTTTCTTTCTTTGTTCTGTTACTTTCTTGGTTTCTGGCCCTGTCAAGACATCGAAAAGACGGTGATCACAATCACAGATGATATATTTTCAACTTTCACTCGCTGTAGTAAACTCCCCCCGGACCATTATCCCACCCAACTACAGCCTGCAGCACCATTGGGTGTTCTGTAAACCCTTTCTGTAACATCTTTTTGGTCTAGCTTTGGTACCACTTTTATTTGGGGGAAAAAAACACTTGGGATGATTGCTCTTCTTTGCTATCAATAATTCATGATTTTCCCCAAGGATTAATTCTATATCGCATTCTATTTCTCTTCCAGGTTACAATTAAATTACATGATTTAAAAACATGTCAGGTTTCATACCTGGCCTAATGGTTCTTGCTAACAACTTTAGATCTGTTGCACTGCTAATGTGAAAACAGAATGGACAGACATTTACCTTAACTAAATTTGGTGGGATTGAAATCAACACAAGTTTCATTCCCATGCTAGTATTCCCATCCCAGGACGTGGTGGAGACTGTTCACTTCCTGGGGAAGAAAAATAGTGCATTCACACAGGAGCTTGGATGTGAATTGGATGTGGTTATTTCTAGTCAAGAGTGTTGTGACAGCACCCTCTCCCTTGCATGCTGTTCTGATCCTGTTAACTGGCTGACAGGCCAGGAGAGGCCAAATCCTCAGCATCACAAGTAACCAGTGGGGCCAATGAGATGATATTGGTTGGCACTTGAATCGCGTCAGTCTACTTCTTATAAAACTCAAGCATTCTAGCTGGAGACAAGGGCGAGTCACTGGGGCAAACCTGGGACCACGGGTATTGATGTGTGGTCAAGACTGGGCTTCTGGGAAGAAACCCTAGACAGTCAGCACCTCTGCTAAGGCTGTCTGAGTGGCAGGGGCAAGCCTGAGATGCCAGACCCTCTTCCTGCCCACAGACAACAATGCACACACAGACTGGCTGCCAGGAGAATCCACAGACTGCCAGCACCTCCTGTCCAAGCCCAAAGCTGAGATGTTTTGAGCTAGTGCTAAACAAAACAAAACAAAGTCCCTTCTATGAAATGGGAATCATGTTGCCACATCAGAGCTCCTCCAGTGCCATAGTGAGTGCCACCGGAAATTGGAGGAACAGCACCTCATATTTCGCCTGGGCAGCTTGCAGCCCAGTGGTATGAACATTGACTTCTGCAACTTTAGATAGTTCCTCTGTCCCTCTCTTCCCCTCCCCTTCCCAGATCTCCCACTGTCTTCCTGTCTCCACCTATATCCTTCCTTTGTCCCACCCCCCCCCCCCCCCCCGACATCAGTCTGAAGAAGGGTCTCGACCCGAAACGTCACCCATTCCTTCTCTCCTGAGATGCTGCCTGACCTGCTGAGTTATTCCAGCATTTTGTGAATAAATACCTTCAGTATGATAATAGACAATAGACAATAGGTGCAGGAGTAGGCCATTCAGCCCTTCGAGCCAGCACCGCCATTCAATGCGATCATGGCTGATCACTCTCAATCAGTACCCCGTTCCTGCCTTCTCCCCATACCCCCTCACTCCGCTATCTTTAAGAGCTCTATCGAGCTCTCTCTTGAAAGCATCCAACGAACTGGCCTCCACTGCCTTCTGAGGCACAGAATTCCACACCTTCACCACTCTCTGACTGAAAAAGTTCTTCCTCATCTCCGTTCTAAATGGCCTACCCCTTATTCTTAAACTGTGGCCCCTTGTTCTGGACTCCCCCAACATTGGGAACATGTTTCCTGCCTCTAATGTGTCCAATCCCCTAATTATCTTATACGTTTCAATAAGATCCCCCCTCATCCTTCTAAATTCCAGTGTATACAAGCCTAATTGCTCCAGCCTTTCAACATACGACAGTCCCGCCATTCCGGAAATCAACCTAGTGAACCTACGCTGCACGCCCTCAATAGCAATGATGTTTACGTGTGTTGCCTCACAGCCAAAGGGACCTGGTTTCAATTCTAATCATGGGTGCTTTGTGTGGCATTTTCTCCCTTTGATAGTGATGGCTTCTGCCAGTTCTGCTCTCCTCCCACATTCCAAAGACTTGCTGATAGGTTAACCGCCAGAGAAAATTGCCCTTACTGTGGTGTCAAGGCAAAGGAAACAAATGGAGGTATGTCGGTGGGTATTACAGAAGGAAGGAGTTAATGCCAAATTTACGCACTGTTTTATCACCTGCTCACCAGTATACAAAAATCATAGTTTGACACAAAAAGCTGGAGTAACTCAGCGGGGCAGGCAGCATCTCTGGAGAGAAGGAATGGGTGACGTTTCGGGTCGAGACCCTTCAGTCTGAAGAAGGAATAAGGTGGAATGAAGGGATTAGATCACGCATATTCCAGGGTGCAGAAATATATGTTGAAGGATGCACTGAGAGTTGGTGCTGCCAACACAAAGGCCTTGTGGCAAAATTTAGATTTAGATTTTAGATTTTTTTAGATTTAGAGATACAGCGCGGAAACAGGCCCTTTGGCCCACCGAGTCCGTGCCGCCCAGCGATCCCCACACACACTAGGGACAATTTTTAATTTTTTTTTACATTTACCCAGTCAACTAACCTACATACCTGTACGTCTTTGGAGTGTGGGAGGAAACCGAAGATCTCGGAGAAAACCCACTCAGGTCACGGGGAGAACGTACCAACTCCGTAGAGACGGCGCCCGTAGTCAGGATCGAACCTGAGTCTCCGGCGCTGCATTCGCTGTAAGGCAGCAACTCTATTTACTTATCCAATAGGCAATAGACATAGTTATTAGATAAGTTTCTAGTAAATGCAATATAAGTGGCTTCTCATGTTAAATATGTATTCATGCATTTCCTGTAGCCCTACTGCCTCTATGCTGAGGAAATGGGTCCTATGTAAAAATGTCTCAAGCACTTCAGAGGGGTATTGTTTAAAGAGGAAACCTGAATGATGTTGATGGATTGCAAATAGGAGATGCAAGGAACTGCAGATGCTAGAATTTTGAGCAAAACACAAAGTGCTGGAGAAACTCAGCGGATCAGGCAGCATCTGTGGAGAACATGGACAGGTGACATTATGGGTCGTGACCAGAAACGTCACCTGACCATGTTCTCCACAGATGCTGCCTGGCCTGTTGAGTTACTCCAGGACTTTGTGACCTTTTGTACAGGATTTCTCAATTTAGTAAATATTCTTACACTCTGTTTTAAAATTAAAAAAACATTTAAATGCAAAGACCCAGTGGCAAATCCAAAACAATTGCATAAGTAATGGTAAACTCTAAACAATTTTATAATTAAAGATTACTTACGGTGCAGCATAGAATTGGTTTGGAAAGGAAAATCCACTTTCTGTTGATTTCATTAGGCTATGCCCAAGTAAGCATTTCTTGTAATGAAGGTGTAGCTGAAAAAGGTTGATAATTTTATTAAAAACCAGAGACATGTGTGTACCAGCCCTGCCTAGTTCCCAAAACACCTTCCCCACTGAACACATAAAGCAAAATGGTGCATCTTGCTGTAGTTGTTTCTCTGCTGAAATGGTGCAGAAACATCACAAAGAACCCAAATAGTGATATATCTCAGCATCTCCCCAGTGCACAAAATTTGATCACTTGACTGGTGTCTGGCCTTGGTTATTACAGCTGTACATAGTTATGTAATGTAAAATCCTTCAAAGCACCATTTAATTATTTCCTAAGGGACTTTAAAAAACTATATTGATAAGACCAAACATTCTACTCTCATCACAAACTCCATGTGTTCATTTTATCTGACTGCCTTTTCCTGGTAGCTTGCTCCAGCTTGAAACATTCTCACTAAAGCATGCTGCCTATTAGTTTAGTATTTAGTTTAGAGATACAGCATGGAAACAGGCCCTTCAGGCCACCGAGTCTGACCGACCAGCTGCAGTTCCTTCCTACACCAATATGATTCACTGAGACTGTAACAGGGCAGTCCCTGTGCGAATAGCCAAAGCCCAAGGTCAAGCAGTCAAGTAGTAATTAATTGGTTCTTTTCCTTTAACACAATTGTTGTGTTCCAAGGCAACCTCGTGTTAGAGAAAATCACATTCTAAAAGCAATTGTGCCAATGGGGGTCTAGGGAATGTGTAGGAAGGAATTGCAGATGCTGGTTTAGACCAAAGATAGACACAAAATGCTGGAGTAACTCAGCGGGACAGGCAGCATCTATGGAGAGAAGGAATGGGTGACGTTTTGGGTCGAGACCCTTCTTCAGACTGAAAGTCACGGGAAAGAAAAACGTGAGGTATAGATGATGATGTAGAGAAATGAAGAACAAATTAATGAAAGATATGCAAAAAAAGTAGCGATGATAAAGGAAACAGACCATTCACTGTTTAAGAAAATAACTGCAGATGCTGGTACAAATCGAAGGTATTTATTCACAAAAAGCTGGAGTAACTCAGCAGGTCAGGCAGCATCTCAGGAGAGAAGGAATGGGCGACGTTTCGGGTCGAGACCCTTCTTGAGACTGATTGCTTGGTGAGAACGAGAAGTTGGTGCATCTTGGTCGGGGTAGGAATAGAGAGAGAGGGAATGCAGGGGTTCATTTGTTCTATATCTCTCTGCATAGAAATATTTTTCCAAGAGAGCTTTTTTCTGTTTGTCAGTTTCCAAAGTAAACTTTAAATGGTTCTCCAGTTCCTGACCAAAATCTCGTTATAACCAGTTAGGCCCACAAAATACAAGTCGTGTTGCCTATTGTTCGTGCAACTTGCATTGTGGAAACACGCGATATAGCAGAACCACCTGTAATAAGGGTGCAAAAAGTATTTTCTATTTAGAAATAATTATATTCTCTTTTAAGACAGCATTTGTACATTTTGCTAATTTTATTTTCAGTGAACATTGATGAATAAATCTTTTTCCATTTGGTAATTCCCCTGAATCCATCTAACTTTTATATTTCCCATCCACATGTTTATCCAAGTCTGTCCCAGAAAATGTCAGTAATATTTTATATTTGGTTATGTCATACGATTTTACTGTCTTAAATATCTCTATGTCTTATCTTTAGTATCCACTAGACCGAGTGGTCCCGTTGGGCCCAAACCTCTCCTGCATTGGTGCAGCACCCTCCCCCCCCCTCACACCCTCTCCTCCCCCTCCCTCCCTCCCTCCTCCCCTCTCCCAACCCTCCCCTCCCACCCCCGTTTTTACAAAATGTTAAATGGTCAGCTCGACATAGATGACCACATCTACACCAAACCCAAACCTATCAGGAGTAGATGAGGGCATTCGGTTCAATTTGAGTTACCAGCTATCAAGCAGATGTGTATAGCAATTCATTCTTCCCTCACACACACAATTAAAGCATGGACTAGTCTTTACCCTACTATAATTACTCAACCAGACGCAACTAAATTTAAGGCAGCTCTTCTTCTCCAAGAAGCCCTTCTTGCTTAAGTCCATACTCTGCCACCTCTAGTTTAAATTCCATTTGGAATATTTTGGAGGACCTAGAACCAAGAACCCTCCTTCCCCTCCACCCTTCATCCCCACTCTATCCCCCTCAACCCCCCTTCTCTCCCTCCCCTTTTCCTCCCTAGGAGATAGATTTAAACTTTAAAATGTGAACAACTTTAAATATATAACACCAATTTCAATTAAACGTCTTCCATTAGCACCAAAGGAACGGCAGTGAGTAAGGTGGGCCTAAAATCGTCGTGCTATCATGTACCGTTTTGACTGTAGTTCAGGAACAAACAAACAAAATGAAACGAAACGGGACGGAACGGGACGGAACTGGATGGATGGATGGATGGATGGATGGATGGATGGATGGATGGATGGATGCTTGCTTGCTCGCTTGCTCGCTTGTTCGCTTGCTCGCTTGCTCGCTCGCTCGCTCTGGGGGAATTTCCTCCTTAAAGCTCTCCACCTTTAAAAAAAAAAAACCCCCAACTACTTTGACTCAGCTTTTGATTAGTGTCTTAGTCTGAGGAACGTTAAATTATGCAATACATTGTATGAAATCACTACTTGGAAACCTACTCTTAACACTACAAGGTCTAATGTTGTGCAGTCTGGAATGTTGCCTAGTCTGACCAACTATGATTTGCCCAACAAACGAGACAGAAGATAGAATGGCAGGAAAAAAACACCCAGTTCTTATCCCAACAAGAAATAAGGGAATGTACAACACTAGCAACACATTACACCGATAAGGAAGCTAAACTTGAGACACAAGAGACTGCAGATGCCAGAATATTGATCAAAACCCAAACTGCTGGAGTAATTCAGCAGGCCAGGGACCAGTGGAGAGAAATGGACAGACAACATTTCAGGAGACTTTTCTTCAGACAGAAGCTGAAGCTGAATTTGGTCTTAGTTACCACTTATGTCACTTTATCAGAGGAATTCAGCTTTGTTTGATGGATCCCGCTCAGTGTCGCAGGAGATCTCTGCTACGTAAACTAAATGCTCCTCTTGTAGTGGCCTGGCGGAGGCCAGAAAAAGGCTGGACGCCAGGCAGGTTTAGAAAGTTCTTTATTTGGTTGTGAGCCTCCACTGACAACGAAGTCCACCGCAGGGATGAACCACTCCCCCTGAGTATTAACCCCTTAAGCCTGTCCGTCAAGTGCCGAGGGGGCTGACCCTAGGAGTGGCCTGATACCCAGGGACTGCCACACTCTTCTCAATTCTGATGAATGGTCACAGACCTAAAATGGTAACTTTCTCTTTGCACAGATGCTGCCTGACCTAATGAGCTTTTTATGTCTTTTAACATCCCCACTGAACTTGCTGTAGTCAGCCTGGTTTTCTTCTTAATTAATAACCTTTTCTTCTAAGTTAATGACCTGACAGCTATCCAGAAAGGGACAAGGTTCAGAATGGGGGTATCACGGGATCAGAGCCTGAGTGTGCTGTAGGCCAACACTGGGGTGTGAAGAACTGTGTAGGGGAAGGGACTGCAGATGCTGGTTTACACCGAAGATAGACACAAAATGCTGGAGTAAATCAATGGGTCGGACAGCATCTCTGGATAGAAGGAGTGGGTAATGTTTCGGGTTGAGACCCTTCTTCAGACTGAGAATCAGGGGAGAGAGAGACACACAGAGATATGGAAGGGTAAGGTGTGAAAATGAGACATCAAAGGGGATGCAGTTCAAGGAAAATATAGAATAGATCGTTGTTAGCTAGGAGAAGGTGACAACAAAGCAAACAGAGATTAAATTTAATCAGGGGGACAGTCAGACTGGTCGGAGAACCAGGGAGGGGAGGAATGGAGGAATGGAGAGAGAGGGAAAACAAGGGTTACTTGGATGTGAATGTGGTGTCCAGACTGAGGCAGGGCATCAAGAATCAGCATGGTGGTCTGGGTCGGAGGAGGGAGGGAGGGAGGGAGGGAGATGTGTGGTCTGAGCTGGAGTCAGGTTGTAGAACACCAGAGGTCAGGAACCCAAAAAAGGTTTGCACCAGGAATCAGTCGGGATTGCTTGTGTATTTCCCACTCCCTTTGAAAGAGGAAATAAAAGTATGTTGTGGTAATATTTGGAATAATATTCAATAATCTAGGGACACTGGAGGCCCAGCGTGACAGAAGTCCCTAGGTTGTTGCATGATCAGAATTTTACATCAGTTCGCAACCTATGGGATGGTCTCAGCTAAGTAATCGTACCTGTTGTTCTTTACACTGAACAGATGCATTGTCCTAGATCTCTGTGGAACATCATCTCTCTCACACAGCAATATTCTTAAATCAGGATTGCAATTCCCCTTCTTTAGTTTTCCTGGGCTTTTTTGTATCTGGGAATATTTAAAACCCATTTTTAAAGACAGGTTTCCATTACAGCCATAAGATTATAAGCTTGCATGATTACCAACACTGTAAAAAATGACTTTAAACCTCTGGTACTCTTTCTTAGGCTTGTCCTACCTAAAATAGTCCTACCTATTTTTTGTTCCGGTGCAATTTATCTTTCCCAATCCCTCTCCCACCACTTTTCTCCTTATCAGTGCCATCTTCCCCTGTCTATCCGCCTGCCAAATTAATTTCAAACTCGGTGAAGACACAAGAGACTGCAGATGTTGGAATCTGCAGCAACAAGCAATCGGGATTGCTTGTGCATTTTTTTTATCCCATTGAAATGCTAGAGTTGGAGGTCAGTAGGTTGAGCAGCATTCTTGGGTGCAAAGGAATGGTTGACGCTCCAGGTGAAAACTATGCATCAGGAATGATGAGTGTAAAACTCCCACTGCAGAATTAGTGAATTTTCAAAGTATGAAGGCTGCCTGCAGGTTCCAATGTCCCCTTTGAGATATTATTGCTATAAGTCAGGGATGGGGAATTGCTTTTCCTATAAAGTTAGAAAAAAGTTTCCCCGCATAGAAAAAAATGAGGTACGTATAATAGTTGGACAGAGCAGCTGAGGAACTAACAGAGATACCGGGATACAGTGCAAGAAGAAATTCAACCACCGAACAAGAACTACATCTATTCCTCTTTTACACTCTACTTGGACTTCTCTAACTTCAGATAGTCCCTGCTTTCCCTCTCTATCCCCTCCCCCTTCTCAGTTCTCCCACTAGTCTTCCTGTCTCCGACTACATTCTATCTTTGTCACGCCCCCTCCCCTGACATCAGTCTGAAGACGGGTCTCGACCCGAAACGTCACCCATTCCTTCTCTCCCGAGATGCTGCCTGATCCGCTGAGTTACTCCAGCATTTTGTGTCTACCTTGGACATCATCTCACTTCCAGTGTTCAAAGAAGCACTCGATTATATTGGCTGCTTTTCCAGGGCAGCATGAAGTCTAGAAGGAATCAGATCTGGAAGGGGATCGGGGAGGGGTGGTGGGGGAGGGTAGCTGGTCTGTATGATAGACTGGGTTACAACTACATACAGCTACGAGCGGCACGGTGGCGCAGCGGTAGAGTTGCTGCCTTACAGCAAATGCAGCGCCGGAGACTCAGGTTCGATCCTGACTACGGGCGTCGTCTGTACGGAGTTTGTACGTTCTCCCCATGACCTGCGTGTGTTTTCTCCGAGGTCTTCGGTTTCCTCCCACACTCCAAAGACGTGCAGGTATGTAGGTTAATTGACTGGGTAAATGTAAGAAATTGTCCCTAGTGTGTGTAGGATAGTGTTAATGTGCGGGGATCGTTGGGCGGCGCGGACTCGGTGGGCCGAAGGGCCTGTTTCCGCGCTGTATCTCTAAATCTAAAATCTAAATCTAAAAAAATCTACATCCACAACTCTCTGCAGTGTCTTGTAGTCTTGGGCAGAGTTGGTGCCGATCCAAGCTGTGATGCATCAAGATGGGATGCCTTTCAATGGTGCATCTGTATGAGTTAGTAACAATCATTGACTTCTTTAGTCTTCTGAGGATGTTAAGGCATTGGTGGGCTTTCTTGGTCATACTGTGGTTGGTCCAAGACAAATGTTTGGTGATATTTACGCCTAAGAAGTTGAAACTCTCAACTCTTTCAACTTCGACACGATTGATGCTGATTAGACCGTGTACTCCATCTTGCTTCCCAAAGTCAATACCTAGCTCCTTCATCTTGCTGACATTGAAAGAAAGGTTGTTGTCTTGACACCCTGTCACTAAGCTCTCCATCCCCTTAATCTACAGTAAGAAATATTCGACTTTACAATCCATCCATAGAAGATAACACATCCCGATATTACTCTGACAGACTTGCACTCTGTCATTTACAAGGCTAGTATTTAGAACATAGGACAAAGAACAGCACAAGAGCAGGCCCTACGGCTCACAATGTCTGTGCTGAACATGATGCCAAGAAGATGATTTTTCACCCGTCCTCACAGATTGTGGTCTGTTGGTCGGGAAGTCGAGGAACTGGTTGCAGAGGTGAGTGCTGATTCCAAGTTCCACGAGTTTGGAGAAGAGCTTGAATGGGATAATGCTATTGAAAGCAGAGCTGCAGTCAATCAATAGAAGTCTGACTTTAGGTGTCTCTATTATCCAGGTGTTCCAGGGATGGGTGTAGGCCATGGAGACGGCAACAGCCGTGGACCTGTTGTGGCGGTAGGCAAATTGCAGTTGATCAAGGTAGACACAAAATGCTGGAGTAACTCAGCGGGTCAGGCAGCATCTCGGGAGAGAAGGAATGGGTGACGTTTCGGGTCGAGACCCTTCTTCAGACTGACGTCAGGGGAAGGAGCGGGACAAAGATAGAATGTAGTCGGAGACAGTAAGACTAGTGGGAGCACTGGGAAGGGAGAGGGGATAGAGAGGGAAAGCAGGGACTACCTGAAGTTAGAGAAGTCAATGTTCATACCGCTGGGGTGTAAACTACCCAAGGGAAATACGAGGTGCAGTTCCTCCTATTTGCGTTGAGCCTCACTCTGACAATGGAGGAGGCCCAGGACAGAAAGGTCAGATTTGGAATGGGAGGAGGAGTTGAAGTGCTGAGCCACCGGGAGATCAGGTAGGTTAAGGCGGACTGAGCGGAGGTGTTCAGCGAAACGATCGCCGAGCCTGCGTTTGGTCTCGCCGATGTTGAGAAATTGACACCTGGAACAGCGGATACAATAGATGAGGTTGGAGGAGGTGCAGGTGAACCTCTGCCTCACCTGGAAAGACTGTTTGGGTCCTTGGATGGAGTCGAGGGGGGAGGTAAAGGGGCAGGTGTTGAATCTCCTGCGGTTGCTGGGGGAAGTACCTGGGGAGGGGGTGGTTTGGGTGGGAAGGGACGAGTGGACCAGGGATAACTGGCCTGGGTTGCGACATGGTCGTAGAGTCGGAGGGCAGGAGGAATCACAGAGGGGGAGCAGTGAGAGAGGATGTTGCTGAACTCTCGTCGGAGAGAGGAGGAAAACCTCTTCAAAGTAGACATATCTTGAGGAGATTTCGAGGTGAAGCGGCAAAATGTGCAGGAAAGAACTGCAGATGCTGGTTTAAATCAAGGTTGCTTGGCCGGCTGGATTAAATGTGTTCCATAACCAGCCTCTCACACCAGATCATGATGGAGGATGTCAAGGCCATTGGATGGTAGTCATTCAGGCATGCGATCTTGATTTTCTTTGGCGCTGGGATGATAGTGGTCTTCTTGAAGCAGGTGAGTTCTTCAGAACAGAGTAGAGGGAGATTAAAGATGTCCGTGAATATTCCCGTTAGCTGGTCCACGCAGTTCCTGAGGATGTGGCCAGGGACGCCGTCCGGGCCAGTTGCTTTCCTTGGGTCCACCCTCAGAAGGCCATAGCAATAGCGACCGTGAGAAAAGACACACACTCGTGTGATGGAACGGATGTCATCCTTCTGCTCAAAGTGAGCATAGAAAGCAGTACCTCCGTTCTTAAATAAAGGAACAACATCAGTCAGTCTCCAGTCCTCCGGGACCTCGCCTGAAGCTCTAGAAGATGCAAAGATCTGTGTCAATCCTCCCGCAATCTCCTCTCTCCCCTCTCTCAATAACTGGGGATAAATCCCATCAGGTCCTGGCGATGTATCTACCTTGATGCTCTTTAACAGCCTCAACCTCCTCCTTCTTAATCTCAAACAACCCTTGCATATTAATTTTCTAATACTTCCGTTTACTTAAGGACATTGCTGAAGTTAAAGAGCACAATCCAGTCTAAAGAGCAGAACACAACTGTAACAAAACCTGACTTGACTTACATTTCTTTCTGTTTTGCATAATCGAGATACACATCTACCATCTGCAGGCTCCCCCCCCCCCCCCCACAATACTAATGGCACGTTCTTCTCATTTAGTGTCCATTGCTGGATATCTGTCCATCTGTCCTTTCTTGATTTACACTCAAGCTTTTTCCTTCCTATTCAAAATGCAAAGATAGAAGGTAATAGATAGAATGCAAAGATAGAAGGTGATTATCTTCTACCAAAGGTAGAAGAATAGATAATCACAGCACAGGACTGAACAGTCACTTGCTTACAATACAATGCCTTCCGAGGTGCCAATTTTAGTAAATCACAGATCTGCCAAAAAAACAAGCAAGTGATGAATAATATTTCCACATGACTAAAAAGCAGATGGCATGCTTATAACAGTATAACAGTATAACAGAGCTTTATTTGTCATTCGGTACCGAAGTACCGAACGAAACTACATAGCAGTCATAGAAAAAAAGAACACAAGACACATGACCCCAACACACACGTCCATCACAATGACTCCAAACATCCCCTCACTGTGATGGAGGCAACAAAACTTCCACTCTCTTCCCCACGCCCACGGACAGACAGCTCGTCCCCGACCGACCCGCACAGTCCACGCAAGGGGATGGAAGTCCCCGCGGCCGAATCGCACCGGGCGCTGAAACGTCTCTGAGAGTTATGAAACAGATGCTCCTGTGGAGTAATATGCTACAAATATAAAATCTCAGAGGAGCACCAAAACACAAGGAGATCGGTTGCAGTTAAAACTTCACACTAAATACATCAAGACAAATTTTGCCCCCAAGGTTTAAGGAACATTTACAGGCTAAAGAAGTTCATAAAGTATTAAATACTTTTAGAAAGTTGATTTGGCATGAGTTACTTTACAATTATTATTCAGGTACTGCAGGCAATGAAGAAAGTTAATGGAATGTTGGCCTTCATAATAAGAGGAGTTGAGTATAGGAGCAAAGAAGTCCTTCTGCAGTTGAACAGGGCCCTAGTGAGACCGCACCTGGAGTACTGTGTGCAGTTTTGGTCTCCAAATTTGAGGAAGGACATTCTTACTATTGAGGGCGTGCAGCGTAGGTTCACAAGGTTAATTCCCGGAATGGCAGGACTGTCATATGTTGAAAGACTGGAGCGACTGGGCTTGTATACTCTGGAATTTAGAAGGATGAGAGGGGATTTTATTGAAAGATTTAAGATTATTAAGGGATTGGTCACGCTAGAGGCAGGTAACATGGTCCCAATGTTGGGGGGGTCCAGAACCAGGGGCCACAGTTTAAGAATAAGGGGTAGGCCATTTAGAACGGAGATGAGGAAAAACTTTTTCACTCAGAGAGTTGTGAAGCTGTGGAATTCTCTGCATCACAAGGCAGTGGAGGCCAATTCCCTGGATGCTTTCGGGAGTTAGAAAGAGCTCTTAATGATATCAGAGTCATGGGGAGAAGGCAGGAACGAGGTACTGATTGTGGATGATCAGCCATGATCACGGTGAATGGCGGTGCTGGCTCGAAGGACAGAATGCCCTACTCCTGCACCTATTGTCTATTGTCTATTTGTAGACAAAATTATAATACCAATAATTTCACTATCATTCAGAGCTGCTTCTTTATACCACTGCTGATCATTGTAGAAAAAATGACGTTGTTAATCAATATTTTATTCTCTTACCCCATGGAAACATTGGCATTTCTCTGCTGACCATGGATATAGTATGAGCAGGTTCTAAGTTTGCAAGTGGTGTTTTCATGCTTGTGGATATTTAAACATAATAATAATAATAATGCATTTTATTTATATAGCGCTTTTCATATACTCAAAGACGCTTTACAGAGATTTTGAGAACATAGGGAAATGAATAAATAGATAAATAAGTAAATAAATAAATGAACAGAGAAAGGAGACAGAAGGTGAGGTGACCTTCAGTGGTTGAAGGCAGTACTGAACAGGTGAGACTTCAGTGATGTTTTGAATGTGGTGTGGAGGAGTTTCTAACGGTTTGGGGTAGTGAGTTCCATAGGGTGGGAGCAGCGATGGAGAATGCCCTGTCCCCCCAGGATCTGAGTTTGGTCCGGATGTGGGGGGATAGGAGATTGGCAGCGGCAGAGCGGAGGGTGCAGGTGGGAGTGTGCCTGTGGAGGAGGTTGGTCAGGTAGGATGGGGCCAGGTTATGGAGGGCTTTGTATGTTATGAGGAGGATTTTGTACTGGATTCTCTGGGGGATGGGGAGCCAGTGGAGTTTATAAAGGACGGGGATGATATGGTCACGGATCGAGGTGTGTGTGAGTAGACGGGCAGCAGAGTTTTGAATGTATTGAAGTTTATTGATGATTTTTGAGGGTGCGCCATAGAGGAGGCTGTTGCAGTAGTCCAGACGGGAGGTGATGAAGGCGTGGATGAGGGTTTCTGCAGCTGTGGAGGAGAGGGATGGACGGAGACGGGCAATGTTTTTGAGGTGGAAGAAGGCTGTTTTTGTGATGTGTTTGATGTGTTTGTCGAAGGAGAGGGTTTGATCAAGGATGATTCCAAGATTCCGGATGTGAGGTGAGGTGGATACTGGGAGACCATCAATGTTGAGGATGAAGTTTTGGGTGGATTTGGTGAGCGTTTTTGGAACATGCATCAGGCAGAGGCTCTGACCAATTGACCAATACTGGGGTATATTAAGGTCAATCACTCCTTCACCACACCACTCACTCACATTTTATTCCAGAAAGATCCTTCGCCCAAAATTAATTACGTTCCATCTGAAGCTATCTACTGCCAAATGAAGCCATTTCCATCCCTCAGCCATAGACAATAGACAATAGGTGCAGGAGGAGGCCATTCGGCCCTTCGAGGCAGTACCGCCATTCAATGTGATCATGGCTGATCATTCTCAATCAGTACCCCGTTCCTGCCTTCTCCCCATACCCCCTGACTCCGCTATCCTTAAGAGCTCTATCTAGCTCTCTCTTGAATGCATTCAGAGAATTGGCCTCCACTGCCTTCTGAGGCAGAGAATTCCACAGATTCACAACTCTCTGACTGAAAACGTTTTTCCTCATCTCAGTTCTAAATGGCCAACCCCTTATTCTTAAACTGTGGCCCCTTGTTCTGGACTCCCCCAACATTGGGAACATGTTTCCTGCCTCTAACGTGTCCAACCCCTTAATAATCTTATACGTTTCGATAAGATCTCCTCATCCTTCTAAATTCCAGTGTATACAAGCCTAGTCGCTCCAGTCTTTCAACATATGACAGTCCCCCCATTCCAGGAATTAACCTAGTAAACCTACGCTGCACGCCCTCAATAGCAAGAATATCCTTCCTCAAATTTGGAGACCAAAACTGCACACAGTACTCCTGACCGCAGGAGAAGACGGCAGGGGAAGAGAAAAAGACATTCTGGCGTTCCATCACAGTGAGGAGGGGACTGGAGGAGACTCACTGTGATGGATGTTTCTTTTTGGGGGGGTTTGTGTTGGTTGGGGTTGTGTAATTTGCTTATTTTATTGCTCTTATTGTTGGACTGTGGGTGACGAAATTTCGTCCAAAAAACTTGTTTTTTGGATGACAAATAAAGATATCTTGAATCTTGAATCTTGAATCTTGAAGAGGACATAGAGGAACAACAGCTAGTAACAAGTAACAAATAACAAGAATCCTGTTTCTCTCTCACTCAATCCTAGATACAACTCTGGCCTTTGCCATCACCTGCTGAAGAGTACTTTTTGGGAAGCATGTGTTGGTAGAATTCACATTGTACGGAACTATGAAGATGTGGAGGATGCACTACATTCCTCCATCACAGTCCCAGCATCCCGCCCGCCCCCATCCTCCTGCTCCATATGTTTTTGTGCGTGTACAAGATACCATTTTCTCATCTCACCACAAGTTTCCTGTTACAGTGTCAACAAGCAGACGGGAGGATCTGCATCAGTAGCACGTGGGCGATGACATTTCCGTTGTATGAGAAACATTTAGTTCTACAACAGCTGCCGTTGGATCCAGTGACAGCAATATGCACTCAATTTTCAATCTGTGTCGGACAAAATCATAATTTATTGTACACTCTAATCTAATGTTTCTACCAACGGAGAGGCTTTCTTGTGCACGCAGACAAATTGCTGGAAACATTCAAGTCAAAGCTAATGCAGAATTTCTGGCCTGAAATGTTAGTGTTTTTTAGCCACACAACATCTTTTAGTATTTCTTTGTTATATTTCATAATTCCAATATACACAGCATTTTGCTATCTCATGAACAAGCACGTGCCCTGGAAGTTAAAGTCTGAAGAAGGGTCTCGACCCGAAACGTCACCCATTCCTTCTCTCCTGAGATGCTGCCTGACCTGCTGAGTTACTCCAGCATTTTGTGAATGCCCTGGAAGTTAGATCGGACCAAAACAAAGCAATCATCTCTTGGAATAAGAGTGCAATGAAGAAACTGCCTGAGCATCAAATCTCCAAAACACTTTTTACAAAATTGTCTGGCTCACTGGAGGCAGAGACTGTCAAAAGGCTATTTGCATTTAACTGAGCCATTTGCATTTGCCTTTGTATTGAGGCATTTCAGGCCCAAAGGTCCATGATAGAATTCTGTTACATGCAATGGAAAAGAAAAGAAAATGCTCCATGCATGATCCAAAAGCCTTCCATTTGCCAGCCAGGTAAAAACATTCAACATCAGATGTACTGTAAACTTCAATATGTTGCCAACAAACTAAAACAAAATAGATATACATAATTTCACAACTTTGTAACTTGGGGTGTATGAAAGATCCTGCAAAAAGTAGCAGATATACATTTTACTCCAAGTGCAGGATATGATAGAATATTTGCATTAAGATGATTGCATGAATGCAGAATGAATGCCACAATCGTGGGGGAGTCGATAGTGCAAAGGTATTTCATGTAAACATATGGATTTCTGCCTCAGATTATAGAGATGTGAGGAAGGAACTGCAGATGCTGGTTTACACCAAAGATAGACACAAAATGCTGGAGTAACTCAGCAGGACTAAGTGGAGTAACACATCTAACTAACCCTTCTATATCTTGAGTTGTCACCTTCCCCATAGCTAACAATGAGCTATTCTGCATTTCCTTATCAGCATCTGCTTTGATCTGCTATTTTCACACCTTACCCTTCCAAATCTCTATCCTATATATCGGCGAGACCAAGCGCAGGCTCGGCGATCGTTTCACTGAACACCTTCACTCAGTCCGCCAAGGCCTACATGATCTCCTGGAAAACACTTTAGCTCCCCCTCCCATCCCAATACTGGTCTTTCTGTCCTGGGCCTCCTCCACTGACAGAGTGAGGCCCAGCACAAATTGGAGGAACAGCACCTCATATTCTGCTTGGGCAGCTAACAACCCAGCGTTATGATAATTGATTTCTCTAACTTCAAGTAACCCTTACTTTCCCTCTCTCTCCGTCCCTCTCTCATCCTAGATCTCCAACTAGTCCTCCAGATTAGTTTTGCTGATTGTATGCCGTGTTGGAACCTTCCCCTCAGCTAACAATGAACCATTCTACCTTTCCTTATTAGCATCTGCTTGAATCTGTCGTTTTCACACTTTACCCTTCCAGTGTTCTAAACTCCCTCCCTCCTGACTCTCAGTCTGAATAACCCTTGGTCTCGATCCAAAACGTCATCCATGCCTTCTCTCCAGAGATGCTGCCTGTCCCATAGAGTTACTCCAGCATTTTGTGTTTATCTTCAGATTATAGAGATACTGGTTTAGACTTTGCTAATTCTAAACGGATCCCAGTACGTATTGAGATTAGTATGAAAATGCATTTGTCCTGTACGTGACTAACCTGGTTACATCACTCATTTTAAAGCTGGCTCTTACTGAAGCCCCTCTGGAGAATCACTGATTACTTCCATGGGCTCATTTGAGTGGGAGTGGCAAAGTTTGTTTTGACAAAGCTAAGACCACCAACATTAATTATGTTGAACTTAAATAATGTTTTAATTATTCAAGTTTAAACGATTTAATTCATTTTATAACATTTAATCATTGGCAAATTAAAAAAACTATTTACTTTAGACTTTAGAGATACAGTGTGGAAACAGGCCCTTCAACTCACTGAGTACATGCAAAGCCACAATCATCCCCCGCAAACTAACACTATCCTACACACTAGGGTCAATAGACAATAGACAATAGGTGCAGGAGTAGGCCATTCGGCCCCTCGAGCCAGCATCGCCATTCAATGTGATCATGGCTGAATCAGTCTGAAGAAGGGTCTCGACTGGAAACGTCGCCCATTCCTTCTCTCCTGAGATGCTACCTGACCTGCTGAGTTACTCCAGCATTTTGTGAATAAATACCTTCGATTTGTACCAGCATTTGCAGTTATTTTCTTACACCAATGTGATCATGGCTGATCATTCTCAATCAGTACCCCGTTCCTGCCTCCTCCCCATACCCCCTGACTCCGCTATCCTTAAGACCTCTATCTAGCTCTCTCTTGAATGCATTCAGAGAACTGGCCTCCACTGCCTTCTGAGGCAGAGAATTCCACAGATTCACAACTCTCTGACTGAAAAAGTTTTCCCTCGTCTCCGTTCTAAATGGCCTACCCCTCAATTTACAATTTTTACCAAAGCCAATTAACTTACACACCTGTGCGTCTTTGGAGTGTGGGAGGAAACCGGACACCCGGCGAAAACCCTAGCGGTCACAGGGAGCACGTGCAAACACCGTGCAGACAGCGCCCGAGGTCAGGACCGAACCCAGGTCTCTGGCGCTGAAAGGTAGTAGTTCTACCGCTGTACTACTGCGCCGCCCCATTGCTTCCACTAGATTTTAAATATTTCTGAATGTCTGTTTAAAAACTGTCAAATAATTTTTTTTTAAAGAAAATATTTGTAAATCCTTATTAAAAACAGAACATATTGGCGATGTTCAGCGTGTCAGGTAGTATCTATGGAGAGGGATATTAGTGTTACCATTTTAGGGCAGTGGCCTTCCACTCCACTACCCCATGCAACTGAAAGAGCTGAAATATTTGTCCTTTTATTGCTTCACTTCTTGCCATCCACAGGTCCAAATACTAATTTCAGGTGAAACAGTAATTAATTACTGAATTGGGCAGAACAGTGGCACAGCAGTAGAATTACTGCCTTGCAGCGCCAGAGACCCAGGTTCAATCCTGAATAGAGGTGCTGTCTGTACGGAGCTTGTACGTTCACCCTGTGACTGTGTGTAGGAAAAAAAAACCTGCAGATGCTGGTTTAAATCGAAGGTAGACACAAAATGCTAGAGTAACTCAGCGGGTCAGGCAGCATCCCAGGAGAGAAGGAATGGGTGACGTTTCGGGTCGTGTCTGAAGAAGGGTCTCGACCCCAAGCGTCACACATTCGTTCTCTCCTGAGATGCTGCCTGACCCGCTGAGTTACTCCAGCATTTTGTATCCACCCTGTGCCGATGTTGGTTTTCGCCGGGTGCTCCAGTTTCCTCCCTCACTCCAAAGACGTACAGGTTTGTAGGTTAATTGGCTTCTGTAAACTGTAAATTGTCCGTAGGATAGAAATAGTGCACAGGTCGGCGTGGATTCAGTGGGCTGAAGGGCCTGTTTCCACACTGTACCTCTAAAGTAAAAGTAAAGTAAATGAATACTTTGCCCATAATGTTGTCTCCTCTATTTTGGAAGAGGCATGTGCAGTTTTAGTGATCACTTTACAGTTCAGAAATAACCAGAAACTTCCGGTTGCCTGACGCTAATATATCTGCATATCACTCTGATCTCATCTTTGGTTTCTTACACTGCCCAGTAAGAATGCCAACTTAAGGAACTACACATGGTCACCCTCTAAGCACAGCAGTGATTGGGACTCGACATTGAATTCAACAATTTCAGATAACCAGCCTTTCCTACTTGAGTCAACATTGCCTTGATTTGATGTATTGTCATTAACCTATAATGTCAATTAACTCTGTTTTTCCCCTCCACAGATGCTACGTGATTAGCATTTGGATTTATTCCCTATACCCACAACTCCCGTGTTCTGCATCTCACATATCCAGCACTGGGCATCTTCTCTCTTCTGCCCAGATACATCCTCCTCCATTTACACCAGCTGTAATGAACAAGTATTTAACACAATCCCTCAGATGCACCATCTGCATCATCTGCATCGCATCCGCTGCACTAGAAGTCAACTTATTTACATCGGCGAAACCAAGCGCAGGCTCGGCGATCGCTTCGCTCAACACCTGCGCTCAGTCCGCATTGACCAAACTGATCTCCCGGTGGCCGAGCACTTCAACTCCCCCTCCCATTCCCAGTCTGACCTTTCTGTCATGGGCCTCCTCCAGTGCCATAGTGAGGTCCACCGGAAATTGGAGGAACAGCACCTCATATTTCGCCTGGGCAGTTTGCAGCCCAGTGGTATGAACATCGACTTCTCCAACTTTAGATAGCTCCTCTGTCCCTCTCTTCCCCTCCTCCTTCCCAGATCTCCCTCTATCTTCCTGTCTCCACCTATATCCTTCCTTTGTCCCGCCCCCCTGACATCAGTCTGAAGAAGGGTCTCGACCCGAAACGTCACCCATTCCTTCTCTCCCGAGATGCTGCCTGACCTGCTGAGTTAATCCAGCATTTTGTGAATAAATACCTTCGATTTGCATCATCTGTATTCTCTGCCTCTTTACACAATCACATTCTTTCCCGCTGTTCTCTCCACCCTTCCCCGTCACTGCAACATCCCTGTTTTGTCATTTTTCCAGTTGTGATGAAAGGGCATCTATCTGAAAGATATTTCTCACTGCATGACCTGCTGAGTATCTCATGTTTTGTAGAAAAATAATCGAAGTGACTTTTAAGGGCATCACGACGGGTGGTAGCGGTACAGCTACTGCCTTACAGCGCCAGAGACTCAGGTTCGATCCTGACTACGGGTGCTTGTCTGCACGGAGTTTGTACGTTCTCCCTGTGACCTGCGTGGATTTTTTCAGAGATCTTCGGTTTCCGCCAGACAAATACAGGTTGATCGGCTTGCTATAAATGGAAATTGTCCCTAGTGTACGCAGGATACGGTTAGAGTGCGGGGATCGCTAGTCGGTATGGACTCTGTAGGCCGAAGGGCCTGTTTCCACGCTGTATCTCTAAAACTAAAGACTTATCCTATTGATTTCTGCTCCCGCTGTAGTGTTGTTGCATGGTGCTTCCTCAAACACCTTTTCAGATCTCCTCACACACATTTCAGAAGCATGCAAAATCTCAACAGATTTCTGTGATTGGTACGGCTTTGCTCTCCGATGAAGCCTTCCAGTGGGGTTTTACCAGTGGGGTTTTACCAGCGAGCTTGTTCTGGCTGGACCGTGGGACTCGGTAGCATTAGTCAAGGATCTACCAATACTCAAGGCTTAACCTCAGGGCTGCCAGGACAGTCTTCACGACTGTGGAACTCAGACCCCACTTAGGAAAGCCGAAATCATGGAATACAAAGCATGCCACTTGATTTTGCCTGCTCTGCACGTGTTAGAACATAGAACAGTACATCACAGAGATGGACTGTTCAGCCCATGCCATCCATAATGCCAATCCAAAGTTAATCCCATCTGCTGCACAAAGCCCATACCGTTCTATTCCCTCCTGTTCTTAGACATTGTTATCTTATGTTCTTAAGAATGAAATTCAATCCTATTTCTTTTTCCCGGTATGCTTTTACATTCTTCCTTTTCAAAAATTAATCTACCTCATTGTTAAATGGCCAACAACAACATGGAATGTTCAGTACTCTCTTAACAGTTACACTTCCCAGGAGCAAGAGTGTTAATGGAGCCAGTGCTAAAAGGGATCATATCTACGGTCCTCCTACAGAAAGGAATTGGTCAAATAATGCCTTGGCGTGAGGAGGAGATTGCAGGCTGGGATGATCACGCAGTAATGTGACATAAAGGTCAGGACAGCAAGGTGAATGAGGACCATTGTTAGGCACTGGCAGCAGCTGTCGCATGTTTAATAGATGGTCCAGATCTTGTGTTGCTCTCATCACCTCCTGATGGAAGCTGATATCTCCCCCTGTATGACAGCACAACTCTCCCCAGCTGGGCATTATCTGTGCCAACGAGCAAAATGGCAAGTAATAACTGTTGACGTTTCTTTGCGGCTAAGGAGCTGTGCAGCTTCTTCCACATCTAATAGAAGGTAATGGGAGATCCCACATGATCCAGGTGGTTTGCCAACATGTGGATGAGTTGTTACTAGTCCCAGCAATGACCTGCACTGTAATCCTTTATGCCAGTACAGAGGAGCCACAACATGGCGTTCAATACCATCATCCCCTCCAAGCTGATTACCAAGCTCATGGGACTGGGCCTCTGCCCATCCCTATGCATTGGAGCCTCCACTTCCTCATCAACAGGCCACAGTCTGTTTGAATGGGCAGAAACACTTCTTCCTCAATAACAAGCAGTACAGAGATAGCTATACAGTATATGTGTATGTAAGTCTATATATATATACACACACTGAACTTTTTTAAAATCTCTTGTTTATTATATTGTTTACAGTGTACTATCTTTATATATTCTGTTGTACTGCTGCAAATAAGAATTTCATTGTTCTATCAGGGAAATTGGACAATAAAACTCTTGACATGGCCTCAGCCTGCCCAAAACCAGGCCTCACAGGCCGCAATGGTTCACTCCACACTGAGCCACCAATGGAGCACTGAGCTCCACCAAAGTTCCTGGAACTGCAGGCTGATTGGGTGCCTTTTTGAAAGCATAGGCAGTTCCTATCAATGTGTATACAAGAGTGCTATATTATTAGTGCTCTCTGGCTCTCCCGGTTGCCAAATATTTTAACTCCCACTCCCATTCCCATATCAACCTTTCTGTCCTGGGCCTCCTCCATTGTCAGAGGGCGGCCAAATGCAAATTGGAGGAACACCTCATATTTCGCTTGGGCAGCTTTCAATCCAGTGATTATTGATTTCTCTAACTTCAAGTAACCCTTGCATCCCCTCTTTCCATCCCTCTCCCACCCTCGTCGTTGTACTAGTTTCACTGTTGTCCTGGCGAGTTTCATTGTCTGCAACGTTTTCACCTCACCCACAGCTAATAATGAATGGCCCGTTTCCTTGGTCGTCGTTACTTTTTTGCATATCTTTCATTCATCTATATACTAAAACTCTGGTTTGTTATCTTGTTTGTGACTGAACTTCAGCCAAAACGGTACACGATAGCGCGACAATTTTAGGCCCACCTTACTCACCGTCGTCACTTTAGTGATAATGCAAGTAGTTTTATCGAAATCGGTGTTATATTTTTAAAGTTATTCACATTTTAAAGTTTAAAAGGAGGGGAGGAGGGAGTGAGGGAGAAGGGAGGGGGGGTTGAGGAGGGGTAGGACAGGGTGCTGCACCATTGCAGGAGAGGTTTGGTCCTAACAGGTCCACTTTGTCTAGTGTGTTCTATATCTCTCTACATCACGGTCTATATCTCTCGTTTCCCTTTCCCCTGACCCTCAGTCTGAAGGAGGGTCTCGACCCGAAATGCCACCTATTCCTTTTCTCCAAAGAAGCTGTCTGAACCGCCGAGTTACTCCAGCTTTTTATGCCTGTCTTCGGTTTAAACCAGCATCTGCAGCTCCTTCCAACACACTCTCCAGAGTAATGTTGGCGGAGGTGTCAGCAGGAGCTGCAACTCTAGAGGACAGCTCAGCAGCACTTTCCCCAAGAGCAATTAGAGGCAGGAAATAGGTAATGCCCTTGCTGGTGATGTCTTGATCCTGTAAACAATACATAATAAGGATACTTCCCCTGAAATTTAACCCTTAACAAGCACCAGTGAATAAAACATGAAGGGTACAAAAAAAAACAGATGTCGACAATCCAAAATAAAACATTTCTGGAAATACTCAAATTACCAGAAGTTATGAAAGGATATCAGTCAAAAACATTAAGTTGGTTTCATAGAAACAAGGAACTGCAGAAGCTGGTTTACAAAAAAAAAAACTGGGGAAACTCAGCAGGCAAAGCAACATCCCTAGAGAATATCGATAGGTAAACATTTGAGTCGGAACAGACTGAAGGTCCAAACCTGAAATGTCACCTTCCCATGTTCTCCAGGGATGCTGCCTGATCCACTGGGTTACTCCAGCACTTTGTGTCTTTGAAAAAACTCTATTTCTCTTTCCACAGCTGCTGTGTGATGTATCACCAACATTTTGTTTTTACTTCAACTAAAAGAGATGCATATATTAACTTCTGTGATCCTTACATTACAGTAGTCCTTACTCTTCATATAGGACATAGAGGCTCAGCAAAGGGTTAGATATTTGTGGGTTGGTGTTTCGTTCATTGAAAGAGCCTTTCAAATCTAATTTAGATATTGGGTATAGGAAAGAGCATGAGGGTTTTAATTCGAATACAGTCCTTTTCCCAAATAACTTTAAAAAATATAATATCTCTGATCAAAAATGTTTCAACATATGAAGATGTTTTTCTCATCTATTTGGGGTTTCCCTGAAACAAGTCTCTTTGGAGAGCTCACTTCTAGTTTTATACCACCAGATGGAGATAATGCTATGTCTACAATGGCAATTATTACTTTAAATGTGTGCAAAATCACACCAGCACATGAAATCTGTTTCCACGTTTTAGCAAACTAAAATCATGTTAAAGTGAAAACATCTATATCTTTTTTGGCAATTGTTTCCTCGTTCTTTTAGCAAAGCAATAACAAGATTAGCACTACCCCCACCACTCCATTTACTAAAGAGAATCAATGCTCTGTAAATCTTTATGTACTGTTTGTCAACAGGAGGGACAGGAGTCACTAAATTTAAAAACACCTCAAACTATAACAGAACATACATAGAAAACAGGTGCAGGAGTAGGCCATTCGGCCCTTCAAGCCAGCACCACCATTCAATATGATCATGGCTGATCATCCAAAATCAGTACCCCGTTCCTGCTTTTTCCCCATATCCCTTGATTCTGTTAGCCCCAAGAGCTAAATCAAACTCTCTCTTGAAACCATCCAATGAATTGGATTCTGTGGCAGAGAATTCCACAGATTCACAACTCGCTGGGTAAAAAAGGTTTTTCCTCATCTCAGTCCTAAATGGCCGACCCCTTATTCTTAAACTGTGACCCCAGTACTCCACCAACCTCAGGAACATCTTTTCTTGCATCTAGCCTGTCCAATCCCTTAAGAAGTTTATATGTTTCTATAAGATCCCCTCTCATCCTTCTAAATTCCAGTGAATACAAGCCCAGTCGACCCATTCTTTCATCATATGTCAGTCCCGCCATCCCGGGAATTAACCTGGTGAACCTACGCTGCACTCCCTCAATAGCAATAATGTCCTTCCTCAAATTAGGAGACCAAAACTGCACACATTACTCCAGGTGTGGTCTCACCAGGGCCCTATACATCTGCAGGAGGACCTCCTTGCTCCGATACTCAAATCCTCTC
Source organism: Rhinoraja longicauda (assembly GCF_053455715.1). Classification (NCBI taxonomy): domain Eukaryota; kingdom Metazoa; phylum Chordata; class Chondrichthyes; order Rajiformes; family Arhynchobatidae; genus Rhinoraja; species Rhinoraja longicauda. The sequence goes on from NC_135964.1 coordinate 6,261,106, forward strand.
GCTATGAAGGACAACATGCCATTTTCTTTCTTCACTGCCTGCTGTACATGCATGCTTACTTTCAGTGACTGATGTACAAGGACACCCAGGTCTCGTTGCATCTCCCCTTCTGCTAATCTGACACCATTCAGATAATAACCTGCCAAGTGGATAACCTCACATTTATCCACATTATACTGCATCTGCCCATTTACCCATCCTATCCAAGTCACCCTGCAGCATCATAGTATCCTACTCGCAGCTCACACTGCCACCCAGCTTTGTCATCCGCTAACTTGGAGATGTCACATTTAATTCCCTCGTCTAAATCGTTAATACATATTGTAAATAACTGGGGTCCCAGCATTGAGCCTTGCGGCACCCCACTAGTCACTGCCTGCTATTCTGAAAAGGACCCGTTAATTCCTACTCTTTGCTTCCTGCCTGCCAACCAGTTCTTTATCCATGTCAAAACCATACTCCCAATACCATGCTCTCTAACTTTGCACACCATTGTCTGTGTGTTCTTCCTCCATTATTGATCTGAATCCTCAAAACCTGCCAGTATTTTATTATAGAAACATCAAAGTGAAGCAGCGAATGCTTGAGTGAGGGAAACAAATAACTTGAAAGTAACAGTTGTACGTACTTCAAGACTGGACGGACCCTCCTGCAATGCTTGTAGTTACAATTGTCACCTGTAGAAAACTCTTCCCCGTGTGTTTTAGCCACACATTAGGATAATTTGAAAATATAATGTATTTTCCATTTAACCATAAAAAGTTTCTATTTATAATTATGATAACTGATCCGACCACAATCAAGTAATTACATTGAATGGTCTATGACTTTTAAAGCTATAAGTCAATTTTGGACCAAAGGCAACTGATTCTACTTACATACAATCAGAAATAGTTACTCATGAAACAGAAATTATACAATCTATGCAGATATTACACAATGATAGATTGTGTAATGATTCTAATACACAATATGCCATCGTAATAAGGTCAACTTTGAATTGACCTTAAGTTTGCAGTCTCTATTCAAAAGGTCAGTTTAATGAATTTGTTGCTGGACAAAAGTTTTGTCATGATATTTTGAAGTCAATGTTCACACCACTTGAGAATTTTTCATGCTTCATGAAGAAATGGAGATATCCTCTGTAATGTTAAGATTCCCAGTAACGTGTGCAATGAAGCACCTTAATAGATGAATCCCAGAATAGTTCAAAGAACTGTAGAAACAATTAACAAGCTTTTATTATTTTTTCCAGAATGATAACATTTTATATTTCACAGTTCTGAAAACTGCAAAAGATTTCTGCATTTTACAACCACTCGGTCTTAAGACAGAAATTACATTTAACCATTCTATCGGCCTACAGTTTGCAATAGTCCAAGAATAGAGCACAGTTAGTGAAGTAAGAAATTGTTACCAGTCTTACTCAGCACCTCTGCTTTGGTATTTATTTCACAAAATGCTGGAGTAACTCAGCAGGTCAGGCAGCATCTCAGGAGAGAAGGAATGGGTGACGTTTCGGGTCGAGACCCTTCTTCAGACTTCTCCACCTCTGCTTTAGGTTTAACTCTGGCATATTTTATGATAACAGTTGTCCACTGTGGTCTGCTTACTTACTGGGTTTCACTGAAATCAATGGAGCTGAATTTTAGAAGCTAGGTACAGCATCCAGCTGCTTATTAATAGACACAAAAAGCTGCAGTAACTCAGCGGGTCAGGCAGTATCTCTAGAGCAAAGGAATAGGTGATGTTTCGGGTCGAGACCCTTCTTCAGATTGCGAGCCAGGGGAGAGGAAAGCGAGAGATATGAAAAGAGACATGGAACAAGTGAATGAAAGAAATGCAAAAGGACAAATCAAAGCCAGCAACGATGATCAAGGAAAGGTGTTTGGAGCACATTGATGAAGGACAAATTTCTATCCTATTTTATCTTTCACCTTCCTTGCCTCAGTAGATCAGCTGGGCATAAATCGTCATCAGTGGATTGATTTATATTTAATAAAACTCCATAGTCAAGGTTTGTATTAGAGGAATGTTAATTCAGAATATGAGAATAGAAGCAAACAGCAAAAATTAAAATGCAAGATCTGAATTTTCTTAAAAAATATAATTTCCAAATATAATTCAAATGATTCAATTCAAGCAAACAGCACACCATTGAGGTCATTTCAAGTAGATGATATAATAACTGCAGATGCCAGTGAAGGGAGAAACCAGTATGGATACTGGTGAAGAGAGAGATTGAGTATTTCAGACTTGTCCTGGAAAAAGATTAGGGGAATGCAGAAATCACGATTCATCCAAAGTCAATCAGACTATTCACTGGCTTCCAACAAGCACCATTCGTAGTAAAGCGTAGAAAGGAGCAGCAGATGCTGGTTTATACCAAAAATAGACACACATTGCTGGAGTAACTCGCAGGGTCAGGAAGCATCACTGGAGAAAAAGAATAGGTCGCAACAGACCCGAATCGTCACCCATCCTTTTTCTTCATTGATGCTGCCTGACCCATTGTGTTACTCTAGCACCTTGTGTCTACCATTAATAGTCTGAGGAAGGGTCTCGACCCGAAACGTCGCCCATTCCTTCTCTCCCAAGATGTTGCCTGACCTGCTGAGTTACTCCAGCATTTTGTAAATAAATACCGTTGATTTGTACCAGCATCTGCAGTTATTTTCTTATACCATTAATAGTAACATTGGTACAGGTCATACCGAGTCCATCCTCTCAAGCTGTTTTAAAAATGACGATGTACACAGGAGGTAAAGGCAGAAGGGAATGTTGAAGGGAGGAGGAGGTTCTGATAGAATACAAGAACCAACATTAACCTGTTGAGCTGATAAATTTCATAGCCTGTTTGGATTGTAAATTCTAAGTTCCCAACTCCCTGAAGAAAATAATTTCTTGGAAGTGCAAACAAGTACAGAACAATCTGAATTTTTATTTCTATACCACAATGTCCACCCTCCCATCACACCATCAGAATCTGAAAGCAAAATTAATTATGATTTTAAATTACCTCACAAGGAAGAGCTGAGGAAAACACCCCAGAGTCTGCTTCTCTATCACTTCTTGTATGCTCACGATCACCTTCAATAGATTACCCTGCTGGGGTCTGTCAATCTTCGTTAATACTAGCTGCAGTGAACATAATGGAAATAATTATCTGTTACTCTTAAGGATGCAGCTTTTCAGTCCTATCATTATTATTTGAATGATTTGCAAGATTCCACATTAAAGTGCCCATAGGTCTGCCAATTTATCCATGTTGACAGCTCCCTGCAAAGCGTGTCTGAGTTTTTACAGCACAAGTAGAAACAGATCAGCATTTGTCTGTGGTTTGCTGTGTAAGTCAAGGAACTTATTGACATCTCATGCAAAAGTTTAAATTACCTCAACAAATACCATGTTGGTCCATTCAATTTACCATCTGTAATGGCCCTTAAAAGTTACAATGGAATTCAAATTTTACTTATTCCAATTCGTTTTTTAAACAATTCAACTTGGATCTATTTTGTATATTCTGTACACATTTAAACTAAGATATACAAAACATTAAGATGATCAATCAAAATTAATTTTGAACTGATAGGATTAGAAACATTTTAGTTACAACCATATATGTACATTGACTATAGTTTTTGTGAACCAGAGTTACAGGATTGTACAGTATCTTGGCATAAGCACTTCTCAACAGAATTAAAACATCTACAACAGCCCAATTAGGATTTACCCATTTAATGAGATGCCAATTATGACATTAGTTATCACACTGGAATCGAGCTATTCTCAGTATTATTTTAATTTAAAAATAACATCTTCCACCCATGATCAAATGAATATTTTTGTACCATAATTTCATGGTTTTTTTCACACAGAGAGTGGTGAATCTGTGGAATTCTCTGCCACAGAAGGTAGTTGAGGCCAGTTCATGGGCTATATTTAAGAGGGAGTTAGATGTGGCCCTTGTGGCTAAAGGGATCAGGGGGTATGGAGAGAAGGCAGGTACAGGATACTGAGTTGGATGATCAGCCATGATCATATTGAATGGCGGTGCAGGCTCGAAGGGTCGAATGGCCTACTCCTGCACCTACTTTCTATGTTTCTATGTCTATGTTTCTATAAATACTTTTCTGATCCCTGTGGTAATATGTGGGATTCCATTGGAGGAGAATGTTTGCATCATAACTTAAGACCACGCTGCAGGCCAAGATATAAAAAGCAAACGCATTGTTCAGCAATGACAATGACTGGTGGACCAAGTGTCTCAAATATATCCACGGATACATATACCGCATCTGATAAAAGGTAACCCCTGAAACATCTAATCAAATCTGCATGATGAAACACTTATCTCACTCACAAAGGTCTGTTAGCTGCCAGAGAAAAGATGAGCCAGGGCTGGATTCAGGCTCCAAGTTGAAATGATTTCATCTTGCTGTGATAACTGAGTAGTACGTTCAACTAATTGTCTGGCAGATAAATACACATTATGAAACATAGAAAATTAATAGGAAAAGGCACTTGCCACTGAGCATCACCACTCAAAGTGATCATCCCAATGCCAAATCCCGCACTTTCCTCAACTTGTGTTTGGACAGACACCACCTATATGTATCTATATATATATAATTTTTTTTTCTCAGGAGGTAATTTCACATTTATCTACATTATTCTACGCTTGACTTGTATTTGCCCACTCTCAAAATTTTCTTTGAAGTCTTCCTGACGATTTATAATCTCACCCTCTCATCAAGATACTCAAAATTATGACATTTGGATTACCTATCAGAATTACTGATACACTTTGTAAATAGCTAGAGCCTAAATATCCATCCTATCATCCTATGATCTTGATCTACCTCCCCAAAAAAGACCCATTTATCTCCACTCTCCTTCTTGTCTTCCATTCAATTTTCAGTACATTATCCCCTAACCTACTACTCTTTTAAGTGGGGCTTTTTCAAGGAATCTAATTCGGGAACCAGGAATGGAACAAATCTCTCAGAGGGTCAACTTTATGGAGGGAAAATCCATAAAGTTGACCAACTTTTTCAACATTGACAGAAATCTGGTAACTATATAACCTTATTGTAAGTAAGAAAGGGATTGGAGATAAAGGAGTCAAAAAATTCAACTGAAAATTATTATACTTACAACATATGGAATTCCAAACTCCTCACACATCTCAATTGCTATTTGGTCTGCTTCTTGAATTCCTATTGAACCATCCAACAATAAAAATGTTCTCTTTAAGCTGTTGAAGAAACAATGCAATGTTTATTTTTTCACATCTTGATTTCCTCTCTCCCTTCCTGTTCACCATCGACACCTCGGACTTCAGATTTCACTTGGACTCCTGCCACCTGCAGAGGTTCTCAGATGCCTCTGCAATTGTAAGCTGCATCAGTGAGGGGAGGGATGCTGAATACAGAGGTGTTGTCAACGACCTTATTGAGTGGTGTGGAGTGAATCACCTGCAGCTCAACCCGGACAAGACTAAGGAGTTAGTGGTGGACTTTAGGAGGAGAGAAAAACCCCTGTCCCCTGACACCATCAAAGGTGTGGATTTGCTTTTTATCAATGAGTACAAATACCTTGGAGTTTAACTGGACAAGTAAACTGGATTGGTCCAGGAACACAGAGGACCTGTACAAGAAGGGACAGAGCCGGCTGTACTTTTAGAGAAGGCTCCTTCAACGTCTGCAGTAAGATGCTGCAGATGTTCTACCAATCAGTGGTAGCCAGTGCCATCTTCTTCGCACCCTCCCTGGGGCAGCAGGGCGAAGGCCACGGACGCCAACAGGATTAACAAGCTCATCAGCAAAGTTGGCTCCATCCTGGGGGCAGAGTTGGATTCATAGGAGGTAGTCTTGGAGGGAAGGATGCTCCTCAAACTGCGGAGCATCTTGGACAATACAGCTCACCCCTTCCATGACACACTGGTCAACCTGAGGAGCACCTTCAGCAACAGACTGGTGCCACCAAGATGCAGATTCTCTCCTACCCCATCCTGATTAAATCTAAGACAGCTTTTTCTCTGCTTGTGAATTTCCAGAGTAACTTTTAAGCAGTTCTGTAGTTCCCAATGAAAAACATGTTTTAACCGCTTTGACCTGTGGAATGCAAATAGTGTTCCCGAACTCATCGCTCATGTTACACCCAATTAGAGTCATAGAAACACACATCATGGCAAAAACTATCTGGAATAATGTAAAATTATTCCAAGGTTTTGTTTGCTATACTTTATGTGGATAATTGTGTTACGTGCTGATCTCATCGTACGAAAACAAAGAACGTACGGGTATGTAGGTTAATTTGACAGGGTAAATGTAAAAAATTGTCCCTAGTGTGTGTAGGATAGTGTTAATGTGCGGGGATCGCTGGGCGGTGCGGACTTGGTGGGCCGAAAAGGCCTGTTTCCGCGCTGTATATATATGATATGATATGAACCCCAGTATTTCCTGCTCTGCAAACAAATTATAATTCATTGATTTTTTACAGCTTTTGCATTGCGAGGACATTGTCATCTATGAATCAGAAGGTTTTGGTTGAAGCTTCACTCCTGGTGCAAATTGGTATTTCAGTATAATACCGAAGAAATGCTACGTTTGCGGACACACAGTCATTTAGATATGACATAAACCAAACATGTATTATGCATCATGTAGCTATGATAAACAAATTTGCATAGCAAGATTTCGAAGTCTCCAAAAATTTAAGTTTTCTATATCTACCTATCCTTAATACTGACCTATGGAATTCAGTGGACGAATCTTTGATTATGTTGGATGCTTTTCTGAGGCAGCGTGAAGTGTAGATGAAGTCAATGGTGGGGAGTCAGGGTCTTTGTGATGGACTGGGCTACAAACACAACTCTCCGCAATTTCTTGCAGTTTTGGGCAGAGCTGTCCCCAAATCAAGCTGTGATACAACCCGACAGGTTGCTTGCTATGGTGTATCTGTAGAAATGCCGAGATATGTTTGAGTCATTCAAGACATGCCAAATCTCCTCAGTCTCCTGAGGAAGTAGAGGTATTGATGTGCCTTCTGACCTGTTGCTTCAATGCGGTTAGTCCATGACAGATCATTGGTAATATTTAGGCCAAGAAACCTGAAGCTCTCAATCATTTCCATTTCTAAACTACTGATGCCAATGGGGCATGCTCTCCACTTCACTTCCTCAAGTCGATGATTAGCTCCTTTGTCTTGCTGATATTGAGGGAGAGTTGTGTAGGAAAATAACTGCAGATGCTGGTACAAATCGAGGGCATCACAAAAAGCTGGAGTAACTCAGTGAGTCAGGCAGCATCTCAGGCGAGAAGGAATGGGTCTTGTGTCCTGCTATCATGTTACTAAGTTCTCTATCGTCTTCATGTAATCCGTCTCATCATTGGTTGAGATCTGGCTCATCACAGTCGTGTCATCAGCAAACTTGGAGACGGGAGTTAGAGCCGAATTTGGCCACACAGTCGTGTGTGTACAAGGATTCTTTCCATGGTGTTTTCTCTTATGAGGGACTGAGCAAACCTCCTTGGTGTTGGTGTTGAGAATTGGTGTTGAGAATTATTGTGGAGGAGGTGTCATCACCTACCCTGCTGATATTTGTTGGTGGGTCAGAAAGCCAAGGATCCAGTGGCAGAGGGGGAGGGGGGCAACCCGAGAGTGTAGGAGTTCAGAGATGAGTTGGATGGGATCATGGTGTTGAATAGGAGTCATAATAAATATCTGTTGGTGGTCTTCTTGAAGCAGGAGGGGACTTCAGAATGCAGTCGTGAGATGTTGAATACCTCTGCTGGCTGATCTGTACAGATCCTGAGGATGCGGCTGGGGACTCCATCCAGGCCAGCTGCTTTCCACATATTCACGCCCAGAAAGGCCAATCTTATGTCTGCCGCAGTAACCGTTAGTACAGGCGCACCAGCGACTGATGGGAATGGTAACGTTCTGTCACCAACCTGTTCAAAACCGGCAGAATAGGGAGTCCTATTTTGCCGTTATCCAACCTGCCGATAACCCCTCCGAACTAGAGTTTTGAAAAGTTTCAACTGTCTCTGCAGCCGTTATCTTTAAAACCTGTGGATGCAAGTTATCAGGTCATGGACTGCCTTTAGTCCCATTCATTTTTGCACAAATTTGTACCTTGTGACCTGGATTGCTACAATTTCTCCACGGGATGAGAAATTAATGCATTTGTTACTTTGGGGTATTTGCAATGCCCTCCTATCACAAGGTACTGTTTTAAGGTATCTGCCATTTTCTTGATTCCTGTTACTAATCCCCCAATCGCATCCTCTTGAGTTTTTACACTTACTTTAGCTCCTGTCTTCCCTGTTATACATTTGTAGAACATCTGTCAGTTTAAATATTGTAAGTTTTCTCTCATAATCAAATCTCGCCCTCCTTATCAGCTTTTTAGTCATTCCCTGCCAGTTCCTTAAAAAAAATCTGGTCTACCTCTAGCCCTTGCCACTTTGCATGTTCTACTTTTTGATTTAAGATTGTTCTGGTGAGACCGCACCTGGAGTATTGTGTGCAGTTTTGGTCATGAAGGATGCTACTTACATGCAGGTTTTTTGCAGTTTGGGTCAGAGTTTAATTGGCAAATAATTTACTAATTGTACAAAATTTACATGTAACAAGTTAAATGAAGACCAGGTAAAACTCACTTCTGTCTTGCTTGTAGATACATCTCCACCATTTCCGCAAAATCAGAAGGTGCCCTGTATCCATAACCAGGCATATCCAGCAGAGTAAAAGCCTTTCCCACTTTAAAGAAATTCATTTTCTTTGTATGCCCCTAAAACAAAAGGGAACAGGATTACTCATGGTCAGAGAGCAAATTACAACAATAGTATTAGGACTGCAAATTCATAAGCTTTTCTTAGATTTATACCCCAGAATCAATTACTCAGAGAATGTTATTTTTCTTTGACAATCATACTGGGTTTATATTGATTTGCAAAAGCATCAATTTTGCAGATTTTTTTCTTTTCATTGTCTTGCATAATTTATGTATAATTTATGCTTTTGTGCGTTGTCAATGTACCTGTGATGCTGCTAATGATACAAGCAAGATTTTCATTGCCTCACCAGACTTGTGCACATTGACAAAAACCTCAACTTGACTCAGAATTCACTTCCCATTCACAGAAACAAAGTGAAATCATCCATCATATATCAATAAATGTTACAACAAATTACAAGTTAACTGTCAGACACATTTAAGATTTTGAATATCTACGTGGAGGGAAATGTGTAGCGTTGGATTACTGAACTCTCCATGATTTGCCGAGTCCAGGCATTTTTATTCAGGCACAGTGGTTACATGGTATCAGAACAACGCTTTAAAAGATCTGCAGGTTATAACTAAAAAACTGAATATAACATAACTAAGACAAAAGACTACAGAGTCACAACTAAAGACTGGGCATAACTAACAGACTAAAGACAGAACATACAGCTGAAAACAGGGTTCCTTATCAATATAGGATGTATTAGGCTATCAATATTTGGCTGATGGACATTACCTTCATACCATGAAGGGGTTGTTGTTCACAGTTTTGTCTACATTCTACATCAATTGTAACCGCAATTTCACAATCTGGTCTTTATCCCTGCACTAAAGTCCCCAGACTGTTCTTTTGCAGCAGTTAATAGTTTGTAATAAACTAACCCCATCAAATCTCTACAAACCCCTACTTCTAGTAACTCAACTGAAAAACACTGCCAAGAAAAGTGCAAGAAAATCATTAAGTTAGAATTTGCTACTCTTGATCTAAACCCCACTGGGAGGTTTTTTTCCATTCCAATTTGACAAATTGTTCCAACTAATAGTGGTCTAAAGCAAACGGGTTTAGGCAAATGACAGCCCTCGTCTATCATCTTAACCAATTAAGTTTAAGGTAGTGAAAAGAAAGAAAGACAAAGGAAGAAACTGGGTAAACCAAATTAGATATGGAAAGAGGAAAAAGATTTTAAAAAGAGAAAGTGAAGTTTAAGTTCTCTTTTTATGAGACAAACAGACGAGCTGTGCAAATTGTTCAGCAATTATGGAAGCTCAAGCTGTATCTCTTAATACTAAGTCATGGATTTTGATGAAGCACTAAAATGAGAAAGCTTTTTGTCACAGTATGTCTCTGTGCACTCACCATCAAATTGACAATTCAAAGAGTGTTATTTTTCCATAGTCAGGTACCAGAGGTTTGATTCAACCCCATGGGGAGTGTTGGGAAGAAACTGAATTCAAAGCAATACTGGTGCAGATCAATAGAGGATGTCCTTGGAGACATTCTTGCTCCAAAACAAAATGGTTCACATACACATATTGTTGTGCTTCAAACAATAGGAGGCTACATAGTTATGAAATAGAATGCTGTTGATATGGCAGTAATATAACAAAGAAAATATTGGCTTTGAGGAGCAAAATTCAGAAGGTCTGACACCTGATCCAATATAATTTATCAAGAGCAGAGACTGGTTAACCCAGCCACAACATTTTTAGGTGTGAATCCAACTAAGTGAGCAAATGTTTGAATCAATCATGGAGTTCAGCAAGATAGAGACAAATTGCTGGAGTAACTCAACGGGACAGGCAGCATCTCTGGATAGAAGGAATGGGTGATGTTTTGGGTCTGAAGAAGGGTCTCGACCCGAAATGTCACCCATTCCGTCTGTCCAGAGATACTGCCTGCCCCGCTGAGTTATTCCAGCATTTTGTGTCTATCTTTGGTGTAAACCAGTGTCTGCAGTTCCTTCCTACACATGGAGTTCACTAAGATTTGCAGCACTGAGAATGCTGGAAGAAAAGTCAAGTTGTATGTTGTCTGTATAGATCAGGAAGCTGACCTTGCATTTGCTGCCAAGGACAAAACATTGGAACACACTGAACAAATCTATCAAAGCTTGGAAGGAGAAAACATTGCATCAGGTTTGGCAATTGCATGAAGGTGTCGTCAGTAAAAAATGAATTGTTTGGAAGACATCAGAAAGTGGGATAAATCATGGGAGAAAAGGTATTGAGGTAGTGCAGCGGTAGAGTTGCTGCTTTACAGCGAATGCAGCGCCGGAGACTCAGGTTCGATCCTGACTACGGGTGCTGCACTGTAAGGAGTTTGTACGTTCTCCCCGTGACCTGCGTGGGTTTTCTCCGAGATCTTCGATTTCCTCCCACACTCCAAAGACGTACAGGTATGTAGGTTAATTGGCTGGGTAAATGTAAAAATTGTCCCTAGTGGGGTGTAGGATAGTGTTAATGTACGGGGATCGCTGGGCGGCACGGACTTGGAGGGCCGAAAAGGCCTGTTTCCGGCTGTATATATATGATATGATATGATATGAAATACTACCCGAGAATCTAAAACATCTGTTGTCTTGCAAATAAGTTTTTGATTCCACCACTTCCATCCCAAAGTTCATAGAAAGCCTGATCATCTGTCAATTCTACACATCTCCACCCTCCTTGATCCTTCCAAGTGAAATGTAGGATAACTCTCCTCCAGCACATAGTTACATAGGTAACTTCCATAAATCCCTGCTGTACCTGCTCCCAATCCTTCTATCTCCATCTCCTCACCCTCTGGAAGGTTTTCCTCAGTTAACTTCCGCACAATTTAAAGCCCCCCCCCCCCCATAGAATACACAAGGTCTGTTCTTTTACACACAGGATCTTGGGCCCCATGGATGAAACAGTTTCATAGCTCAATGGCTTTGTGTAAAACTTGCACATGCTTCCTGTGCAGTGCCATCTGTGCAATGCACATTTCCTAGCATAAAATAATTCCTTGCCCATTGACATTTGTAGGATCAGGCTAAGAATAAGAGTTCTATGTGATTGGGGAGAATGTGCTATAGTAGAATGGTCCAAAGAACCTGAGATTACAACCTAATTTTGATGTCACCTAATGAATGCATTCATCATAGGTAGCAAATACTGTGTTGTGCCTTTGTAAATACTGTATTGACCATCGGAAACAGAATTAGATGCAATTCCATATCCCACTTATACTCACAGGAGTTTTTGAAACTCTTACTTCTATACCAGGAACCAAGGAAAACAAAGATTTTATTAATGAAGACTTTCCAACGTTGCTTCTCCCAATAAAACACACCTAAAAAGGAAAAGAAAATAGTGTTCATGTCAAATTTGAGAAAGTAGAGTATAAACCAGAGACTTGAACATTTACAGTTCCAATCTATTGATATGGAGATGACACCTTTGCTCTGCAATCATAACTGTGAGGGGTTTTGTCTAAATTATTCTCAACCTCATCTCAACATCTATCCATTTTGGAAAATTTGCTTTAAAGTTGGTACAAACTGGAATGTACTTTAAAAAAAAAAGGTACAAGTAGTAGGTGAAAAGGTATATTTCAATAAATTTACATTCCCAGCGAAAGCCACATTCAGGGGAAGGGAGAGAGATTAGGTGACAATAAGGTCGGAATTTACAAGATCTCTGCAACTAAGAATACAACTTGTGTTTTGGATATTAATGGAAGATAATATTTATTTATTTATTGTTATTTCATGACCATTAGCTCATATGTTGCATGGGGAAATGCACGACTAACCTCAGGTTGAACTGTCGCTGGTGCATGATCAATCCTGACCGCAGAGGTGAAATAATCTATGATGTGTGATTTGGAAGGCACAAAGAATTGTTCTGCAGCAGCAATATCCTCAAAGCTTGGAGCAAATAGTTGATTGTTCATTTTATTTGCATTCTTGACCAAGTACTGTTCCAAGTCTTTGAGCGGAAAAATAATACTCTTAAGTTTCTTTGTGGTAAATTTGGAAATTGGATGGACAGAAGATAGTTTGTGTGCGTTTCCATGGACCAGACAGATTGAAAAAGCTCTCTCTTGTGCCACTTTTGCTTTCAATATTTGTGCCAAGCATGGCAAACTTGATCGTACTGTGAACATTCTTCTCATCTCTTGCCGTATTATAATCGTGAAATGTACCTGGAAGAGAAAATTGGAAGGAACAATGAAAAGAAACAGGCACCATCCAATAGCTTAAAAGCTCAAAGGCAAGGTTACCAAACTTTCACTGCAAACTCTGTTCTCATCAGAAGCTAATTCTGGAGATCATAAATTCTATTTAACAATTTATACCTCTTAACAGTTTATACGCTTTCCACAAATGCAAAATATTGCAGGTAAGGAAAATTTGAACAAACAGAAAATGAAAGAAATACTCAGCAGGCAACATTTGTAGAGGGAATTAAAGTTAATATTTCAAGTCAATGATTATTCATCAGAAGAGAATTCGGTGACATGATAATCAATTCCAGAATTTTAAAAATCATTTTAGTTGTTGTTTTCAGTTCAATGGAGATGCCCGCAGGTAAAGTGGATTAACTCAGGGCATGGATAGGTAGGTGCGACTAGGATGTTATAGCCATTCCGGAAACCTGGCTAAGGGAGGGACAGGACTGGCAGTTTAATGTTCCAGCAAACCGGTGCAAGAGGAGAGATAGAGGTGGGGGTAACAGAGGATGGGGTGGTGCTTTATTGATTAAGAGGAATACATAGAATACAGGACCGGGCCCTTCGGCCCACAATTTTTGTACTGAACATGATGCCTAGCTGAACTGATCTCATCTGCTTGTACATATCATATCATATCATATCATATATATACAGCGCGGAAACAGGCCTTTTCGGCCCACCAAGTCCGCGCCGCCCAGCGATCCCCGCACACTAACACTATTAACACTATCCTACATGATCCACATCCCTCGATTCCCTGCACTTCCATATATCTATCTTAAAGCCCATTAAACACCACAACTCCTAGCAATGCATTCCAGGCCACACCACTCTCTGTGTACACAGTTGCCCCTCGCATCTTTATTAAGCTTTCTCCCTCTCACCTCAAAGCTCTGCCCTCCAGAGTTGAACATATCCACCCTGGGAATAGACACAAACAACTGGAATAACTCAGCGGGTCAAACAGCATCTCTGCAGAAAAGGAATGGGTGAACGTTTCGGGTCGAGACCTTTCTTCAGACTGAGTCAGGGGAAAGGGAAACGAGAGATATAGACGGTGATGTAGAGATATAGAACAAATGAATGAAAGATATGCAAAAAAGTAACGATGATACAGGAAACAGGTTATTGTCTGCTACTTGTTAGGTGATAACAAATAGAGACAATGAGACTGAACAAGACGACTTTGAAGCTCGTATGACTTGGGTAGGGGAAGGGATGGAGAGAGTGAATGCTGGGGTTACTTGAAGTTAGAGAAATCAATATTCATTCCTTGTCTCCAGAGATGCTGTCTAACGTGCTGAGTTACTCCAGCCTTTTTGTGTCTATCTTTGGTTTAAACCAGCATCTGCAGTTCTTTCCTACACACTTTCACCCTGGGAAAAAGGTTCTGGCTGTCTACCTTCGCTATACCTCTCATACCTTCTATCAAGTCTCCCCTCAACCTCCATTGTTACAGAAAAAAACAATCCAAGTCTAGCCAACCTCACCCTGTTGCTGAAGCCCTCAACTCCAGGCAGCATTCTGGTAAACCTCTACTGCACGCTCTCCAAAGCCTTTACATCTTTCCTGTGATGGGTCGACCAGAACTGCACGCAACACTCCAAATGCAGCCTAACCAAAGTCCTGCATCATGACTTCCCGATTCTTATATTCAATGCCCTAGCAATAAAGGCAAGCATACCTTACACCTTCGTCACCACATTTTCATGGTAGTAGTCCGAGATGACATTACTGATGGTTCATCCAGTGAGGCTGTACGGGTGGAGCTGTTTAAAAAAAAAAGAAAAAAAAAAGGGGGTGATCACCTTGTTGCGAGTGTACTAAAGGCGCCCAGTCAATAAGGGTGGGGATTGATTAGAAGAGAGGTCGGTGGGGGAGGGATGAGAGGGGTAGGTGGGGGAAGAGTTGGGTGGGTGGGGGAGGGGAGAGTTGGGTGGGGGAGGGGAGAGTTGGGTGGGTGGGGGAGAGTTGGGTGGGTGGGGGAGAGTTGGGTGGGTGGGGGAGAGTTGGGTGGGTGGGGGAGAGTTGGGTGGGTGGGGGAGAGTTGGGTGGGTGGGGGAGGGGTGATGGGAGGGTGGGTGGAGGAGGGGAGATGAGAGGGGTGGGTGGGGGAGATGAGAGGGGTGGGTGGGGGAGGGGAGAGGGGTGGGTGGGGGAGGGGAGAGGGGTGGGTGGGGAGGGGAGAGGGGTGGGTGGGGAGGGGAGAGGGGTGGGGGAGGGGAGAGGGGTGGGGTGAGTGGGGGGGAGGGGTGGGGTGAGTGGGGGGGGAGGAGGGGGTGAGTGGGGGGGGAGGGGGGGTGAGTGGGGGGGGAGGGGGGGGTGAGTGGGGGGGGGAGGGGGGGTGAGTGGGGGGGGAGGGGGGGTGAGTGGGGGGGGGGAGGGGGGGTGAGTGGGGGGGGAGGGGAGATGAGTGGGGGGGAGGGGAGATGAGTGGGGGGAGGGGAGATGGGTGGGTGGGGAGAGAGGAGATGGGAGGCTGTGGGGGGGAGAGTGGGTGGAAGGGGGGGGAGGAGGGGGGGGTAGGAGGGGGTGGAGGGGGGGGAAGGAGGGGGTGGAGGGGGGGGAGGAGGGGGTGGAGGGAGGGGGTGGAGGAGGGGGTGGAGGAGGGGGTGGAGGGGGGGGGAGGAGGGGGTGGAGGGGGGGGGGAGGAGGGGGTGGAGGGGGGGGGGAGGAGGGGGTGGAGGGGGGGAGGAGGGGGTGGAGGGGGGGGGAGGAGGGGGTGGAAGGGGGGGGAGGAGGTGGATGGGTGGGGGAGAGGAGATGGGAGGGTGTGTGGGGGGAGAGGAGTGGGTGGATGGGGGAGAGGAGGGGGAGGGTGTGTGGGGGGAGAGGAGGGGGAGGGTGTGGGGGGGAGGAAGAGTGGGTGAAAGGGGGAGAGGAGATGGGAGGGTGTGTGGGGGGGGGGGGGGAGAGGGGGGGGGGAGAGGAGGGGGGTGACAGGAGGGGGGTGACTAGAAGGAAGGGGTGGGCAGTGACTAAAGGTCTAGGGGAGGAGAGGGGAGGGGTGTAGGAGGGGACGGGGGTGGGCAGTGACTAAAGGTCTAGGGGAGGAGAGGGGAGGGGTGTAGGAGGGGACGGGGGTGGAGGTTGACTAGGAGAGGGTGGGTGTGGGTTGTCCAGGTGGGTGGCGGGGGGGTTGAGGTGAATGGGGGAGTTAAAGGACTCCACAGCCGCTGCCGCTGCCGGGGGGGATGCGGTGCCCCGTCCCCGGCTCCGCGCTGCCCGGCGTGTCGCGTTAGGCCCAGCTCGCCGCGGCTCACCTGCCGCTGGCCGGAGAGAGAAGGTCCCGGACTGAGGGGAGAGGAGGCCCCGCAGTGAGGATGAGGAGTGAGGGTAGAGAAGGCCCCGCCGTTGCCAGGGAGGCCCCGCCGTTGCCAGGGAGGCAGCGCCGCGGGTCCCAGCCTTTCCCCGTCCCCGGGAAACAAGGACGGCGACAGAAGGGCCGGGCGGCGGCGGCGGACCTTCAGCGACGGGGCCGCCCCTTGAAGTCTGGACAACTAAAGCACACAATTAAATTGCCCTGGGCCCCTTTCCCCCCCAAACATATGTGTAATAAACACCATGTCGTCTCTGAATTGATTGCTGCATCGTAAAAATATCACCTGAGAATATGGAATGCATTTGACAAGGAATAGTGTTTCACAAATCTAAGAGGAAAGTGTTGTATAATTTGTGTAGGAAGGAACTGCAGATGCTGGTTTACACAGAAGATCGACACAAAGTGCTGGAGTAACTCAGCAGGACAGGCAGCATCTCTGGAGAGAGGGAATGGGTGATGTTTTGGGTCAAGATCCTTCAGTGGTTCAATGGCACCTTATCATCACATGTTCTGAGGTGGCAATGAAACGCTCTTCTGCATATAGTTCAGTATAAGTATTACTACAGTAAATCCTCGTTATTACGGACCTCATTATAACCGACCATCCCCATACTGAAACTTTCGTTTATTTGTTTGTTTGTTCCTGAACCACAGCCAAAACGGTACACGATAGTGCGACAATGTTAGGTCCACCTTACTCACCGTCGTCCCTTTGGTGCTAATGGAAGAAGTTTCAATGAAATCGGTGTTATATTTTACAAGTTATTCACATTTTAAAGTTTAAATCTATCTTCTAGGGGTGGGGGGAGGGAGGATAAGGGGGGTTGAGGGGGATGGAGTGGGGGTGAGGGGAGGGTGAGGGGAAGGGCGGTTGAAGGGGTGGGGGAAGAGAGGGTACTGCTCCAATGTAGGAGAGGTTTGGGCCCAACTTGGTGTTAATGGTTATAGTGGAAGGACCTATCGACCTTCACTGCCAGGCTGTGCTGCCAACCCCACCCTCGGCCTGCACTACCTCCCCAGAAGCCTGCAGGCCGGGCCTACTGCTGCCACCACACAGCTTCCTCGGCGGCTTCCAGACCATACCGCCACCGCCGACCCATACCTTCACCCGGGCAACCCATTGTGGAGATATTTTTATGATACAGAAATCAATTGTACTGTGTGTGTGTGTGTCTCTCTCCCTCACTCCCCTGACTCAAAGTCAAGGCTTCAAGGTCAGTTTATGTCACATGTACCAATTAAGGTACAGTTAAATTTGAGTTACCATACAGCCATACTAAGCGAAAAGCAACAAAACACACAGCCCCATAAAATAAAATTTAACATAAACATCCAGTCTGAAGAAGGGTCTCGACCCGAAACGTCACCCTTTCCTTCTCCAGAGATGCTGCCTGTCCCGCTGTTACCCCAGCATTTTGTGGTCTGTATAGTTCCCCCCCACCCCCCTCTCTGACTCTTAGTCCGAAGAAAAGTCTCAACCCGAAATGTCATCCACTCTCCCCCCCCCCCCCGAGATGTTGCTGAAAGCAACATTTACATTTTGCCGCTGTGCACTTCTATCAGTCCCTTCCCCGCCCTACTCATTCTCCCTTTGCAAACCCCAGCCTCTCCCCTGCAGAGTATAACCTTCTATTACATAATAGCATAAGCTATCCACTTGTTAGGTAGTCTTATGCCCAGCAAATGTCAGGCATTATATATCATATTGACAAAAGTATTAACAAAAGAAAAAGGAAGCCTGTTAGTTTATGCTCATTTATTATGTTTGGGAGTCAGAGTATTCAAGGCATCTGTGATCCTTCAAACTTCACCCAGCAAATAACTTGTTTATATTTAAGTTACTTCACCAAGCAGACCAAAGTACTGACTATAAACGGGCAGGATCATTTGATTATATCTCAGCAGTACAAAGGCACTCTGTGAATTACATAGTTCACCCAGGGATTTAACGCATTCCCAATCTCGTTGTACCCCTGGGTACAATGACAATAAAGATATATTGTATTGTATTATATTGTAATGTCAAAAATAAAAGAAAAATACCCTTTGCCTTGTAGAGAACAACGATATTTTAAGGTCTGAACAATGTAAAGAAAGGTGAAAATTGAAAAATAACTAATGATGGTACTTGTGATGTCCCATTTCCGTTTATAGAATTCCAGGAGGGATTTAACTCATTTCCATATAACACACTATTAACTAAGTTGAAGCTAGTGCTCGAGTTGCTTGTCATCTGCAGAAAGATGAACAATGTCGCAGCAGGTA
This sequence comes from Rhinoraja longicauda, assembly GCF_053455715.1. Classification (NCBI taxonomy): domain Eukaryota; kingdom Metazoa; phylum Chordata; class Chondrichthyes; order Rajiformes; family Arhynchobatidae; genus Rhinoraja; species Rhinoraja longicauda. The sequence goes on from NC_135964.1 coordinate 6,279,688, forward strand.
GAACAGCTGCCTCTCAGCCAGTGACTCAGCTTCAATCCTGATCTTCAGCCAAGTCTGTGAGGAAGACACGCAGGTTAGTAGATTAAGTGTCCTCTGTGAGTTTTCCATAGGGTTTAAATGAGTGGAAGAATCTGTAGAGAGTTGAAGGGAATGAGCGGAGAATAAAATTGGGATTAGTGAGAATAGGCGCTTGATGGTCAGCAAGGACTCGATGTGTTGAACGGACTGTTCTTGTAGCGTATGCCTACATATTGCCTACCTGCCACACGTACTCTTACTTGAAACAGCCCCTCCTGGCAGGAATTTTACAAAGAGACTGCCTCTGAGCTGATCAGTGAGGCCCAAACAGTGCAATGTTTCGTTAGTTGGCAGTCCCACTGAAATGTGTTGACAGTTGGTTAAATCATAGCCTGGCAAAGCTGCCAAGTGTTGAATATGTGTTATTGTTCAAGCACATTAAAAACTAAAGTTCGGGCTAAGATCTTTTAATGTTTAGAAAAAATTATTAAAAACTAAAATATCTAAAAACTAAAATATCTAGATATCTAAAATATCTAAAACACTTAAAAACAATGAATTTCATCAAAGTACAAGGATGTCGAGGCATGGAAGTTAAAATACTAACTCAACATCCAGAGTTCTAGACCATTGATTCAGGGTTCAATTCCTTTGAGAGCAACATCATTCTAGTAATTGAATAAAAATCTGAACTGACAAACAAAAAATATTCCGATATTATTGTTTAAAAATAAACATCTGGTTTACCAATGACTTAGGGAAGGAGATCAGTTATCTTACTTCAGTGAGTTTAACTTTTATCTGGCACCTGGGTCTGCAGCAATTAGCGGGAGACTTATCGCCAGCATTGGCAGCTTCCACATCCCATGAACAGATATCCAAGTGAAATCAGAAACAGTAAATACTTATCTTCCTCATAGTTAGACACAAAATGCTGGAGTAACTCAGCAGGTCAGGCAGCATCTCTGAGAAAAAGAATAGGTGATGTTTTGGGTCGAGACCCTTCTTCAGACTAAAGTTGGAAGGGTCTTGGCACAAAACATTACCTATCCCTTTTCTCCAGAGATGCTGCCTGACCCGCTGAATTATTCTAGCATGTTGTGCCTATCTTCAGTGTAAATCAGCATCTGCAGTTCCTTCCTGCACTCTTCCTCATAGTTTTCTTCCTATTTGATACAAATGGAATTCAGCAGGCAGATTCCCCGGAGAAAGCACTGGGTAAAACATAACGTTCCCACACCATCACTTAACTCCACGAGGAACCAATTGTTTTGGGAAATTTCCAGTAAACAGCTTGATAATGCACATCCAGGCCCATGGAATTGCCCAAGTCAAGATATTTGACCGGCTTAGGAATTGGTTGAGAAGTGGGACACACACAACAGGGTTTACTGGTGGCTGTCAATTTGGCACAATGGTGTTCTGCACACGAAAATGTTGTAAATACTTACAAACATTTTTTCAATTACTTATTTGTTGGGATGGAGAGGCAACCGTCTACGTTAATGGAATGTTGGCCTTGCTGTCAGGGGAAGAAGTTAAGACAGTCCTTGGTTAGAGCGCATTGTGAGAACATGCGACTATGTCTCAGAGAGGAATCATTGGCCAAAAGAGAGTAAAAAAATAGATTTAGCAGGATGCTGCCTTGGGTTCAAGAGTTCAAAGATACTGCAAGTTATAAATTCATTTCCTGGATTTTTCAAAGCTACGGAATTTTCAATATATTAAGTAGAACTGATCTGGTAGATTGACCGAAACTATTTCAATTTGGTTAGGATGACTGTGATTAATGGACTTAGTCCAATAATTACATCTGGCAGTTCAGGAAAGAAAGTAGGAAATATTTCAGCCAATGTAGATTGTTAAAAAATGATGTTAGGTCATTTGTCACTCTTAAATCCATGATTAATATATCTTTGAATAATCTTAGATATTAGGATACTATTCAGATACTGAATAGTAAAAAAGACTCAGAGCCAAAACCTTACTCTGATTTCTCAGCACCTATGTTTGCATCTCATCTACATGAAAAGATGCCATTCAGCCCATCAGCCCATGCCAGCTCTCAGAAGACCAAGCCTATTCCGTTTTATTTTTATTTTCTGATGACCCTAGTATTTATTCTCCCTCACATGCCTGTGAATGTTCTTACTTTGATTCTTCTTGCCCACACCTACAGTATCTATCAGGTGGCACCGGCAATGGCTGCCTCACCAACAGTCTGTCTGTTCCTTCCTTCTGTTATTTTAGTGTGTGTTAAATGTATGTTTTAGTGTTCTTTATGTGGGGGGTGGGGGGGGGGAGAGGGAAACTTAAAAAAAAATCTCTTAACTCGACGGAGATACAATTTTTTCCCGTACCGTATCTCTGTCCGCTGCGGCCTAACATCGAGGAGCTGGCGGCCTCTTGCTGGACACCGACTTTGGAAGCTCCAGCTGCGGGTGCCTGCAGGACTTTACATCGTGGAGCTGAAGAACCCTGTTGGGGATCGACCTTGTAGCTCCAACTGCGGGAGTCTGCGGACTTTAACACCACGGAGCACGCGGTCTCTAGTTAGAGACCGACTTTGGGAGCTCCAAGCCACAGGAGCTTCAACGCCCCGACGCGGGAGCTTCGATTGCCCCGATGAGGGGGCTTTGATCGCCGGCTGCGGGAGCTTCGATTACCCTGACGGATGGTTCGACTGCCCCGACCGCGGGAGAATAAAGAGAGAAGAAGATTAGACTTTATTGCTTTCCATCACAGTGAGGAATGTGGGGAATCCGCTGTGGTGGATGTTTATGTTCACTTTTATGCAGTCGTGTGTTTTGTTGATTTGTTTTACTATGGCTGTATGGTAATTCGAATATCACTGTATCTTAATTGGTACACGTGACAATAAAAGACCATTGAAACCTTTGACCTTTGAAACCTACACTGAAAGGTGATTCGTAATAGCCAGTTAATCTCCCAACAGTAGTTGAAGATGTAGCTGTGATGGGTGATCTCGAGTAGAATTTACCAATACCTCTAATATTGAGCAAAAAACAAATTGCTGGAGGAACAGTCTGAAGAAGGGTCTCAACATGAAATGTCATCTATCCGTTCCCTCCACAGCCTGAGTTCCTCCAGCAATTTATTTTTTTGCTCAAGATTCCAGTCCCTTGTATCACCATCTATCAACCAGATGACTCCATGACATCACCACAACAACCCTGGCCTCCCCTTGTGACATTCATTTTGTTCAGTATATTTCTTCCCACCCTCTTTGCAACATTTAACTAGCTTGCTTTCCTACTTGTCACACTAAAGTGGGTGGTACCATCGGTAGTAAAGATGGTTATCAAAAATTAGAAAAGGCTCTTGATCATCTGGGCAAGTGGGCTGAGGAATGGCTAATGGAGTTCAATGTAGCGAAGTGTGAGGTGTTGCATTTTGGGAAGTGAAACAAGGGCTCTGGGAAGTGTTGTACAGCAATGGGCTCTTAGAGTGCAGGTACATAGTTCACTGAAAGTGGTGTCACAGGTACAGTGCCCTCCATAATGTTTGGGACAAAGACCCATCATTTATTTATTTGCCTCTGCACTCCACAATTTGAGATTTGTAATAGAGAAAAAAAAATCACATGTGGTTAAAGAGCACATTGTCAGATTTTATTAAAGGCCATTTTAATATATTTTGGTTTCACTATATAGAAATTATAGCTATGTTTATACATAGCCCCCTCATTTCAGGGCACCATAATGTTTGGAACACATGGCTTCACAGGCGTTTGTAATTGCTCAGGTGTGTTTAAATGCCTCTTTAATGCAGGTACAAGGGAGCTCTCAGCACCTAGTCTTTCCTCCAGTCTTTCCATCACTTTTGGAAACTTTTATTGCTGTTTATCAACATGAGGACCAAAGTTGTGCCAATGAAAGTAAAACAAGCCATTATGAGACTGAGAAACAAGAATAAAACTGTTAGAGACATCAGCCAAACCTTAGGCTTACCAAAATCAACTGTTTGGAACATCATTTAGAAGAAAGAGAGCACCGGTGAGCTTACTAATCGCAAAGGGACTGGCAGGCCAAGGAAGACCTCCACAGCTGATGACGAGTTCTGCTCAAGTTTAAACAATGCCTCAAAACTCATTGGCCGGCGGTTCATTCTACAGCAAGACAAAGATCCCAAACATACTGCTAAAGCACCAAAGGAGTTCTTCAAACCTAAAAAATGGTCAATTCTTGAGTGGCCAAGTCAATCACCCGATCTGAACCCAATTGAGCATGCCTTTTACATGCTGAAGAGAAACTGAAGGGGAGTAGCCCTCAAAACATGCATAAGCTAAAGATGACTTCAATACAGGCCGTGTGGAGCATCATCAGAGAAGACACCCAGCAACTGGTGATGTCCATGAATCGCAGACTTCAAGCAGTCATTGCATGCAAAGGATATGCAACAAAATACTAAACATGACTACTTTCATTTACGTGACATTACTGTGTCTCAAACATTATGGCGCCCTGAAATGGGGGGACTATGTATAAACACTGCTGTAATTTCTACATGTTGAAACCGAAATGTGTAAAAATGGCCTTTGTTAAAATCCGACAATGTGCACTTTAACCACATGTGATTTTTTCTATTACAACTGTCAAATTCTGGAGTACAGAGGCAAATAAATAAATGATAGGTCTTTGTCCCAAACATTATGGAGGGCACTGTAGATAAAGCAGTCAAGAATGCTTTTGAAACATTGGCTTTCATCAGTCAGGATCTTGAGGGTCAGAAGTTGTAGGTTGTTTGTGTTCGAAAAGAAACATAGAAAATAGAAACATAGAAAATAGATGCAAGAGTAGGCCACTCGGCCCTTCGAGCCAGCCATTCAATACGATCATGGTTGATCATCCAAAATCAGTACACCATTCCTGCTTTTTCCCCATATCCCTTGATTCCGTTAGCCCTAAGAGTTAAATCAAACTCTCTCTTGAAAACAAGTAGATAGGGTGAATGCGCAGAGTCTTTTTCAGAGTAGAGGAATCAAGAACTTTAGACATAGGTTAAAGATGAGCGGGGAAAGAGTTAATAGGAACCTACGGTGCAAGTTTTTCACTCATTGGATGGTACATATAAGGCACCACCTGCCAGAGGAGATAGTTGAGGCAGGTACTATAACAACATTTAGAAGTCATTTGGACAGGTACAGGGATAGGAAAGATTTAGAGAGATATGAGCCAAACACGGGTGGGTGGGATTAGCATAGATAGGGCATCTTGCTTGGTATGGACAAGTTGGGCCAAAGGGCTTGTTTCTGTGCCTCTGTTACAATTCTGCCAAAAAAATCTTTGACCTGATACATTAACTCTGTTTCTCTTTCCACAGATGCTGCCTGAGTTGCTGGGTGCTTCTAGAATTTTAGTTTAGTTTAGAGATACAGTGCGGAAATAAGCCCTTCGGCCCATCGAGTCTGCGCTGGCAAGCAATCCCTGCACACTTACACTATCCCACACACACTAGGGACAATTTACAAATGTACCAAGCCAATTAACGTACAAACTTGTGCCTCTTCGGAATATTTTGGAGAATTTTCTGTTTTAACTTTAGATTTCTAGTATCTGCAGTTTCACAAAATATAGCGTGTAGTTACTGCAGGTAAGCAGGTGGGCAAATGGAGTATTGACTTGTATTGTAAGGGGTGTGGTGTACCAGAGGAGGCTTGTTTCATTTAACCTTGTTGTTGGTGGTGCAACTACTGCAACCTGTGTTCAAATCTGATCACCATAAGTAAGAAATAATATATTTGCATTGGAAGGTAGACTCAAAATGCTGGAGTAACTCAGCGGGTCAGGCAGCATCTCTGGAGAGAAGGAATGGGTGACGATTCGGGTCGAGACCCTTCTTCCGACTGCATTGGATGTTCTGAAGAGATTTACAAGATTGACTCCGGTGATTGTGAATATATTTACTTTTGAAGAAAGATTGAGCAGATTGTGCCTTTCAGAAAGATGAGAATGGCATAGTAATTGAGTACTTTACGTCAGTCTTTACCAATAGACAATAGACAACAGACAATAGGTGCAGGAGGAGGTCATTCGGCCCTTCGAGCCAGCACCGCCATTCAATGTGATCATGGCTGATCATTCTCAATCAGTACCCCGTTCCTGCCTTCTCCCCATACCCCCTGACTCTGCTATCCTTAAGAGCTCTATATAGCTCTCTCTTGAATGCATTCAGAGAATTGGCCCCCACTGCCTTCTGAGGCAGAGAATTCCACAGATTCACAATTCTCTGACTGAAAAAGTTTTTCCTTATCTCAGTTCTAAATGGCCTACCCCTTATTCTTAAACTGTGGCCCCTTGTTTTGGTCTCCCCCAACATTGGGAACATGTTTCCTGCCTCTAACGTGTCCAACCCCTTAATAATCTTATACGTTTCGATAAGATCTCCTCTCATCCTTCTAAATACCAAGGAAGAAAGTGCAATCTCAGGAAAGGAATTCTGGACAGGCTAGATATTGATCAGGAAGAGTTGCATGAAAGGTTAGCTGCACTAACCTGATAAGTTACCTGGTCCAGGTGGAATTCCTCCTAGATGGCTGAGGGAAGTAAAAACGGCAGTTGTGAAAGCCCTGGTCATATGCTTCCAAATATTGAAGTTAGACACAAAATGCTGGAGTAACTCAACGGGACAGGCAGCATCTCTGGATAGAAGGAATGAGTGACATTTCAGGTCGAGACTGTTGTTCAGACTGTTGTACTTGATTCATGTATAACATTATCTGATTTAATTAGATAACACACAAAGACTTTTCAGTGCATCTTAGTGCATCCTAAACTAATACCAATATTTCAGTCCAGGATGCTGCAACATATCTATATACTAAAACTCTCGTTTGTTTGTTTGTTTGTTCCTGAACTACAGCCAAAACGGTGCACGATAGGACGACAATTTTAGGCCCACCTTACTCACCGTCGTCCCTTTGGTGCTAATGGAAGAAGTTTCTTTGAAATTGGTGTTATATTTTTTGTTATTCACATTTTAAAGTTTACATTTATCTCCTAGGGAGGGAGGGGGAGGTGGGTTGGTGCGAGGGAGGGGGGAGGAGTAGGTGCTGCACCAATGCAGAAGAGGTTTGGGCCCAACCGGTCCACTCGGTCTAGTGCCTAGATAACTTCCAGTTTACAGCATATATTGGGCACAGTGTGAGAGTCCACCGAGACAAAAGTCTGACTAGGGTGGAGAATTATATAATAATAATAATAATAATAATGCATTTTATTTATATAGCGCTTTTCATATACTCAAAGACGCTTTACAGAGATTTTGAGAACATAAGTAAATGAATAAATAGATAAATAAGTAAATAAATAAATGAACAGAGAAAGGAGACAGAAGGTGAGGTGACCTTCAGTGGTTGAAGGAAGTACTGAACAGGTGAGACTTCAGCGATGTTTTGAATGTGGTGAGTGTGGGGGAGTCTCTAACGGTTGTTGGTAATCACATTCATTCCACTCACACACATTGTTAATACAGATGTTCAGTACAGTCTTTCATTGGGAGGGCACTCAGAGACCTAAGTGGGCTTCCTTCTCTGCTATGACCATGTTCCTAAGTTATAGGAGCAGAATTAGGCCATTCAGCCCATCAGGTCTACTCCGCCATTCAATCATGGCTGAAAAATCTTTCACTCTCAAACCAGTTTTCCTGCCTTGTCCCCATAACCCCTGACACCCGTACTAATCAAGAATCTGTCCATCTCCGCCTCAATTGACGGCCTCCACAGCCATCTGTGGCCACGAATTCCACAGATTCACCATCCTCTGACTAAAGAAATTCCTCCTCATCTCTTTTCAAATGGTACATCCTTTACTCTGAGGCTCTGGCCTCTGGTCCGAGACTGTCCCACTAGTGGAAACATCCTCTCCACATCCACTCTATCCAGGCCTTTCATTTTTTGGTAAGTTTCAATGAGGTCGTCCCCCTCATCCTTCTAAACTCCAGCAGGTACAGAGCCAGTGCCATCAAACGCTCATCATATGTTAACCCACTCATTCCTGGGATAATTCTCGCAAACCTCTGGACCCTCTCCAACGCCAGCACATCCTTCCTCAGATATGGAGCCCAAAACTACTCACAATACTCTAAATGCAGTCTGAGCAGTACCTTATACACCTGCGCTCGGTCCACATTGGCCAAACTGATCTCCCGGTGGCCGAGCACTTCAACTTCCCCTCCCATTCCCAGTCTGACAATTCTGTCATGGGCCTCCTCCAGTGTCACAGTGAGGCCCACCGGAAATTGGAGGAACAGCACCTCATATTTCGCCTGGGCAGCTTGCAGCCCAGTGGTATGAACATCGACTTCTCCAACTTTAGATAGTTCCTCTGTCCCTCTCTTCCCCTCCTCCTTCCCAGATCTCCCTCTATCTTCCTATCTCCACCTATATCCTTCCTTTGTCCCGCCCCCCCCTGACATCAGTCTGAAGAAGGGTCTCGACCCGAAACGTCACCCATTCCTTCTCGCCTGAGATGCTGCCTGACCTGCTGAGTTACTCCAGCATTTTGTGAATAAATACCTTCGATTTGTACCAGCATCTGCAGCTATTGTCTTATAGTACCTTATAAAGCCTCGGCATCACATCCCTGTTTTTGTATTCTAGTCCTAACCATTCTTGTGATCAAATACTCTTGCGCTTTTGATTTTTTTCGTCGCTATCAATAATTCTTAATAACCAATTAATCTACTAGCACATCATTGGGAGTGGCAAGGATCCGGAACAAGTGGCAGAAATGCACACAGCCACAGGGAGAACATGCAAACTCCACACAGTTAGCACCCAAGGTTAGAATTGAACTCAGGTCCATGGAGCTGTGGAGAAACAATCCCAACTATTCAGCCACTATGTAACCCTGGATCTGTACTCCAGAATCATTTCCATTTTGGAAATTCGTTGCCAGTGGAATGTTAATTATTTAGTTAAGGAACTAAATAAATAAATCTAATTGCTATTTACTCCTTCTGAAAATGAGTCTGGAGATGACAAGTTATTATCTTTGATGATAGCACTGAAGGCGTGAATTCACTGATTGTGGAATTAAAACTGCTTACAAAATCCAGTCTCCAATCAGCAAATATGTGGGGTCCAAATTCCAAATACTAATTATGAAAAAGGTTTTTTTTCTTATCTGCAAGTGAATTCATATTTTTTAGAATATGTATAAGCAGAATTGTGTATTTAAGTTTTGATTAAGAGGTGTTGGTTTTTTTGCATTGTGCGAATATAATTTCATAAATTACATGTCATTACAAGGCTACTTGTCTAAATTACAGATGTATAACTTGATGATTTAGTAAACCTGCCGCCCCGCGTCAAATGCGGTGATGTGTCAATAATTTGAGGGCGTCTTTCACTCAAAGTTAGCTTAGGTTGCACGTATAGGTTCCAGAAACTCTGGTTGCGTTTGCCAGTCATGACAATAACCTTGACATCAGGTCAGAGCGATATTCTGTTGAGATCTATTTGCTGAGCGCTTTCTGAATAATTGAATTAACGATTCAAGAAATGCTTCACGTGTAGTTTTTGATCATGTGCCTTTAGAATGACCTGATCCATAGTTTTTAATGTTGGAATCGCATCATTTATAGTTGTGTAGATGTAAACAGGAATTATATGTTATGTTTGAATACATGTTGGCCAAAGCATTCCTGATGTGAAATAAAGCAGTCCGAGGTCAGGCTGGAATGCAAAGTCGGGAGATTGTTACCGAATACCCCAGGTTAAATAGCCGGGGTCCGAGAGAGTGCAATTTGTTTCCTCTGTGCCCTGGTTCGGGAGGGTGCGAGCCATTCGCGGCTGACCCTCCCAGTTAAAAGGGCAGATACTAACATGGAAAAAGCAGCTTCTGCCCGGCAGCCGCTATTTTTAGTTGGAACAACTGTCAGCCGCGTCAGGGATCTCTTCGCTCGTTGCTTCCAAGCTGGACTGATATCAGCACAGCACCCGGCTCCCACTCGACTTGAGCCTGTCCAAAAACACCTCGGGGTCTTTCATTCCCAACTCCAACTGCGCCCAGCATTCCACCTGTTGGGTTCGGGATAACAAGCTGGAAAAAAACCCCCCCACCCCTGCACACTTGTCAACCAGGTAAGTTTCTGTAAACTTTGAAAGACATTCTGCTGCCGGGGGCCAGTGGTGCATCTTTGAGTGGATTTGATGGGCATTGAGTCGGGCTGTTGACCTGTTTGCTGGTCGGGCGCGTTAGAAAGGGAGGCCGACCGACTGTCAAACGACACACGGAGACAGTGATCAGGACACTGGGCGAAATGCCGACGTGCCCGGGGGGTGGGGGGGGGGGGGGGGGGGGGGGTGGTGGTGGGGGAGAGTCCCTCTCGGTAGCTCTGGCGTGGTGTGACTTTGTTGGGCTGACTTGTCTGTCCGCTCAACCTGCGCCAGCTTCAGTCCGGTGACTTTGACGCGCGGATCCCAAAAAACCCGAGTGACCTTTCCACAGCCTGGCCCGCCTTCACACACACACACACACACAGTGACTCATCCGGATGCAATCCACAGCGCAGTCCAATACTGCATCTGAGGATGTGGAGCATCGCCCACTCCACAAGTCTGAAGAAGGGTCTCGACCCGAAACGCCACCCCATTCCTTCTCTCCAGAGATGCTGCCTGTCCCGCTGAGCATGTTGTGTCTATCTCCTGTATCACCCAGCATCTGCGGTTCCTCCCCACCCCCCACACACACAGTCACCTCTCCAAGACCACCTCTCTGTTTGGTGGACGCAGCGGCTTGAGATGGGCCAGGGTATGAACACACTTATTAATTACGCGTATCATCCAAGGCCTTCTGCACGACATTAAAGTTTGGCAGCAAAGTTATCCTTGCAGCCACAGCCTCACCCCGCGTTGTGAATTGAAACCATTTCACGAAGTTTGCCCATTGTAGTGCTTTAAAAAAAAAGAAGCCTATTTCCATGTTTGGAAGAACTAAATAATTTCAACCAGCTTCATGTGAGCACAACACTATTCCACCCCCTCACCTGCCCGACACTTGAACACTGACATCCAACGATTGTCGGGTGTGAACTGCCCGTTTGTTACGCTGCTGTTTGTTACAAGACTCCGAGACTAAAAAGTTACTGACATCCAACCGATATTGAAGGTATTTGTTTCACAAAATGCTGGAGTAACTCAGCGGGTCAGGCAGCATCTCAGGAGAGAAGGAATGGGTGAGATACTCCAGCATTTTGTGAAATAAATACCTTCGAGTTGTACCAGCATCTGCAGTTATTTTCTTACGCCGACCGATATTGGATGTGTTTTAGACAATAGGTGCAGGAGGAGGCCATTCGGCCCTTCGAGCCAGCACCGCCATTCAATGTGATCATGGCTGATCATTCTCAATCAGTACCCCGTTCCTGCCTTCTCCCCATACCCCCTGACTCCACTATCCTTAAGAGCTCCATCTAGCTCTCTCTTGAATGCATTCGGAGAATTGGCCTCCACTGCCTTCTGAGGCAGAGAATTCCACAGATTTACAACTCTCTGACTGAAAAAGTTGTTCCTCATCTCAGTTCTAAATGGCCTACCCCTTATTCTTAAACTGTGGCCCCTGGTTCTGGACTCCCCCAACATTGGGAACATGTTTCCTGCCTCTAACGTGTCCAACCCCTTAATAATCTTTAATATCTCCTCTCATCCTTCTAAATTCCAGTGTATACAAGCCTAGTCGCTCCAGTCTTGTTTTGTTACGTTTTGTTACGTTTCTATTTATTACAACTCTCCCAGTTCTGAAAGAGCTCCTGACGTACGCTCTGCCTCACGCAGCGGCCAGGAGGGACCTCGGCGTTTCAGTTCTCCTTCGTTGCTGTCATTGTTTTGGATGAACCAAAACTTTCTTCAAGTGTCCTCCGTCCGAGCCGCGAACGCCCCTTTCTTTCATCGGATTGGATCAGGAACATAATTTCGACGTCTATGAAAGATTCAGCTGGGTCTCGTTGAACAGAGGATCAAATGTTCATGGCTTGTGTCTCACTATGAGAGGTATCCAGGCAACACTGAAAGGAACACTGAAAGAGTATCTGCAGCCAGGTCACCTGTAATGCTGCAGCAATTGCGGCCTTTCCAGCTCTCCAACAGTTCGGCTCCTTGTCTATATTCTGAATGTTTGGATTTAATTGTCTTTTCTCGTTTCCAGCGGGAAACCAGGACTCTCTCTACAAAATGTCTAAACGAAGTTCCAACGTCAAATCTATTCAGGTGAGACGGACAAAACTTGGCTGGGTGTAAATAAACAGTGACTCGGTGACATCCGAAGCCGAATGCGATCAGCAGTCACGACGCGCTGTCGCGGTTGCCAGTGAACGCGCTTAACCGCTTGCTTTCTCTGAAATAATTGCAGGCCAACATAAACATACCCATGGGTGCCTTGCTGCCCGGAGCGGGACATCCCAGCAAAAGAAAAGAATGTGCAATAGATGCCGACGAGGTAAGAGAGGACGCGAGTGGCAGCGATGCAATGTAATAACGCGGACACAGCGCATTTCAGGGCATCTTAGACACCGCCAGTTGTTGCTTTTAGAAACATAGTCCCTGTTCACATTTGGCAAAATGAACAGCACTTTCCACAAGAACGATATCAGTGGTGGGTACGCTATTGGAGGAGATGCTGAGAGAAAGGTAAGAACACATTAAGGGTAGTGCCTTTATTCACAAAGTGCTGGAGTAACTCAGCAGGTCGGGCAGCATCTCGGGAGAGAAGGGTGACGTTTCGGGTCGAGACCCTTCTTCAGAGTAGTGCCATTGTGGGCGCGACATGGTGCCTCGCCAATATGTCCAGAATTTTGAAGAACTGACCAAGCCAAGGTACCACATGATAAGCTGGTCTGGAAAATCAGGTGACATGAGATCCAAGGTAGGCTAGCTTATTGGGCTTATAACAACCAGAACAATGGGTCACCGTTTAAGGATAAGGGGGAAGTCTTTTAGGACCGAGATGAGAAAGGTTTTTTTCACACAGAGTGGTGAATCTGTGGAATTCTCTGCCACAGAAGGTAGTTGAGGCCAGTTCATTGGCTATATTTAAGAGGGAGTTAGATGTGGCCCTTGTGGCTAAAGGGATCAGGGGGTATGGAGAGAAGGCAAGTACAGGATACTGAATTGGATGATCAGCCATGATCATATTGAATGAAGGTGCAGGCTCGAAGGGCCGAATGGCCTACTCCTGCACCTATTTTCTATGTTTCTATAATTGGCTTGAATGTTGGAGACTGTGGGCGGTGTAAGAGGTTTGCTATTCAAACTGGAGTTCCTGTAACAAATGTTGTACTAGGTTATTCGTTCTGGATCCACTGTAACAAATATTGTACCAAATGATCGGTGCTGAGTCCACAATGATTTGGATGCGAATGCAAGTGGAATGTTTTGCAAGTGGATATTGTGGTGATGTTTGCATGTTTGCCCTGCTCAGTCAGGGTATTGAGTACAAGAGGTGGGACATCGTGTTGCAGCTGTACGTGATATTGGTAAGGTCACAGTTGGAGTACTATGTACAGCTATGGGAAGGGTGCCATTAAAGTGGAACGGGTGAACAAAGTGAATGTTTCCCGGTCTCAAGTGAACAAGTTATAAAAAGAGGCTGGATCGGCTGGGTCATTTTCCCTTGGAGTGTAGGAGGCTCAAGGGTGGCCTTATAAAGTTAGGTTTCTAAACAACCACCGTCTTCCTCCAGGGTTGGTGAGTTCAATAATAGAGGGCATAGGTTTGAGGAGAGAAGGGAATGATTTAAACGGGACCTCAGGGACAACTAATTCACAAAGAGAGTGAAGTGTACCTTGAATGTGCTGCCAAAGAAAATAGGAGACACGAGACCAAGTGGACCCGTTGGTCCCAAACCTCTCCTGCATTGGTGTAGCACCCTCTCCTCCTCCCTTCCCATCCCCCCACTCCCCGCCCCTCCCCTGCCCCTCCTTCCATCCCCTCCTCTCCCACTCCCTCTCCCTCCCTCCACCCCTTCCCCTCCCCCCACTCTATCCCCCTCAACTCCCCTTATCCTCCCTCCTCCCCCTCCCTCCCCCCCTCCCTCCCTAGGAGATAGACTTAAACTTTAAAATATGAATAACTTAAAAAATATAACACCGATTTCAATGAAACTTTTTCCATTAGCACCAAAGGGATGATGGTGAGTAAGGTGGGCCTAAAATGGTTGCGCTATCGTGTACCGTTTTGGCTGTAGTTCAGGAACAAACAAACAAACAAACGAGAGTTTTAGTATATAGATGGGTACATGGATAGGAAATATTTGGACGCATAAGCATCAAGTGAGGAAAGTGAGACTAGTTCGGTTCGGTAATGTTGGGCACGGACAACTAGGGCCAAAGGGCCTGTGGCCACGATGTATAGCTTTACAAGTCCGTGACACAACATTCATGGTCAGTGATGTTGGTAGAGTGTTAAATATTACTTGGGACACCTGACAGAATTCCAACAGCTGATAGAGCTGCTGTCTCACAGCACCAGAGATCTGGGTTCAATCCTGACCTTGGGTGCTGTCTGTGTGAAGTTTACATGTTCTTTCTTTGAGCAGCAACATTTCCTTTGGGTGCTCCAGTTTCCTCCCACATCCCAAAGACATGTGAGTTTCAAGGTTAATTGGCATCTGTAAAATGACCCCCTACGTGTAGGTAGTGGATGAGAAAGTGGGACAACAGGACTAGTGTGAATGGGTAATCGATGGCCGGCTCGAGCTCAGTGGGCCGAAGGTTTCCTTGTTGTCTCTCTAAAACTAAAGTAAATACCAAAGAATACTCTTCACCATGTTATAGGAAATATGTTGTCAAGTGGAAAGGGTGATGATGAAGATGATACTTTGTCACTTGTACCTAGTTGGAGTACTATGTACAGCCATGGAAAGGGTGCCATTAAAGTGGAAAGGGTGAACATAGTGAATGTTTCCCGGTCTCAAGTGAACAAGTTATAAAAAGAGGCTGGATCATTTTTCCTTCGAGTGTAGGAGGCTCAAGGGTGGCCTTATAAAGTTAGGTTTCTAAACAACCACCGTCTTCCTCCAAGGTTGGTGAGCTCAATAACAGAGGGCATAGGTTTAAGGAGAGAAGGGAATGATTTAAACAGGACCTCAGGGACAACTAATTCTCACAGAGGGTGAGGTGTACCTTGAATGTGCTGCCAAAGAAAATAGTAGACACGAGACCAAGTGGACCAAGTTGGGCCCAAACCTCTCTGTGAAATCTTTTGTTTTTGCACAGAAAGTACACAAGTCACCACAAGGGCGGCGACAATGTTACAAAAAGTACTCATCCCTTCTTCGTCCCCCCCCACTGAGATCCCTTTGGTACTCACCAACCCCCCCCCCACGCCAGGTCTCCCTTAGTTTAGTTTAGTTTGGAGAGACAGTGCAGAAACAAGCCCTTCGGCCCACCGACCAGAAATTCCCGCACACTAACACCATTCTACACACACGATGAACAATTTACATTTATACCAAGCCAATTAACCTACAAATCTGTACGTCTTTGGAGTGTGGGAGGAAATCGGAGCTCCTGGAGAAAACCGGTGGGTTTCGGGAAGAACGCACAAACTCCGTACAGACAGCACCGTAGTCAGGATCGAAAACCCGGGTCTCTGACGCAGTAAGGCAGGAAATCCATCGCTGCGCCACCGTACCGCTTAAAGGGTGGTGGGTGTATTGGCCGTGCTGGAGGGAGTTGAGGCAAGTATTATTGCAATGTTTAAGAAACATTTAGACAGGTACATGTGTAGGACAGGTTTTGGGGGATATGGGCCAAGTGCAGGCAGGTGGGACTAGTGTATATGGGAGATGTTGACTGGTGTGGGCAATGTGGGCAAAAGTACCTGTTTCCATGCTGTGAGACGAAATAACTCTAAGTAGATGTGAGGCATCAGTTTCACATTGGAATGATAACCAGTTTTGGTGCTCTTTACGGCACATGCCAGGATTATCTACAGATACAAACATAGAAAATAGGTGCAGGAGTAGGCCATTCGGCCCTTCGAGCCAGCAGCGCCATTCAATAGGATCATGGCTGATCATCCAGAATCAGTACCCCATTCCTGATTTTTCCCCTTATCCCTTGATTCTGTTAGCCCTAAGAGCTATATCCAACTCTCTCTTGAATACATCCAGTGAATTGGCCTCCACTGCCTTCTGAGTTTTTCCTCATCTCAGTCCTAAATGGCCTACCCCTTATTCTTAAACTGTGACCCCTGGTTCTGGACTCTCCCAACATCCCAACATCGGGAAATTTTTTCCTGCATCTAGCCTGTCCAATCCCTTAAGAATTTTGTATGTTTCTATAAGATCCCCTCTCATCCTTTTAAATTCCAGCAAATATAAGCCCAGTCGATCCATTCTTTCATCATATGTCAGTCCGGCCATCCCGGGAATTAACGTGGTGAACCTACGCTGCACTCCCTCAATAGCAAGAATGTCCTTCCTCAAATTAGGAGTCCAAAGCTGCACACGATATTCCAGGTGCAGTCTCACCTGCAGTAGGACCTCCTTGCTCCAATACTCAAATCCTCTCGCCAACATGCCATCTACTTTCTTCATTGCCTGCTGTGCCTGCATGCTTACTTTCAGTGACTGGTGTGCAAGGACACCCAGGTCTCGTTGCACCTCCCCTTTTCCTAATCTGACACCATTCAGATAAGAATCAGCCTTCTCGTTCTTGCCACCGAAGTGGATAACCTCACATTTATCCTCATTATATTGTATCTTCCATGCATCTGCCTACTGCCCCAAACTATCCAAGTCACCCTGCAGCCTCATAGAATCCTCCTCGCAGCTCACACTGCCACCCAGCTTTGTGTCATCTGCAAATATTAGGATGTTAGGCAAGGAATAAGTGTTGACCATATCATTTTTGGAAAACTCGCTTTCTCTGCATTGAAATAATGCTGAGGGACATTGTTTCAATGAAAGCACCAGATATTTTTAAACAATGCAGACTTGCCACAAAAGTGTAGATTTTGTGCTCAAAACCTGTGTCTCTGGGGCAGATTTGATGCCAGGGCCTTCCGATCGGAAGGTAAGGTTCCACGGTTTCATTCATGGCCCACACCTCTCCAGATTTCCAACTGCTATCCCAAGGTATCACAAAATGCTGGAGTAACTCAGCAGGTCAGGCAGCATCTAGGAGAGAGGGAATGGGCGACGTTTCGGGTCGAGACCCTTCTTCAGACTGATGAAGGGTCTCGACCCGAAACGTCACCCACTCCCTCTCTCCTGAGATGCTGCCTGACCTGCTGAGTTACTCCAGCATTTTGTGATACCTTCGATTTGTACCAGCATCGGTAGTTATTTTCCAACACAACTGCTAACCCACATCCCTTTCATTCGGCTGCAAGAATGCTACCAATCAGCCCACGTTGTTATCTGGCCAAGAGAGTGGCTAATGTGTGAGGAAAAGGTCTTAATTGACCTGTTGTTGAAAGATTGGAGCGACTAGGCTTGTATACACTGGAATTTAGAAGGATGAGAGGAGATCTAATCGAAACGTATAAGATTATTAAGGGGTTGGACACGTTAGAGGCAGGAAACATGTTCCCAATGTTGAGGGAGTCCAGAACAAGGGGCCACAGTTTAAGAATAAGGGGTAGGCCATTTAGAACTGAGATGAGGAACAACGTTTTCAGTCAGAGAGTTGTAAATCTGTGGAATTCTCTGCCTCAGAAGGCAGTGGAGGCCAATTCTCCGAATGCATTCAAGAGAGAGCTGGATAGAGCTCTTAAGGATAGCGGAGTCAGGGGGTATGGGGAGAAGGCAGAAACAGGGTACTGATTGAAAATGATCAGCCATGATCACATTGAATGGCAGAGCTGGCTCGAAGGGCCGAATGGCCTCCTCCTGCACCTATCGTCTATAGTCTTTCCAGGTGAGACAGAGGTTCACCTGCACTTCCTCCAACCTCATCTATTGCATCCGCTGCTCCAGATGTCAACTTATTTACATCGGCGAAACCAGGCACAGGCTCGGCGATCGCTTCGCTCAACACCTGCGCTCGGTCCGCGTTGGCCAAACTGGTCTCCCGGTGGCCGAGCACTTTAACTCCCCCTCCCATTCCCAGTCTGACCTTTCTGTCATGGGCCTCCTCCAGTGCCATAGTGAGGCCCACCGGAAATTGGAGGAGCAGCACCTCATATTTCGCCTGGGTAGCTTGCAGCCCAGTGGTATGAACATCGACTTCCCCAACTTTAGATAGTTCCTCTGTCCCTCTCTTCCCCTCCCCTTCCCAGATCTCCCACTGTCTTCCTGTCTCCACCTATATCCTTCCTTTGTCCCCCCCCCCCCCCCCCGACATCAGTCTGAAGAAGGGTCTCGACCCGAAATGTCACCCATTCCTTCTCTCCTGAGATGCTGCCTGAGTTACTCCAGCATTTTGTGAATAAATACCTTCGATTCGTACCAGCATCTGCAGTTATTTTCTTATTCTTTTCTGGTGATTAGTAATTGATTTTGGTTTAATACAGGGGACATGCAATAAATCAGATGAGAAGAAAGAGTTGGCTGGAGCAGTGAAGTTACCAGGACCGACCGTCAACCTCAAGCAGCTTCAGGATGCCAAGAGTGAGCTCAAATTTGTCCGCAAGGTCGAGTAAAAGAACCTGCGCTTGGCATGGGGAACAGCAACTATTCCCATGTACTTTTCCACTTTGTGCCATCTCTGCCCACACAGAATGGCATTGGGACTGCTCACATGCCCCAAGGTTTTATACAGGCTTCAGTAGAATAAACCAATGATTTATGCAAGGCCCACCCTTCACCACTATTGCCTCCAATACTGTAAAATGAGTGTTCCTATGCATACTGACCTCCTTCCTCAAGAATGTGATTATGACATTTATTGTGAAATAATGAAAAATTATTAAGCCCGTAGACATGTTAAATTCAGATGATAAATTACTTTAAAATTATAATATGCAGATTTTAGGCAAATACTGTACTTGTTTTAAATAATAATGCTATCTCCAGGTGTAGTTACAGCACAAGATAGTAGAGCATATTGAGTTTCGGATTAAATCTTTGTTCCCTACTAGGTTCTTCATCGCAAGTCTACTTAACAGCAATAAACAATGTACCTCAAGTCTGTGTCATGCTTCCATGAGCATTTGTTTCTTTGCTTTGAGTGAATACGCAGTCTGTCTCAATAACCATAATAATAAGTAAATAGTTATTGAGACAGATTGTTTCGTTTCGTAATAATTGTGAAATCTATTTAAGATCATCAACTGTTATATTAATCGTAAAATAGCCAGCCCAATCCCTCAGACCGTTACCAACTGAGCAGCAGTGAGTTTCCAAGTGCTAATAAAGACTGCAGGCCTGATTCTAACATGGAGGTAGAGTCGAGCCGAGTGAAAGTGATCCGACCTGCTGTTCACTGGTCCTAACGCCGGCTAGTCCTGCAACAGTGGCGGAACAGGGGTGACACAGATTGAAGAGCTCCAGCACGTGTTTCCTCTGGGTGCTCCTGTTCTCACCCACCTTCCAAAGACATGCAGGTTAATTGGCCTCTATAAATTGCCCCCAGTGTGGAGGGAGTGCACGCACCGTCCGGCGCGGCCTGGAACGTGGCAACTTCAACAGCCTGACCGCGGGAGAAGACGGCAGGGGAAGAGAAAAGACATTCTGGCCTTCCATCACAGTGAGGAGGTGACTGGAGGAGACTCACTGTGATGGATGTTTTTTTTTGTTTGTTTCGTGTTGGTTTGTGATTGTGTGTGTTATTTCTTATTTTTATTGCTCTTATTGTTGGACTGTGGGTGACGAAATCTCGTCCAAAAGACTTGTTTTTTTTTGGATGACAATAAAGGTTATTCTGATTCTGATTCTTCTGAAAAGTGGGATTACAAAGCACTTGTGTGAACGCGTGATCGAAGGTCGGCGTGGACCCCGTCGACCAAAGGGCCTGTTTCCACATTGCCAATTAATCAAACAGGCTTGAATCAGCCTGATCCAGCGTCTACGGAAATCGGGATTGTGCGCCTATGTGGGTTCTTGATAACAATGCTGAAGGAGAACGAGACACACAGTGTCAAACCATCCAATTGTACCTGGCTGCCGAGGCAGTGATTCCAAAACAAGGTTTCATGTTCAGCACAGACATTGCTGAACAGCAACAGACGAAGGGCCTATTCCTGTGCTGTACTATGTTGCAAGGTAAGTGAGAAATTATTTTGATGACTGAAAGCAATGGGGATTCTTATAGTAGAGACACACTGCACAGAAACGGGCCCTTTGGGCCATCACCTACACGCTGATCATCTTCCACCCATTCTATACTAATCCTTCATTAATCCCGTTTGTTATCCTCCTCTTGTTCTCATCAAGGGTGGCACGGTGGCACAGCGGTAGAGTTGCTGCCTTACAGCGAATGCAGCGCCGGAGACTCAGGTTCGATCCTGACTACGGGTGCTGTACTGTACGGAGTTTGTACGTTCTCCCCGTGACCTGCGTGGGTTTTCTCCGAGATCTTCGGTTTCCTCCCACACTCCAAAGACGTACAGGTTTGTAGGTTAATTGGCTGGGCAAATGTAAAAATTGTCCCTAGTGGGTGTAGGATAGTGTTAGTGTGCGGGGATCGCTGGGCGGCGTGGACCCGGTGGGCCGAAGGGCCTGTTTCTGCGCTGTATCTCTAAATCTAAATCTAAATCAATTCCTCAGCCCCCTTCTTCATTTGTGAAATTGTACCAATAGACAATAGACAATAGGTGCAGGAGTAGGCCATTCAGCCCTTCGAGCCAGCACCGCCATTCAATGCGATCATGGCTGATCACTCTCAATCTGTACCCCGTTCCTGCCTTCTCCCCATACCCCCTCACTCCGCTATCCTTAAGAGCTCTATCCAGCTCTCTCTTGAAAGCATCCAACGAACTGGCCTCCACTGCCTTCTGAGGCAGAGAATTCCACACCTTCACCACTCTCTGACTGAAAAAGTTCTTCCTCATCTCCGTTCTAAATGGCCTACCCCTTATTCTTAAACTGTGGCCCCTTGTTCTGGACTCCCCCAACATTGGGAACATGTTTCCTGCCTCTAATGTGTCCAATCCCCTAATTATCTTATATGTTTCAATAAGATCCCCCCTCATCCTTCTAAATTCCAGTGTATTCTGTACACCTAACCAATTTACACTCCAAAGACAATACTTGAAAGCTGCAATTGCTGCAAACACGTCACAAGCATTTGTTAATGAACAGTGACAACCAGCAGGTGGCACAGCTTTACAGCGCCAGTGGACTGGGCTCCATCATCACCTTGGGAGTTTCCTTTCTTCTCATTACCATGGAAAGCACGACAGTAAGCCCTTGTTATAACAGACCAGCGAGTGGGAGGGATGGTGTCCATTATTACTGATTATCCGCTATAACCAAGTGTAATATATGGCATTCCAACAATAACATTTAAGGTGAGCAACAACTGCACTGACAGAGGTGCCTTTTGTTTTTAATAATGAAAGGGAAGTAGAAAGATGAAGAATGAAAGATGTTTCCATTCGTCGGAGAGGCGAGGACTAGAGGTCCTCAGAATTAAGTCATGTCATCAGGAATAGGAGTAGAATTAGGCCATTCGGCCCATCAAGTCTACTCCACCATTCAATCATGGCTGATCTATCTCTTCCTCCTAACCCCATTCTCCTGCCTTCTCCCTACAACCTCTGACACCTGTACTAATCAAAAATCTATCTATCTCCGGCTTAAAAATATCCACTGACTTGACCTCCACAGCCTTCTGTGGCAAAGAATTCCAAAGATTTGCCACCCCATGACTCAAGAAATGTCTTCTCATCTTCTCCCCAAAAGACCAATGGGCCTGTGCCATAGAAGTAGATATGTATGTAAGTTAGTTGGGAAGAAGCTCTTTATAATCTGTTATAAAGAGGTCCATAAAAACAAGGGGTTACTGTACTCTTTTACAGTGCATTCAGCTTCCCTCCTTTAAAAATGACCAATTACGTTACTATTAATGCTTTGGGCCATCAGCCTCTCAGGTCCTCAAGTCTCTACATAACATGTTGTCAAGATTGGCACAACCAAAATTAAAAGTTCACAAGTTATAGGAGTAGAATTAGGCCATTCGGTCCATTGAGTCTACTCTGCCATTCAATCGTGGTTGATATCTGCCTCCATAACCCCTGACACCCATTCTAATCCAGAAGTTGTCTATCTCTGCCTTAAAAATATCCACTGACTTGGCCTCTACAGCCCTCTATGGCAATGAGTTCCACAGATTAACTACCCTCTGACGAAAGAAGTTCCTCCTCACCTCCTATCTAAAAGAGCACCCTTTAATTCTGAGGCTATGACCTCTGGTCCTAGACTCTCCCACCAGTGGAAACATCCTTTCCACATCCACTCTACCTATACCTTTCATCATTCTGTAAGTTTCAATGAGGTCCCCCCATTAATCTTCTAAACTCCAGGGAGTAGAGACTCAGTGCTGTCAAACTCTCAACAAATGCTTACACACTCATTTCTGGAATCATTCTTGTAAACCTCCTCTGGACCCTCTCCAGAGCCAGCACATCCTTCCTGAGATATGGGGCCCAAATCTGCACAGTACTCCAAATTCTTCTCCAACTTTAGATAGTTCCTCTGTCCCTCTCTTCCCCTCCCCCTTCCCAGATCTCCCACTGTCTTCCTGTCTCCACCTATATCCTTCCTTTGTCCCGCCCCCCTGACATCAATCTGAAGAAGGGTCTCGACCCGAAACGTCGCCCATTCCTTCTCTCCTGAGATGCTGCCTGACCTGCTGAGTTACTCCAGCATTTTGTGAATAAGCGCCTTGTAGAACCTCAGCATTACATTTCTGTTTTTGTATTCCGGTCTTCTTGATATAAATGCTATCATTGAAAAGAAAGATTTGTATCAACAAAACAGCTTTCAATAACTCTGAAGATCCCAAAGAACTCCAAAGTGTTTAAATATATTTTAGAACAGTTACTGTTATAATGGAGAACAGGTCTGTGCTGGAACCTCAGTATAGTTGGTCACATCTCAAATGACTTACAACTCTTGTCGGTTTCATACTCTTGCAGCATATGCATTATTACGCCACAAGGTACAATGATTGTTGGCTAAACTATTGAAATATCAAAGTAGAATCAAGTTTTAGAGAATGAACTACAAGTTAAAAAAATATTCTTGATGTGCTCTCTATATCCCGAGTTAGTGGTCGTTAATTATAGCAAGGTATAATGATTTCCATCTTGTAAGGGAACTGCATTCAGTTTCCCTCCTTTACAAATGACCTATGATGTGACATATGAGTAACACCATGAGTAAGTCATCCACTCATTTTGGGACATATGCAATTGGAGTTGGCATCCCTTACTATCATTTTATGTTGATGTAGGTGTGTTTCTGTCAGGACTTAAATAATTATAATCAAGAAAGCAAGTCATCATAGACAATAGACAATAGGTGCAGGAGTAGGCCATTTGGCCCTTCGAGCCAGCACTGCCATTCAATGATCATCTTGATGCATGACATTTTTTTATGGGCTGATGAATGCCATGACTTAGAAGAGATTTAAATTTATCTTTATTTCTACTGAGAAACCGTAGCATATTTAGCACACAGCTTCAATTTCCCTCCAATTATGTCAAGGAAGATTACAAAATTAGTTTTTGCTCCATTTTTCAAACTAATTTTGTGGTACTATCCACACTGAATTGCCATCCCAAGGAAACTTGACACAAATTGGTCTACAATTGTAGTACAAACCATGTAACAGTTTATATTGTTTTTATATGTAATAGTTTCTCTTCGATTCACAAATGTTCTATGGATGAATGTTGAAATTACAATTTTTATGTTAAATATGAAAAGTTTGATGAAATTATGCAGCCTTGGAAAATATACTATAAAGTTTTCATTATGCGAGGAACTCATTAATTTCTGTAATATAATTGTCCTGGGAATTTTAAATGCAAAAATGTATTTAAATTAATTAGTAATGATTATGTTTAATGAACAGTTTCACACATAAATATTGTGAATTAGTTAGTTATATTAGTTAATGAATGGATTATAAGATTTAAGCTGAGGCTTAGCTTCAGTCCATTGTTTTGAGCCACTATAATTGGATCACTATTCTCTGGCCTTGCTTTACATTTTCCTTTAGTAAAGCTCCCTGAGGATTCAGGATCAAGTCTACTCTCACTAGCATTAGGCAGGAATTACCAGATAATATAAAGAGTAATATATTCAAAAAATTAGAGGGATCATCCAGCACAAAAGGACATAATATTGGATACAAGTCAAGAGTATTTTATTGTCATATGTCCCAGATAGAACAATGAAACTTTTACTTGCTGCAGCAGAACAGAATATGTAAACATAGTGCATTGCAAACAATAAGATAAACGAGAGAGAAAAAATTCAGGGTGTATATATACACATACTCACAAGTACACACACCACGTATATATATATTACATATATACAAAATGCTGGAGTAACTCAGCAGGTCAGTCAGCATCTCAGGAGAGAAGGAATGGGTGACGTTTCGGGTCGAGATCCTGAGATGCTGCCTGACCTGCTGAGTTACTCCAGCATTTTGTGAATAAATACCTTTGATTTGTACCAGCATCTGCAGTTATTTTCTATATATATATATGTGTGTGTATATATATATATATACACATATACTCAAAAACAAACAAACAATAGTAGTATAATAATAATAATAATGATAATAATAATAATAATAATCTATTGTAGTTCGGTGCTTATTTGAGGCTGTAGTGTTTAATAGCCTGATGGCTATAGGGAAGAAGCTGTTCCTGAACCTGGACGTTACAGTTTTCAGGCTCCTGCACCTTCTTGAACTAACAAGCAGGATGCTGGGTGTGAATATTTTTAACAAAAACCTGCATTAAATAACAGGCAGTGTGTGGGTCTTAATTCTGTCCATGTGATCTGACCCAGTGATTCTCATAGCAGTCCGGTTAAAGGACACATTGGTGCCTTTCATCTCTTAATTGTTTTCTATCTTTTCATTGTTGCAATTTAAGCTCTCATAAGTTCCCACTTCTCTTTTGCCTGAGGTGGCAATACTTCAATAATATTTCCTTCCCTGTTGGCAGACTCTTTAAAGAAAGCTTTTCAGAAGAGGAAATGAGGGATGCCAGACAAATCAAAGTAATTTTTTTGTTGTTGATTTATTCAAATTGTGGGATGTGGGGCATTGTTGGTGAGACCAGCATTTATTGCTCATCTTTAAATGACCTTAAGAAGGTGGTCTTGCCTGAAGATTTGTTGCATCTATTTGAATGTGGCCAGGGAGAAATATCTTTACAAGACCAGTTTAGCAAACACCCAGTTGCAGAGGTATCATCGACACCCAGACAGCAGCCGTAAGCTTTATCCAGCAAATCTTTGGCATTATTAGTACGTTGTAACCTCCAAGGTGCAGTTGTACACTGGATAGTGCCTGTATCTATAGATGGCACGGCTCTGCATTTCAGTGCCCTCTGAAGTGGACCCTGTGAACCCATCATAACTCTCCCCTCTTTCCCCATATAACCCCCATCTTCCCCACATCCCCCCTCGTCCTCCACCTGGAGAACACATACATTCTTACCTCTAGCTTCACAGTTTGCAACTCTTCAATTCTTTTGTCTCATACCTCTGGCCTTTGTCCGATATCTACCTATCAAGTAACCCTCCGCAACTGTATCAGTCCTGTCCCTCCCGTCTTCCAGCTTTCTTCCCTATCCCCACCCACCCGTACAATCAGTCTGAAGAAGGGTCCGGACCTGAAAAATTGCCTATCCATGATCACAGTATTCTGTGTCTTCCCCGTGGCTATCTGCAGGGGTACAACAGCACCTGCAGATGGAGTTATAGCATTGTGGTGAGTATTAT
The DNA here is from genome assembly GCF_053455715.1 of Rhinoraja longicauda. NCBI lineage: Eukaryota > Metazoa > Chordata > Chondrichthyes > Rajiformes > Arhynchobatidae > Rhinoraja > Rhinoraja longicauda. Next base: position 6,305,583 of record NC_135964.1, read on the forward strand.
TATGCAGGCTGCATTGATTGCTAATTACTCAGGAAAACCTTATTTCCTGGAATGCCAATGTGGGCGGCACGGTGGCGCAGAGGCAAAGTTGCTGCCTTACAGAGCTTATAGCACCAGAGACCCTGGTTCGATCCTGGCACTGGGTGCTTGTCTGTACGGAGTTTGTACGTTCTCCCTGTGAAGTGCGTGGAACTCCGAGATCTTTGGTTTCCTCCCACACTCCAAAGATGTACAGGTTTGTAGGTTAATTGGTATAGATGTAAAAATTATCCTGAGTGTGTGTTGGACAGTGTTAACATGCAGGGATCGCTGGTCGGTACGGACTCGGTGGGCCGAAGGGCCTGTTTCTGCGATGTATCGCTCAACTAAACTAAACAAAACTGATGTATAAGAAGGAACTGTCGATGTTGGTTTAAACCGAAGAGAGACACAAAATGCCGGAGTAACTCAGTGGCAAAATGCTGGCAGCATCTCTGGAGCATCTCCAGATTGAAGTGCTTCTGAATAACATATTCAATAATAGTTTCCTAGAAGGTTAAATATATTAATGCTGCTATTGGATTCTATTTTTAAAATGTTGTGATAATTGGATCTTTACCTATACTAATCATTTGACAAAGTGAGACATATTCTCCTCACTCCAAGCAGGTGCATGTACACGTGCCAGAAGATGGGCACTCTTCTGGCATGTGTGTATGCACGTGCTTGGATGCACACATGCACCTTGTTTGACTTGCATGCTTCTGTTGTTTTCTCTTATTCTGAAAACAAAAGATCCAGGAATTTCAACTTGGAAAACCATTGATAGGGTCATGACACTTCAGGAATCCAAATTTCAGCAGTAAAAGGATGAAAAGCAATTAAGAAATGAATGATGGAATGATGGAAACAGCGGCCATGCTGCATGATGCTCAGCCTTCTTAAATTAAACAGGGATCAGGCTCATCCCAACTCTCCACAGACCCCTAACTAATAATATTCATATTAAATTCTGTCTTCCTGTCTCCACCTATATCCTTCCTTTGTCCTGCCCCCTGACATCAGTCTGAAGAAGGGTCTCGTCCCAAAACGTCACCCATTCCTTCTCTCCTGAGATGCTGCCTGACCTGCTGCGTTACTCCAGCATTTTGTGAATAAATACCTTCGATTTGTACCAGCATCTGCAGTTATTTTCTTATATTCATATTCAAAGTCTTTATGATTTATATCAATGCTGAAGTTTGGGTTACGATGCCTGACAAATATGAAGCAAGGTGATTCTCCTGCTACAAACATCAAACTTATTTTCCTCTCAATTCTTCTTTTATAAACTCTTGTATAAAACATATATGAAAGCATGGAATCTATTGTTAGTTAGCTCATTTTTATTACTTTAAATTGATGCCTCTTAAAAATCACAATAAATTTATAACTAGGGAAGGACTTTCATTTACAGTCCTGTGTTTGAAATCACACAGTGAAAATCATGTTTGGAATGAACTGGAACTATGCTTCAAGTGGCATTACTGTTGTTATGGAAGTAAACACAGGAGCAAGTGTGCATCCAGCTAGAATCCCAGAGCAACAAATGAGATGAATGCCCAATTAATCTTTCCACGCTGTTGTTGATGGAAGGAGAAATGTTTGCCAAATATCTGTTCATTGTTGAATAGAGACATGATGGAGCCATTAATGCCTCGTGTGCACAAGCAGGCAAGCCTCTCAGTGCAGCAGATCAAAGCAAAATGCTCAACTCTATCCTCACAGAATCTTACTGAAATACCAGATGAGATTATGTGCTCAAATCCTGGAATAGGAAGTCTATAGTATTCTGCAACAGAGCTCAGCAGTGCTGGCTGGACCAGCTTAACAATTAGTTACGATAAAATAACGGGATGCCACTTGAATAGTATTTTGGGATTGAACATTCAATTTTTAAATTAAAATGTCTTTCCACCAAATTTGATTTCTCATCTTTGCACTGTCTTGAGACATAGTGATCATTCTATAACCGGGCAATGGAAAACATAGAATAGTACACAGGAACAGGCCCTTCGGCCCACAATGCTTGTGCCGAACATGATGCCTAGCTGAACTGATCTCATCTGCCTGCACATGACCCATACCCTTCTAGTCCCTGAACTTCCATGTGCCTATCTAAAAGCCTTTTAAACACCACTATCATATCTGTCTCCACCATCACCCCTAGCAATGCAATCCTGGCCCCCACCACCCATTGCCCCACACATCTCCATTAAACCTTCACCGTATGGCTATGCTCTCTAGTGTTTGCCATTTCCACCCTGGGAGAAGGGTTCTGACTCTCTATCCATATCTCTCATAATTTTATGTACTTCTATCGTCTCCCCTCAATGGGGGGAAAGCGGGGTCCAAAACTCTCAGGGCTCAGCTGAGGAGCGGAAGCTCTGGGAAGTGAGCAAAAAGCAATCCCACCGAGGAAAATTGTCGAAGGATTCTGAAAGATGTTTGTGAGAATATTATGAATTTCATAATATAATAATTTACTAAGAATTTCATTATTTCATTTTTGTACATGTGATAATTAAACACTCTTAACTTGATATGGTTTACAATTGAATCTTAGATTTTTAGATTTATCCTACACACACTGGGAACAATTTTTACATTTGCCCAGCCAATTAACCTACAAACCTGTACGTCTTTGGAGTGTGGGAGGAAATCGAAGATCTCGGAGAAAACCCACGCAGGTCACGGGGAGAACGTACAAACTCCGTACAGACAACACCCTTAGTCAGGATCGAACCTGAGTCTCCGGCGCTGCATTCGCTGTAAGGCAGCAACTCTACTGCTGCGCCACCGTGACCGCCATCTTATGCATCCTTAGCATTTTCAGTACTATCTTGGAGGTACATTGTATAGCTGGTGAGAAATTAATCATGTTCATTCATACATTTTTGAATTTTTTTGCAGCAAACATTATTCTCTACTTCCTAGTGGTCAGGATTTCATTTTTATAAACATTAAGAGACAATCCTTATGTCTTTCAACATATTCTTGAATTCTTGAATAAATGATAAAATCTATTCGTTAAAGCATTTATCTTTTGTAATATCAAATTGCCAAAATTTGGCAGAAAAAAACTCTCACGTGTCTGTAGACCATGAGTTCAGTCTGAAGAAGGGTCTCGACCCGAAACGTCACCCATTCCTTCTCTCCTGAGATGCTGCCTGACCTGCTGAGTTACTCCAGCATTTTGTGAAATAAATACCAAGGGCTCCAGTAGGTCGCCACTGTGCCGCCCACCAGTAATTTATGTTTGGAGTTTTCCATCTTGTACTGCGGGCTTGAAAATTGCACATCAGGCAAGGGGGTAAAACATTGGTATTTTCTGTGGCACCGCACAATACTGACTGATACCCGTCCAAAAATGTCGCCAGGCATTTGTCCAGTGATTCTGTTTATTCTCATCCACTCATCTCATGGAATGCACATCCAGTCTAAAAACAGGCAATGATGACTATGTCATTGACAGCGACCCAACCATCGCACGGATATCCACAAAAACGGTCAAAAATCTACGGCAATTCTTAAAATATGAGTTAAATAAACATCAAAACAAAAATATTCTTAAAATATATTTTAAATCGTCTTTCTTAACTACAACATTTTAACTGACAGGAAGCAAAGTTCAGAACGAAAACTCCCCCGCCAAATTCAGGATTAAAAGGCAGGAAATTATTCTTACCTGCTGTGGGGCAGCTACCCAACCTTCTTCGTTTACTGAAAAAAATGTTGCGGTTATTTTAAATAGGGTTACTTTGGAGCACCGAACGTCCATTTCGACATGTGTAAACTGTGAGCCTGCAAAATAAATCACGTTTACATTCCCTCCGCTCCCGACGGGAGGTTTATATTTTAAAAACTGAGTCCGAGAGGCTTAGTTTAGAGATACAGCGCGGAAACAGGCCATTCGGCCCACTGAGTCCACACCGATCAGCGATCCCCGCACACTAACACTATATCCCACACACACTATGGCCATTTTTTACATTTATACCAAGCCAATTGTTGTGTTGTCCGTTACACTACACCAATGAGCCTTCAAATCACTACGTCTTCGGGGTGCGGGGGGAGACTGAAGTTCTCGGAGACACCCCCCAGGTCACAGGGAGAACGTCAGGATCGAACTCTGGTCTCTGGCTCTGTAAGCGCCCTGTAAGGCAGTAACTCTACCGCTGCGCCACCGAAGGTGATCAGAAGAGGGGAAAGGGGGGCGAAATTGTTGCTATCCTATATATTCAGGTCAGCGAGAGTCTGGCTGTAGCCTTTAACTCTGTGAGTTGTGTTTCGGTGCTGCAGGTGCAGGGCGAGGAGAAGGTAGCACCTGGTGTGTGATTGAGTTATGAGTTGCCCCAGCCAAGTCAGCAATATATTTAAATATTGGCAGGAATTCTTCTGTGCGCATGGTGCGAGTAATCTCGAAAGTGTGAGATTTAGGATCTCGAGAAAAACACAAAGTGCCGTAGTAACTCAGAGGGGCCATGGAGGGAACGGTTCGGGACTGATGCTATTTGATCTGCTGAGTTAATCCAGTACTTTGTATGTTATTCAAGATTCCAGCATCTGCAGTTCCTTGTGGCCCTAGAGACAATATCTCATTGGATGCATATCATGGTCATCAAAGGCGACGAAATGAATTGGTGGTATATTTGTACAATCAGCATGAAACATGCAACTCCTCGACCTGGTCTACAGGGAGAGCCTCGGAATGTGAAACACCGAAACGAGTCCCACACTCCAATGCACGTTCTGATGCGATGAGCTTTAAAGTTAAATCCACTTCTCTCTCTTGAGATGCTACTCGACCTGCTGAGAATTTCCAGCATCTTCTGGGTGTATTTGTAGAAGGATTCGTCATCAGCAGTCGAAGAGTACTAGCGCCTTTTCGTGCATAACCTTGTTTCTGGTCCTCGTCGAAGATCGCTGGTATTAATTGGGTGGGAGACAAGGATGGTGTGCATTAGCCGCCATTAGCAAGGGCTTTTGTCAACGAGTTTACAGATTGTGTCACATGCAAAGTAAAGGCAGGCCAACCGGCCCACAGATCTAAGCCGCATTGATAACCTGTAAAAGGCTCTCCTCGCCTTTCAACTGACTCCACTAGCCTGTCGCTCCCAGTGCCCGGTGACCACTTCATCAGGAAGTAGGACAGTGGGCGGGACACAGCTAAGCACAGCGAGCGCAGACTAACTTGACCCTGCCTTGTTTTGTTTGCTGTTTCTATTCTGGTCTTGGCGTCCATCATCGCTAATTTAACGAGAGGTCACCGGCCTCCCAGCTAGATTAGTAGCTCGTGTAGGTGAGTCCAGGAAAGTGGAGAGAGCATCCTGCGGACATTATCTAACACCAGGACACACAAACCCACAGCAGGAATTTGGTGTCGCCCGGCGCTGTTTGTCAGACACCGGGACTTTATTTACCAGACATGGAAGTTTAAACCATTAGCTCATGCGGCTAGTTCCACGATGGCCTCCGGGGCAGATCATCGCTGAACGACGAAGGACTTCAAGATTGCGAGCAGCCGCGGCATCCGATTCAATTGAACGGAGAGCAACTTTGAACTGGATGGGCGAGACGTTTTGCGCAACCGCCTTAAAGTTGTGGTCCTCGGAGACTGACTTCAAATCCCAGTGCGTGTTCTGCTTCAAATGCCAACACAAGCAGCTCGCCGCTGCCGCGATGGTCTCCCGGACGGGCCATTTATAACGAGGACAAATTAATTCAACATTCAAAAATAATCTCACAATCCGTTTGAAAGCGGGAGATTGGAAGCGCAACAGCGGTCTTGCGTGAATTGATGTGCATCCCAGCGACCGAATGAAAGTCCCAGTGGGACAGCGCTGCGGTGACAATGTCTCAGATCGTAACCAGCTGATCCGTGGATCATCTTCCGGACGGTTCATCGAGTTGTAATGAAGGGCAAGTTTGATCTTGCGGGTTAATCGGGCAATCTGCATCATTGCCAAAGGAGTGCAGACTCAGACATTATCTCTGGACCTCGGCGTCGCGCCAAAAACCTTATCCGACCTGAGGTTTCTTTGGTGCATTGGTGGGAGGGAGTGGGAAGGGAGGGGAGTGGGGGAAAAAGTTTCGGGAAGGGGAAAGGAGCAGAGAGGGAGGGGGTGGATATGGGAAGGAGAGGACAGGGGGAGGGAAGAGGGGGATAGAGGGAGGGGAGAGGAATACTGAGGCAGTTTCGGGGAAGGGAGATATAGAGAATAGTGGTAGAGGAAGGAGCATCGGGAAAGGGGAGAGGAATACTGAGGCAGTCTAGGGGAAGGGAGATATAGAGGACAGTGGTAGTGGAAGGAGCATTGGGAAAGGGGCGAGGAATGCTGAGGCAGTCTAGGGGAAGGGAGATATAGAGAATAGTGGTAGTGGAAGGAGCATTGGGAAAGGGGAGAGGAGTACTGAGGCAGAGGAGAGAAGTCTAGGGGAAGGGAGATATAGAGACAAGTGGTAGTGGAAGGAGCACTGGGAAAGAGTAGAGAAGAGGGCCGGGTGGTGAGTGAGTCTAGGAGGGGCATGAGCTATTTCCTGGCTCTGTCTAACACCCACGGCGAGGCGGTGGTGTCCCGCTACCGTGTGTTGAGGGAGGAGAGGTTGCTCTGCGACGTGGTGCTGGTGGCCGAGGGCACTGAGTTCCTCGCCCACCGCTCGCTGCTGGCCTGCGCCAGCGACTACTTCAGGTGCCTGTTCCAGGCCCACACCAGGGAGGCGGGCGCGGCGGCGGTGCAGCTGCAGCTGGTGTCTGCTGGCGGCCTGGGCCGGGTGTTGGACTTCATCTACACGTCGTGCCTGGTGCTGTGCCCGGACAGTGTGGAGCAGACTCTGCAGGCGGCCAGCTACCTGCAGGTGCCCGAGGCTCTGCGCCTGTGCTCCGTGTACCTGGAGGGCAGCCTGAGCACCGGCCGCTGCTGCCACTCGGCCAACCTGGCGGCCGCCTTCTGCCTGCCCGAGGCGCGGCGTGGAGCCGACCTGTACCTGGCCGACAACCTGTGGAGGCTGCTGGAGCTGGGGCCGGAGAGCAGCGGCCTGGCCGACCTCAACCCCGACTCGCTGCTGGCCCTGCTCGACTCGGAGCGGCTGCCAGGCGTGGCCGAGGCGTCGCTGCTGGGCCTGGCCCTGCACTGGCTGGGCCTGGGGCTGGAGTTGGGCCTGGAGCCGGAGCGCTGCCGCCTGGCCGACCCGCTGCTCAGCCACATCCGCTACGGCCTGGTGCCGTGCGCCGAGCTCCAGCGGCTGCTGCGGGACGACCAGGCGGGCCCTGCCCTCGCCTCCACCCCCACCGCCCGCCGCCTCATCACCCAGGCCGTGCGCTACCACCACGCCCAGGCCCGCCAGCCGGCCCGCCAGAGCCGCCAGACCACGCTGCGGAGCGGCCGGCGCCTCCTAGTGGCGGCCGGGGGGCTACTGCTGCCCGCCCACCCCGGCACCGGCACCGGCCCCGCCCCCTGCCCGCCATTCCGCGGCCCCGCGGCGCTCGACCCCCGCAGCGGCACCTGGAGGCGGCTGGCGGCCGGGCCCGCGGTGCAGGGCCACTGCGTGTGTGTGATGGGAGACTTCATGTTCGTGCTGGGCGGGGAGCTGCTGCTGGAGGAGGAGGAGGAGGAGACGGAGAGCCGGGACCAGGCCCACGCCGGGGAGCCGGGTAGGTGCAGCAGGCCGACCCCCAGCCGCAGGGTGTTCCGCTACGACCCCCGCTCCGACAGCTGGAGCCGGGCGGCCAACATGCTGAAGCGTCGCGCCCAGTTCGCCTGCTGTGTGGTGGGCGAGCGGCTGCTGGCGATGGGAGGCCGCTGCGGCCACGGACACCCCCCGCTGTCGGCCGCCGAGCAGCTGGACCTGGGAGCCGGTGCAGGGGGGGCCGGGCGGTGGGTGGAGGCTGCCGACCTCCCCCAGCGCCTGCACGGCCACGCCAGCGCCGTCCACGCCGACACCGTGTACGTGTCCGGCGGGCGGGCGGGAGGCCAGGCCGAGGCTGAGGCCTGCAAGGAGATGTACAGCCTGGCGCCGCAGGCCGGGGCTACCTGGCAGCGCTGCCCGCCCATGACCATCGCCCGCTCCGGCCATCAGATGGCCACGGTGGGCGAGCGCATCTACTCGTTCGTCGGCATGTACGAGCCCTTCTGCGACATCGAGTGCTACGAGCCGCGGCGGGCCCAGTGGCAGCGCCTGCGGCCTCTGCTCTTCGACCGCTCCTGCTACGGCCTGGCCGTGCTCGACGGCACCGTCTACCTGCTGGGCGGCAAGAAGTGGCAGCAAGGCCGGGAGGTGGCGGCACAGAGCGCTGTGGCCTACGAGCCGGCCTCCGACACCTGGCGGCAGGTGTGCCCGCTGCCCGTGGCCCTGTACGGCACTCAGTGCGGGGCGCTGCTGCTGCCAGAGCTGCCCGACGCCCAGTGCTAGGCCTTGCCGTGTGTCCTGGGCGCCTTGCCCTCTCTACACAACCTGATCTGCTCTACATCTTCTTTGGTCTTCATCTAACTTGACTTCTTTAACTTCAAGTAACCTTTGCTCTTCCTCCCCCCTTCCCCTTCCCTCCCTCCCTCCCCCCTCTCTCCCTCCCCCCCTCTCTCCCTCCCCCCCTCTCTCCCTCCCCCCCTCTCTCCCTCCCCCCCTCTCTCCCTCCCCCCCTCTCTCCCTCCCCCCCTCTCTCCCTCCCCCCCTCTCTCCCTCCCCCCCTCTCTCCCTCCCCCCTCTCTCCCTCCCCCCTCTCTCCCTCCCCCCTCTCTCCCTCCCCCCTCTCTCCCTCCCCCTCTCTCCCTCCCCCTCTCTCCCTCCCCCTCTCTCCCTCCCCCTCTCTCCCTCCCCCCTCTCTCCCTCCCCCCTCTCTCCCTCCCCCCTCTCTCCCTCCCCCCCTCTCTCCCTCCCCCCCTCTCTCCCTCCCCCCTCTCTCCCTCCCCCCTCTCTCCCTCCCCCCTCTCTCCCTCCCCCTCTCTCCCTCCCCCCTCTCTCCCTCCCCCCTCTCTCCCTCCCCCCTCTCTCCCTCCCCCCTCTCTCCCTCCCCCCTCTCTCCCTCCCCCCTCTCTCCCTCCCCCCTCTCTCCCTCCCCCCTCTCTCCCTCCCCCCTCTCTCCCTCCTCCCTCTCTCCCTCCCCCTCTCTCCCTCCCCCCTCTCTCCCTCCCCCCTCTCTCCCTCCCCCTCTCTCCCTCCCCCCTCTCTCCCTCCCCCCTCTCTCCCTCCCCCCTCTCTCCCTCCCCCCTCTCTCCCTCCCCCCCTCTCTCCCTCCCCCCCTCTCTCCCTCCCCCCCTCTCTCCCTCCCCCCCTCTCTCCCTCCCCCCCTCTCTCCCTCCCCCCCTCTCTCCCTCCCCCCCTCTCTCCCTCCCCCCCTCTCTCCCTCCCCCCTCTCTCCCTCCCCCCCTCTCTCCCTCCCCCCCCTCTCTCCCTCCCCCCCCTCTCTCCCTCCCCCCCTCTCTCCCTCCCCCCCTCTCTCCCTCCCCCCCTCTCTCCCCTCCCCCCCCTCTCTCCCTCCCCCCCTCTCTCCCTCCCCCCCCTCTCTCCCTCCCCCCCCTCTCTCCCTCCCCCCCCTCTCTCCCTCCCCCCCCTCTCTCCCTCCCCCCCCTCTCTCCCTCCCCCCCCTCTCTCCCTCCCCCCCCTCTCTCCCTCCCCCCCCCTCTCTCCCTCCCTCCCCTCTCTCTCTCCCTCTCTCTCTCTCCCTCCCTTCTCCCACCTCTCTATTCCTCCCCTTCCTAGCTCTCCCACCAGTCTGACTGTCGGTCTGATTAAAATTTCTATCTGCATGCTTTGTTGTCAACTTCTAGCTAAATTTTCCTTGACCAACATCCCCTTTAGATGTCTCGTTTTCACACCTTGCCCTTCCTTAACCCTGTGAGAGGGCTCTTCCCTAACTCTCAGTGTGAAGAAGGGTCTCGACCCGAAACTGTCGACAGATGCTGCCTGTCCCGCTGAGTTACTCCAGCATTTTGCGTCATCTTGGGTTGTGAATTAAAACAATCTTTTTCCATTACATAGGAGAGAGTGAATTGAGTAAACGGGTGGTTTTTCCTCACTCTTCAATAACTGGTGAAAATAGCACATTAGCAGAAAAGCTTAGTGTATTTTGTTGGTTGCAGTATTCCTGATGACAGGTGCCTTTTTTTGCTCTAAAGTTAGAAATTGAAGTTGAAACTGATGTGGGAATGTCTTTGACCCAGCCCCACCTTTATGAATTTTAAACCTCTGGATGGCTTAGCCTGGACCAGCTATTGAACTAGTGACCCAGTGGGACGAGTGGGAGGAAGCCCCGGAAGGAGCCTAGGGTTTACCATGATCGGGAACTGTTTCAGTGGACCGAGCGCATGGGCGGGCTGGACTTTGGATCGTCGAAATGACGGCAGAGCGCCTGCATGTGTAAATATGCCAAAGGGATGTGTCGCTGTGCAGTTTGCACATGTGACGAATAAAGCACCATTGAACCAGTTATACAAAGTGACTGGAGAAATTGGGATTGTTTTCTTGAAGAGTTGGTTAGAGGAACATTTAAGAGATGTATCCAAATGTATGAAGGAATTTGAGTAGGTTGGAAATAGTTGTTTCCACTGTCAGGGAATGTCTATGAGCAGAAAACTAATTTTAGATAATCAGCAACAGAATCAGAGGAAATGAGACTATTTAGAATGCTGTTAAAACCTGCAACACAGAGGGTTAAAGTGCAATGGAAGCAGATTCAATACCATCTTTCCAAAATGGAATTGTATGTTTAAAAAAAAAGAGTATTTCCAGGATTACAGGCAATGAACAGGAAGATGCACTTTGATTTGATTCTTGAAATAGGTGACATGGACTGGTCTGGCCTCTTGTGCTGTATTATGTGATGATCTCTGAGTGAAACCATCCACAATCTGCAGCTTTAGCAGCAATCGTTTTGGGGTACCTTATCTGAACGCTGCTGGAAGTTACAATGCTTTCTGCTGAATCTCAGTGATTGCGGGTGCTTTTTCTGTAATGCCCAGCTATCTTTTAAGGTCACAGTCTAAAAGTCGGGTAATAATCTGCACTTTTTAAAATACTAATATATTTTGAGTAAGTCCTTTGGATGTCTGGTACTTTAAAATAACTTTATTCCTGTGTTATATTATCACTTTTTCTCCTATTTGTAAATTATATTGTGACTTTATAGCATAAGAATATGGTAAATGTGCTAATGGATCTCTGGAAGGAGCTGTGCAATGTTAAACGTATGAACAACAAATATACGAATAAGCAAATAAAAAGACACTTATATTCAAGAAACTTTAAAGCTCAGTTCAGGAGTTGAAATTGTTGTATAATTGAGATATTGTTGGAATTATGTATTACATTTGCACAGTTCTTTTTGCTGTTCCTCAGTTTTGTGAATTGTTAGGCTGGAGGTGTCAATTGATTTGCATGGTAGTTTTCATTGGTATTTACGTTCATTTCAACAACTTTCCACAGAGAGCCAAATTTCACTTGAGTTATCTTCAAAGTAATCCACTGAAACTCACTGACAAACTGCATATTGTCATTATTGCCTGAATTATTATTAATGGACTGAAACTGAGTCTCTGTAGCAATTACAGCATTTAATGTCGATATTGTGGGATAGTACAGAATCTGCGGACTGTACGAAACATGAGTTGATACGCAGAGTTGCCATAGCTTTTCATGCTCTGTACTTCTTTAAATTATAAAGTGAGGTTGCCTCATTTTAGATTCTGAGGAAGACATATTAATGTTAATCTTTGAAAATGTTAAGAAATGAATGTACTGGAAATGAACTATTTTCATAATAAAATTATTTAATCTCTTGACTGGTATGAAAGAAGGATATCTCAAATCCTTAAAAAGCTAATGAATTACATCTGAGCTGTAGTTGCTGTAATCTAGGAACATGCAGCAACCAATACTCACCAAACTTTGACAAGCATCAATCTGACCAGTCTGTCTATTGGTTAAATTGAGGAAACAATGTTTTGAAAAGCACTCTGTCCAAACACTAATTCTTTCCATTCATTTGAGCAGGCACGTATAAGGTCTCATTCGATAAAGTGGCTTCATATTCATATTTGTTAATTGGCATATAAACCAGGGTGTAATGGAATTACTTGTTTTGTATAAGGCTCACAGAGAAAACAGTATGCATGGCAATGGTAGACACAAATAATAAATACAATGAAAAATATAAAACAACAGAATACTGCAAAGAATGTGGTGCAATCTGAAGCAGAGCACAAAATAAATATAAAGTGGAATAACCGAATGTGGGAGAGTTAAGAATAAGAATATGTGTCAGCACTTCCAGGAAGTGGGTGAGAATGAGGTTATTAGTTCATGAGTTTGATAGCAATGGGGAAGTAATTGTTCTTAAGTTTGGACGTCTAGGCTTTCAAACCTGCATCTTTTCCTGGAAGGTAGAAAAGGGAATGGCTAGGGTGGCAGGCAACCTTAGTGAAACTTCCAAACCTATCTGACTTTGCTACGATGGGCCGGATGGGAAGAAATGATGAGCCTGCGAATGGATTGAGCTGTGTTCACCACTCTCGAGGTTCAGATGAGATGTAATTCCTATTATAGCGCATCTGTAGATGTTCGAGACAATCCTTGCAGACATGGTGAATCTTCTCAAATGTCTAAGAATCTAAGAAAGTAAATACTCGAATGTACTTTCTTGATAACCGCATCAGTGTTAAGGGACCAGGTTAGGTTAGTGATAGGGATGTGTAGGAAAGTGAAGCTGCTGACCATTTCTATGGTGGTTCACCACGTCCCCTGCTTCCAGATCTAGCTTAGTTTAAGCTGAAGAAGGCTCTTGCCCCAAAACATCACACATTCACTAAGGAAGACACAAATAATCTCCCAGATGTACTGGAGGACAGAGGATCTAGGGGGGTAGAGGAACTGAATAAAATTTTCATTAGGCAAGAAATAGTATTGGGTAGACTGATGGGACTGAAGGATGATGACTCCCCTGGGCCTGATGGTCTGCATCCCAGGGTCCTCAGGGAGGTGGCTCTAGAAATAGTGGACGCATTGGTGATCATTTTCCAAAGTTCAATAGATTCGGGATCAGTTCCTGTGGATTGCAGGATAGCTAATGTTATCCCACTTTTCAAGAAAGGAGCGAGAGAGAAAACGGGGAATTACAGACCAGTTAGCCTGACTTCGGTGGTGGGAAAGATGCTGGAGTCAATTATTAAAGAGGTAATAACAGTGCATTTGGATAGCAGTAAAAGGATAAGTCCAAGTCAGCATGGCTTTATGAAAGGGAAATCATACTTGACTAATCTTCTGGAATTTTTTGAGGACGTGACAAGTAAAATGGATGAAGGGGAGCCAGTGGATGTAATGTATCTAGACTTTCAGAAAGCCTTTGATAAGGTCCCGCACGGGAGATTGGTGACTAAAATTAGAGCACATGGTATTGGGGGTAGGGTGTTGACATGGATAGAAAATTGAGGAAGGACATCCTTGTAATTGGCAGACAGGAAGCAAAGAGTAGGAGTAAACAGGTCCTTTTCAGAATGGCAGGCAGTGGCGAGTGGAGTACCGCAAGGCTCGGTGTTGGGACCGCAACTATTTACCATATATATTAATTATTTGGAAGAGGGAATTAGAAGCAACACTAGCAAGTTTGCGGATGACACAAAGCTGGGTGACAGTGTGAACTGTGAAGAGGATGTTAGGAGGTTGCAGGGTGACCTGGGCAGGTTGAGTGAGTGGGCAGATGCAGTATAATATAGATAAATGTGAGATTATCCACTTTGGCGGCAGAAACAAGGAGGCAGATTATTATCTCAATGGAGTTAGGTTAGGTAAGGGGGAAGTCCAGTGAGACCTGGGTGTCCTCGTACAACAGTCACTGAAAGTTGGCGTGCAGGTACAGCAGGCAGTGAAGAAAGCAAATGGAATGTTGGCCTTCATAACAAGACGATTTCAGTATAGGAGTAAAGAGGTTCTTCTGCAGTTGTATAGGGCCCTGGTAAGACCACATCTGGAGTATTCTGTACAGTTTTGGTCTCCAAATTTGAGGAAGGACATCCTTGTAATTGAGGCAGTGCAGCGTAGGTTCACGAGATTGATCCCTGGGATGGCGGGACTGACATATGAGGAAAGATTGAAAAGGCTAGGCTTGTATTCACTGGAGTTTAGAAGGATGAGAGGGGATCTTATAGAAACATATAAAATTATAAAAGGACTGGACAAGCTAGATGCAGGAAAAATGTTCCCAATGTTGGGCGAGTCCAGAACCAGGGGCAACAGTCTTAGAATAAAGGGGAGGCCATTTAAAACTGAGGAGAGAAAAAAACGTTTTCACCCAGAGAGTTGTGAATTTGTGGAATTCTCTGCCACAGAGGGCAGTGGAAGCCAAATCACTGGATGAATTTAAGAGTTAGATAGAGCTCTAGGGGCTAGTGGAATCAAGGAATATGGGGAGAAGGCAGCACGGGTTATTGATTGGGGACGATCAGCCATGATCACAATGAATGGCGGTGCTGGCTCGAAGGGCCGAATGGCTTCCTGCACCTATTTTCTATGTTTCTATTCCTTCTCACTAGAGATGCTGCCTGTCCCGCTGAGGTACTCCAGCATTTTGTGTCTTATCTTCAGTTTAAACCGGCTTCTGCAGTTCCTTCCTACACATTTTGTCCAGCTTAGTTTATTGCTATATGCATGAGTGTGCAATAGAATTCTTTGTTCACATGAAGTTCACAGAGTAAAGAGTATACAATGCAATAACAATAATAATAAATCCACATTGCATTTTCCACATCTAATAGAAAGTTACCACAGTGCAGACACAAGTCTTGAAAAAGAGGTACTAAAACTGATGCATTCCTCATGTTGGAAGAGGCAATTTATCTAATAACCATTTAGGTGGTTAACCTAGCCATCTGGAAAATAACGAAAGACATGGAACTGCAGACACTGGTTTACCAAAAAAAACCGAAGTGATGGAGTAACTCAGTGGGTCCAGCAACATCTCTGGAGGACATGGATAGGAGACGTTTCCGGTCGGGACCCTTCAGAATGTAGCAAGGGGGAGAAAGCTGGAAAAAGGGTGGGGATGGGACAAATTCTTGCATTTGGTAAGTCAGTACAGGTGAGGAAGGTTTGATTGGCAGATGGGTCAATAAAGGCTAGGGTTGAAGAGACAATAGAACGTCAGATAAGGTGAGGAGAGAAGTGAAATGTAAAGCTGTACCTACCTATGACTTGCCAGGCTTTATTCCACACCCATCTCCTTTCTAGTATGCTCTCCCCTACTACAATCAGTCTGAAAAAAGGTCCCGACCCAAGATGTCACCCATCCATGCCCATCAGAGATGCTGCCTACCTTTCGAGATACTCCAGCACTTGTTATGTTTATTTTTCACCCTCTTCCCTTCCCACCATCCAGGAACCTAAACCAGGTGAAGCAACGATTCACTTGCACTTCTTCTAATCTAGCGGATTGCATTTAGTGTTCTCCTCTTCATCAAACACAGATTGGGTGATCATTTTGCAGAGCACCTGCATTCAGTCGGCAGAGGCAATCGTAAGCTTTCTGTTGTCTGCCTCTTTAATTCCCGTCCCACGTCCACTCTGGCCTCACATTGAGGCCAAATTCAAGCTTGAAGACTTGCACCTCACATTTCACCTGGGCAAATTACAGCCTTCTGGGCTCAATATTGCATCCCCCACTTTTTTATTTTGAGATCCAACTAAGGTGAAATCTTTGGAACAATTGTTAGATCACTATCAAAATACTCAAAAGCAACTTTCATTTCATTATATCAGGGATTGCTCCACACTCAAACAACTGCTGGAAATACTCAGCAGGGCAGGGAGCATCTCTGGAGAGAGATGTTGACCAAAACTGCTTTTGGGAATTTCCATGATTTTGTCTCAAGTTTCCTTTATTCTCGACTTCTGTCCTGCCAGTCGATCGCATGTTTTTGCATATGTGAATTAGATGAAGAATAATAAAAATATATAATAAAAATTTCAAGAACTTTATTTGACCATAGATGACCATATTCATAATTATTTTTGCTTTTAAGCGATAAGAACAATAAAATATACACAACAAATAACATACATTGTTGTTGAAAGATTCATGTTTTGTATCACAAGACTACTTTGATTCCATGCTTCACTTGCCACTTAGAAATAATGCAGTCTTTTGAGAAACTTTTTCCAAAATTTAAAACACTGAATGCAATTCTTTACTAAGTAAAGTGCAAACCATAAAACTGTTGCACAGCAACAGACTTTATTCTTCAAAACAAGTTTATAACTACAGCATCTTTAAAGCCTGTAAACTACACTCAAAGTAGAAATATTTTTTTTTCTTATATCAATACACTTATTTTTTGGTCCATTACAAAAAAAATCTGTCACAATGTTCAGAACAGAGGCATGATGCTTAGTATAAATGCCACAACTTGATGTCCTTACTCAAGTTTTTTTGTTTTTTTTGCGATAATAACAAGTATATAAAAACCACAATTCATTTGTCAGTACCCATGCAGTACATATATTTTAAGTTTATACAAATATCTCTTGGATGCCATTCTTGATTTGGAACTTTTCCCAAACCAAGGGATATTGTTTTCTGCCTGTCTTTCATAGATTGAAATCCCATCAACTGTTCTGAAAGAAGGCCACTTTCCTGTTCACTTGCCGTGGACAGAGTTAGGAAATGCTCTGAGTTAATAATCTTAGAATATATTTCTAGTTCAGAAAACAAATGTTTGAATTATCCTACATTATAATTTTTTCCCCTCCCATTTACTGTTGCAGATAGCCACTAAGACAAGCAGGTATATAATTTAAAGAGTTTTTTTTTGTTGTTATTTCAAGCATTAGGTTTTGGCATACAGACACAAGTAACTAACCAATACAATGTGCAAAAAGATCTGTTAGCATCTGTGGCCATTTTACTTTTTTTTAGCGGCAGTGCAGGGATGAAACCACACGATGCTGAAGAATAAATGGCAGCCTTGCAGCACCAATAGCAGCAACAGCAAGGCTTGTGATAATCAATACAATTAGCTGTTTTTACTCGTCATGTGAAAGAACCCGCAGAGGCATCCTAGCTTCACTGCCTTAGAACCATATTTAAGTTTTCTTTTAGAGAGCCAGCCCATATTTTTGGAACTATATTGTAGATCACTATCAAAATACTCAAACTAACCATTGTTATCCTAAATCAGGATTTTATATGTTCGTTAATTTTTCAGTACATCTTTCTACTTTATTTTTAAACACACTTTGATACAGCAAAAACATTTGGATTATATGTGGCTCTTCTATGCAGGCGTAAGTCAATGCTAACGCCACTGAGAGGAAAAATATATCACCAGTGTTAAATGGTTGAGTATCAGCTGCTAGTTCTGACTACCTACATGTTGAGTCCTGCCGAAACGAATATGCTGGTGGCATACAACTAATAGCTGACTTGGTTTAGCACTGGTGACCTAAGACAAACTACTTCTCCAATATGTGTTTTACGTCATTCACTTTAAGTTAAAAATAAAATGTTTATCAGTTATACTTTTTGTGAAATTGGATTAATATAGCTATGCAGAAAGTGCAATTTATTTTGTCCTTTGGTAGATTATTTATAGTTTTCATTATCATGTGCAAACAAGTTCATTTTTTTGTGGCAGTTGTAATTTGTCAACGATTTTTTTGCCATTTGTGGGTTTTCCAGGTCATTTAAAGAAAATTGAAACAGAATCTTCAGGGTAAAATGAGTTTCACACAGGCACAAACGTGGTGAATTGACAATGAAGCTATAAGATTATTGGATTGTTATTGGATGCCCTTAGGAAAGTAATTTAACCTGTTCCACACATTTTGTGATTGCTGATTTATACCAATAATACAAACTTTTAATTTCACTCAGGAGTGGCCTAGCAAGTCACTCAATTGTACGAAACCTCAAGCAGAATGGAAAGTCTAACATTCATTACCTAAACTTTCTCGGGGCGAAAAATTGTGGTCGTCTTACCGGTCGGTGATGCCTGCATCATGTAACCAAATAAAAAACAAAATCAAACAAATCAAGACAATCCATTGTGGATGCAGATCACGAAAACTGAGACCCCAAGGTCAGACAAACATTGAACAAGTGCCACACATTGATCAAGGCTTTGTTGCAATGAAAAAAAGTACACTTAACATAACCGTTTAAAATAAGTATTTTATGGAGACTAAACTGTTCTGACCGAGTGTGGGTACGATTAACTTCAAATATCGCAGAAAAGATTGTGCTCATAAAATGTGAACAGGGAGTGAATAGGTGATGAAAAAAAAGATATGATTAAAACACATAGAAACACATGACCAACAAAACATTAAAAAAAAAAGAGAAATGTGAAAATAAAGCAGATTAATGAAAGGTAAGACCCAAGAAATGCCAGGACACAGATTAAGGAGTCAGAGCTGTCCACTTTGTTAAATATTTACATTGTTCTATTGCCATTTGGGCAGAATGCCAATAGAATATGTTCAACATGTATTATGGAAACAATCCAATTTTTGTTCCAAGTACTACAATCAGTCAACCATTAAATCGATGATCTGCCCAGCCAATTTACTGCCAAGGAGGTAATGTGAATTATATTCCAAACTGACTTTCATTTGATACTTTTCTTCAAAAGAAGTGACATTACAATAATATTAATAATTTTATGTGGTTTTACAAGCATTGTTTCCTGCCTCTCCATGACCTCACTTTACATTTGATATTCCAAACAAATCCAACTTGACAAACAACAAGGTCTTAAAAAATTCATTGCCATCCAAGTAGACTCTTGCGCACAATTTGGCAGCAAACTGTTGCAACAGTTGACATCAAACAGGGATTCTGATATAATGGGTGCTAATCTTATACCTGTATTTCTTGGTCTGTCTGTACATGCTCTCTGTGGGGAATGCATCATGGTGGGGAAGGGGAGGATGAGAGGGTTCTAGGGTACTATACTAATATCGTATCATTTTAATCTACTAAATGATCTTTTTCTCCAGTCAAAGCCATGGTAGGAAAAGCAAGCTGCAGTTACAATATAGGTTGAACACAATCATTTCACTAGGCGAGCTGTAGATTTAGTATTTGGAATATTCAATAAACCGAATGAGCTCAATGTGAAGCTGTTCATCTAGTTCTGGCCTTTCATAATTTGGTTTGACTTTAATGCAGCGTGCACTGGTCGATCGAAGCATTATCCCACATGCTGCTAGGAAATGATCTCAATACAGTTTAATGGCATCATTTAAACAGCTGTCCCTAATGGTCATTAGAAATTACTATGGCCATTCTGGTCATTACACCTGGATCATATTTTACTCAGGGTGGCGGGAAGTTTCTTCCTGCACGATATATATGACCTCACATGGTCCACTAACAACACTGCGCTAGTCAAGAAAGCACAGCAACGGCTGTTTTTCCTGAGAACGCTGAAAAAGGCAGGTCTGCCCCAACAGTTGCTGATGACCTTCTACCGCTGCACCACAGAGAGCATACTGACATACGGCATCTCTGTGTGGTATCTCAGCTGCACGGCAGCAGATAGGAGAGCTCTTCAGCAGGTCGTCTGCAGAGCGCAGAGGATCATCGGGATACAGCTACCAGCACTGGAGGACATCTACAACGCACGCTGCCTCAGGAAAGCCACCAGCATCTACAAGGACGCCACACACCCATGCCACCGTCTGAACTGGCAGGCGGTACAAGGCCTTCTACGCCCGCACCTCCAGACTAAGAACAGCTTTATTCCTAGAGCTATAGCTGCTCTGAATCGGACCTGCTGAGTGCCCCCATGATCTGTCTCTGCCCCCATGGTCATCTGGCACAATTGACCCTGCATGAAACTTTTTGCACTTTACCTTGTTTCTTTTTTTTCCCCTTCTTTTGTTGTTTTTGTTTTCGCCGTGTTTTATATATTTTATAGCATCGATATGGAAGTGGCATTCTTAATCTCGTTGTACTTGTACAATGACAATAAAGAAATTGTATTGTATTGTATATAACAAGGATCCTTTGACTTTGTCAAACTGCTCTCGAAAGTGTTTTGTGTATATTCTGAATTCAGCTAGAAATTACTTTTAGCCGTCACTGAATTCACTATTTTTGGCACACTGTGAAAAAAGTCTCCTCCTGCACAGAGTTCCTAAAATTTCAAATTCTCAGTCAGTGCAGGTATTCCCAGTGTTCCAAAAGAGGAACCGGAGGCTGGATTGGTCTGGAGGGATGGACCGGATATTGTTTCGATCAGGGCGTTTCCACTGAGCTTCCCATCCTTGCTACAAAGGCTTGTGTCACAGATACTGTAAGGGTTAAAACTGTGGAAACCATTTTGTGCTAACTATGGCAGACATTTTAAGCTAAAGTCGGCCTTCACGGTACCAGACACCTGCAGGTAAGAAGTTGCTTCCCAAGGTTTAGAAGTTGTTTCTCATGGTTTGTTGAGGACTGGACATTCCAATGTTCTGAACTAGATCCTATGGTGCCTCCTTATCGCACAACGGTGCCTCTCTAATCATCTTAGCTATGCAACTCCCCTTTACTCCTGTTTGACTCCCTAACACAATTAAAGGAACTATACTATGGGAACTCTACTATGTTATTGTTAAGACTAGCTTATGTCATGTAACTGTGGAAAACTACTGAATGTGCTTTGTGCTGCTTTGAGCTGTATAAATATTGCCTGTAATCTGGGTATTCTTTGAGAGGACAGAAGCAGGTGCTTGAGTGAACAACAGTACACTCAGGTCTCTGTGTCTTCTCCCACCTTGGTGTTAAAGTAAAAGGTTTTAACTGAGTCTTGTGTTCTTTGAATTATTTCAGAGGTAAGTCGAGGCGACTATCACAATACAATATTAGCTACACAGGATCTCATCTGTCATTAGGATATTGAGGAACTTGCCTTTGACTAAACAAAATATTGGGTGGTCAGGGATGGAGACCTGGGCCAGATACACCTTGTAACTTGTGCTAAAATGTGTAGATAGGTGAACTTTTATATGTGTGTGGTTCCATTACAAAGGACCATTCAGGTAACTAAACATTCCAGAGAACACTTTGGAAAAGCTATGGATATTATGCAGAACGGAAGAAAAGTGAAAAGAAGTGTCTGTTGACATGAAGAGGGAAATTCTGCAGATACGTTTGAATGCAGTGGGGTGGGGAAGGGTATGTAATGAAGGAGCGAGTTTCAGAAAGAAAATTTCAAAGTGTAGAGACATGATGGCTGAAAGTTCAGTCACGACAGCTCAAGTAGTGCTGAGGAGGGAGAACATAGATTAAGTAGGTGCAGGCACATCACGGTTGGGACAATTTTCAAGGTAGGTGGAGTAAGATCCAAAGCAGGGGTGTCATCCAGCGGGCTGCATCCGGCCCAGGAAGAGATACAATCCAGCCCGTGGGATGATTTGGGGGGAAAAAAGTATATTCGCGACTATTTATATTATGTATCTGTACGGCAGCTGCTCTCTCTCTCTCTCGCCGCTTTCTCTCCCTCACCGCTCTCTCTCGCCACTCTCTTTCCCTCACTGCGCGATCCCCCTCGCCGCTCTCCTTCCCTTGCCCTCTCTCTCCCTCACCGCTCTCTCCCGGGACAGGCCATGCGGTGACGCGGGCGGGAAGGGGCCGGCGCTGGGGAAGGTGGGGAGTCCCAGCGTTGTTGTGGACTCCGGGACAGAGCCCGCCACTATGTACCTGAGACCCAGGTGAGTGCGTGGATAGAGGCTGGTGGGAAGTCGCCGCCACTGTGAATGGGGCCGCAGCCAGCGATCCAAAATCTCAGCTGCTCTCCAGGGTGGGGGCTCTGGGTTTTGGTTAGGGTTAGGTTTGATGTGCAGACGTGCTGATAGTTATGCAGGAATAGGGAAGAGAAGGGAGAAGGTGGTGGTACAGGAAGGGGACGGGGGGGGGGGGGGAAAGACAAGGGAAGGGAGTTTTTAGGGGTGAGGAAACGAGGGTGTCGAGGGAGGGGAGTGGGGGAGTAGGTGGTAAAGAAAGGAAGTAGGGAGGAAGAGGCTGAGAAAGGGAGTAGATAAGAGAAGGAATGGTGTTTAGGGATGAGGGAAGGGAGGGGATTTAGGGACGAGGTAAGGAAAGAGATGAAGGGAGGGGAGTGGGGGAGTAGTTGGAAGGAAGTGAGGATGAGAGAAGGGATAGGCTGAGGAAAGGGTGAGGGAGAAGGTGAAGGTAGAGAAGGACATGAGAGGTGGGGGAGAGGAAGGAAGAAAGACACAAGGAGAAGGATTGGGAGCAGGGCCTTCAGGTGAGATGATGGACAGACCATCTTTCACCATGCCAGGTAGCTGCTGTTTGGCTGTTCACCACCCAGCCAGCCCACTGTGGGCAAAACATAAACACTGTAGGAAGACCATAAGACAGGGGAACAGAATTAGGCCATTTAGCCCATCGAGTCTACTTTGCCATTCAACCATGGTTGATGTATTTTCTCTCAACCACATTCTATTGTCTTCTTTCTCCCTGTAACCTAATCACGACCTATCAATCTCTGCCTCAAAAATACCCAATGACTTGACCTCCACCGCTGTCTGCAGCAATGAATTCCACAGATTCACCACCCATTCCTTCTCAACTCCATTTTGAAGGTATGACCTTTTATTCTGATGCTGTGACCCCTGGACTCTCCTATTATTGGAAACATTATTTCCACATCCACTCTATCTCGGGCCTGGATACCAATCATAAAAGTGATGCTCGCTAGGCAATCTTCTTCATAAGAAACGAAATTCGTAAAGTGAAACACTTTGTAGTTATAGCAGAGACTGAGACACATGAGAGCAGGTTGAAATAGCGAAGGCAAGCGGGTGCACAATTGATCCGGCCCGCATGAAGTCGCATTTTGCCCATTCCGGCCCCTGACCTAAAATGAGTTTGACACCCCTGATCGAAAGTGACATGGTCAAAAATTTGAAAGTGACACATTTGGAAAAACATGCAGCTGATGACTGGGTGATGAGCCAATTTGGCAGGTGCAGCTACTGAGTTAGCAAGGTCTAATAACATCATGCGTGGCACATAAACACCGCTGGAGCGACACAGTATCAAGTATTATCACACTGAACTATTTCATGTCATGTTCTTTCTTAGCTGCAATTAATAATAACTTGAAAAATTCAAGAGCTTAAGGCCATGAGAGCCTTGATTTGGTACCTCATATATATCTTATGAAAGTCACATTCAGCAGTTCTGCTATTCCTATCTCAATGAAGACTAAAACAAAATAATCAATGGACAGTTTGCAGAATCTTGCACCTCATGCAATTAATTGCAGAGTTGACTCAGTGCAGTATGGCTTCATGCAGAATTTGTTCCTTATGCAAAGCGTGAGCATCCTAAACTTTATCATTTTAATCTATTTATACTAAATTATGTTTTTTTCTCCAGTGTCATAGCCAGGGAAAGGAAAAGCAAGCTACAGTTACACTATAGGTTGAACACAATCATTTCACTGTAGGCGAGTTGTATTTGTAATATTCAATAAACCTAATGAGCTAAATGTGAAGCTGTTCATCTTTCTGACCTTTCAGAATTTGATTTGACTTTAATGTAGCGTGCACTGGTCAATCTAAGCATTATCCCACATGCTGCTAAGAAATGATCTCAATACAGGTTAATGGCATCATTTAAACAGCTGTCCCAAATGACCATCAGAAATTACTATGGCCATTCTGGTCATTACATCTGGATCATATTTTACTCAGGGTGGCAGGAAGTTTCTTCCAGCACTATATACAACAAGGATCCTTTGACTTTGTCAAGCTGCTCTAGAAAGTGTTTTGTGTATATTCTGAATTAGGCAAGAAATTATTTTAAGCCACTGAATTCATTATTTTTAGCCTGTGAAAAAGTGTCGATGCAATGAACATAACAAATGCATAATCTCGCAGTCTAGAAAGGCAGAAGGGGAATTTTAATCACCCAGTTTTGAAAAGGGATGCACAATATCCATGGTATTGCAACCCAATGACCTTGATAACTTGCGGACTAACACAAGTGAGCTTTATGGGCTTTAGATGCCAGTAAAATAATGTCATCCTTATTTAAATGCAAATACATTGCAATGATATCATTGCTGAAAAAGGCAAGACAGGATTTAGCTAAATGTGTTCATAATTTTAAGAACCCCATAATTTTTACTGTTGTTAGAATGTACTGCATGAAGGTACAAGTTTGTTTTCAGAGTTAGATTGTCGCCCAAGTTTTCTGTCATTATTCACCACAAGCCCCCCCCCCGCCTCACTTTGGCTGATGTACTCACTTGAATCAACCCATGTTTAATCTAATTCCAAGCGGTTACCATGCTCTGTTTATGTAGCACATCTCCATAACGCTGCAAGCAAAATGAGAGTTCAGTGAAGTGGGGTGGGATGACATGACATGGAGATCACCAGTCTTGCAGCACTCCCCAGTCTCAATGAGGCTGAGCTGGTGTCTGTGTAAAGGTTTGTACACTTTCCTTTGCATGCTGGCTTGTGGGCTACTTGGCCACTGTAAATTCTCCCCGAGTATCGATGGTTAGTCAAAGAATCAAGGGGGGGGGGGGGGGGGGCTGTGAAATTATTGAGCATATTTGAGAGAATAAACTACAGGGAAGATTGGGGAATAGGACTGATGAGTAGCTTGGCAAACAGGTATACACTTGATGGACTAAACAACGGCTTTCTATGTTGTAAGGAAAAATGAGAATTGGATGAGCCCATGAACAATAATTACATTGTGCAACAATTAAAAGCCCTGATTATTCAAGCGCAAGGAAATAACAGATTTTGTTAAAATAATAGTTTTGAAGGTCAAATGAATGGTGGATTGGGTCAGTTGTACCAAAGGGTAAAATGGATGGGATGCAAATAGAGTAGAAATCGGCAATTAAGAAAGTCAGGATTACTTAGATTTTTTTGCAGTGTTGCCTGAATTTAACAAAATCGCTGAAAAATACGGTAAAGTATTATGTTGAACTTCAAAAACAAAAAAATGTCATTAAGTATGGACCACACATTTTTCTGCAATCAGAATTTGGTTCGCGATGATTGCAGCTTAAAGACAGTTTCATTCAAGGCTTATTCTTTCGAGGGCATTCCTACATTTATTTTAATAAACACACTAAGGCCAATTTTCCCAGAAGTCGGAGGCTGGGAAGACAGTGAGTGGAAAGCAGGAGGGCACTGGGGAACGTGCAAGCAGGGAATGGGCAGCGCAGGAATGCAGATGTGGGAGTGCAGGCACGGAATGGGTGGGCAGCAGTGAGGACCGGGCTGAGACGAGGCAAGCAAAGGGTGAAGAGCTGGAGATCAGTGGAGTAAAGTGCAGGCTAGTATGAGAGGGAGCACGAGAGCAATGGGCAGACTGTGATGTGCAATGGACAACCATACTTCGTGTGGAACACAGTTGGCCAGTGCGAAGTACCGCCCGCTGTTACTGGCGCAACGCCAAGTAAAATAGAGGTTTCATTTCCATTGTGATGGTAGACTGCAGCTGCCCTGATGCATCTTCCTGTTGAGTTTGGGAGGGTGAGAAATCGCTGATAGTCAGCACCTTTGGATTAAGGGGTGGGAACGCTCTCCTTGAAAAGCACAAAAAGCAAAAGAGCAGCATGATTTTTCGCAACTCCGAGAAGAGCACTCTCTTTCTCTTGGCCCTTTGTGGGGAAAAAAGGAGACCTTTTTCTGAGTCACATCTTGTTTGAGCCTGTGACAATGTGGGTGGAGCAGCAGTGGCAGCCCACTGAAACCTTGAAAAAGCAGTCAACACCTTAGCTTCTCCATGTTTCAGTGGGTTTTGTGACGCGAGGCAGGATCCGTGCTAGTACTGCTGTGCTTTAACTTTCTAACAACTGCTGCCTTGACCAGCCAGGTGAACGGAAGTAAAATTGGCCTTACAGTGGTGTGGGGACACCATTTACCGGTGGTGGCAACATTTGGAGAAGACGCAGGGAATCATCCCACATTCTCTACGTACTGTAAGTGGCCAATGGGGGTAGCCACGACAACAGCCATTTCCACTCATCCCCTCCTATTAGATGGCACTTTTGCTCAGCTAGTCAAGTGCAACATGATGGAACGAATAAAATCAAATCTACGAGCCCTATTTCCTCCTGGGCTCATTGTTTGCACTAGTCTGATTATATCATTACATTTGAAAGTGTACACTTTTCATTCTGAGGGAGGAAGACATCTTAAAACAAAAGTGCCATTTTCATACCGATACACTGCAATAAAATTCACACAAAATTGTTTTCCCCACCCCCCCCCCCCCCCATGGCGATATGAGAACATCCAAGTAGAAGAAGGGAAATTGTATTCCCAATAATCGTATCCCCAAAAACAAACTAAAAAATGTGCCCAAGTCCCCAGAATCAAATTCAAAGCCGACCAACATTTGAATGATTTTATTCACAAAATGCTGGAGTAACTCAGCGGGTCAGGCAGCATCTCGGGAGAGAAGGAATGGGTGACGTTTCGGGTCGAGACCCTTCTTCAGACTGAAGAAGGGTCTCAACCCGAAAAAAGTCACCCATTCCTTCTCTCCCGAGACGCTGCCTGACCTGCTGAGTTACTCCAGCATTTTGTGAATAAATACCTTCGATTTGTACCAGCATCTGCAGTTATTTTCTTATATAACATTTGAATGATACTGGAATCTCCTTACAAACAAGATACTTACATCATTACTCACCGGTATGAAATAAGCGGTTGAAAATTATTACATTTATTACAAGGCCTGCCTAGAAACTATTTAAACATGGGTTTCGATATAAGAGTGGGTGTGCATCAAAGGGGATGTTGGGGTAGGTGTAGCTTGTTCACTTGCACCGTTTACTGACTCTGTGGTTCCATTGTTCTGACAGATCTCCACGAAAAGCTCTACATAGGTTTGCTTCCATTCTTGGAATTCTTTGGATGTCAAGCTAGGATTGTCTAGGATCTTGTCTATAATCGCGACTTCTCCTTCTTTTGCCTGAAAGTGAAGAGGAGGGAGAAAGAAAGCCGTGTTATTATGGGGAAAAAAATGAAAAAGGTAATGTATCAAGTGCAATGCTATAATTGTATTTGCACTTGGATTGTACATTCAACGGGCAATCACAGATTGAACAGTTGTTACCAGGCAATAACCCAAACATTTGGACCAATGATCCAGAGCCCTTTATGGCAGCTGGTGAACTTTAATCATGTTAGTAAATATGAAATAAAAAGATTGTATCAGCATTTATTACAATGAACTACCGGGCAGGGAAACTCATTAGGTTTATAAATGTGCATCCGGAAGGAAATCTGCTTTTGTATCTGGTTAAGACATTATATGTGACTTCAGACGAACGAAAATGTGCTTGATTTTTAACTGGCTCTAAGCAAGTTGATCATGAGGACCGAGCAAAGCATGGATTGTGTTTTGCAGTGCCCTTCATCCACCAGCCTGAATGCCCAGAGATGCGTGTCCCACTAAATAGACATCTGCTGAGGCTGGGCGCTGCTCTGCTGGGACCTGCCGCAAGTCCGTGCTCTCGACTAGTACTCCCACAGCAAAGAATTGGCCACAGCTCAGTGCAGAGAGGCTGCCCATGAAGGATGGAGAGAATGTATAGGATGCTGGTTTAAATCGAAGGTCGACACAAAATGATGGAGTAACTCAGCGGGTCAGGCAGCATCTCTGGAGAGAAGGAATGTTTCGGGTCGAGACCCTTCTTCAGACCGATGAGTGGATGAGGGATGGAGAGAAGGCAGGAGAATGGAGTTGTAAGCGAAGGATAGATCAGCCATGATTGAATGGCGGAGTGGACTCAATGGGCTGAATGGCCCATTCTGCTCCTATGACATGGTCTTGGCCATGTGGGGCGGTCGTTCGGTTCTGAGATGCAGACTCAGGGGTATACCCCAGCTGGCATTATGATTGCTGACCATTGTTGAGGACTGAGAGCAAATGGTTCTTGTTATCACAATCCTGCCGTCTCCCCCACATTCTCCTCTGCTTGGCTGCACAGCTCTTCAAGCCTGGAGAGTTATCTGCGCTAATAAATCCAATGGCAGTTGCTATTACCCTGGAGAAATATTCGAGCTGGGGAATGTTATGTAACCAAACAAACAACGGAGGAGCTTCCAAAACATCGAAAAGTAAGTGAGGTGGGAGACCAAGAGTCCAAGTGGTCCGTCCATACTTGAAGCAGATGCTGCCAGACCCAGCAATGTTCTGCATTACAAATGATCATGAAATTATATTAGCCAGGCTGCAGTCCCAAGGTCCACATCCCAACTCTGAGAGGGAGTCTGGACGCCACCACCAGCCCTTGCAGGCCACTGCTTTGTACTTGGCTGCAAGAAACTCAATGGAGTGCCTGGTTCTCGACACACCAGCATTGTTGCACCCGCATCTCACCCTCTATGTTGTGCTGAGTACCTCATGGTTCTGCTACAGGATATGGAAAGATTGAGTATTTGGGCAAAACCCTGGCAAATGGAGTTTAATGTCAGGAAGCGTGAGCTAGTGCAGTTCATGAAGAGGAATCGAAAGGCAGACTGCTATCGAAATGGGAGAGACACTTCAACTGAGTGACATTCAGAGGGATCCAGGTGTTCCAGCGTATCAATGACAAAAAGTAAGCAGGCAGGTCAAAGAAGCAGTTAATTAGTGCAGAACTGATTTACAGAAGGATCTGGGGATCAAGGTTCCGAGCTCCACTAAAGTGGCAACACGTTGGTAGAATAATAAAGATGGCATATGGTATCCTTGCCTTCATTAGTCAGGGCATTGAGTGTAAATGTGAAAGAGTTATGTTGCAGCTCGATTTGATTTTAGGCCGCATTTGGAGTATTGTGGGCAGCTCTGGTTGTCCTGGTACAGGATGCAGGTGAAGGCTTTGGAGGGGGTGCAGAGGACATTTGCCAGAGTGCTGCCTGGATTGGAGGATAATGGTCATAGGGGGCAGTTGAACAAACTTGGATTGGTTTTTTTCTGAAGCATTGGAGGTTGATGGAAGACCTGATAGAAGTTCATAAAATTTTGGGAGGAATAGATAAGTTATCGTATCTTTTCTCGCATGGTGGAAATATCAAAGACTAGAGGTGGAAATATCAAAGACTGGTGTACAAGGACACCCAGGTCTCGCTAGATAGAGCTCTTAAGGATAGCGGAGTCAGGGGGTATGGGGAGAAGGCAGGAACGGGGTACTGATTGAGAATGATCAGCCATGATCACATTGAATGGTGGTGCTGGCTCGAAGGGCCGAATGGCCTACTTCTGCACCTATTGTCTATTGTCTATTGTCTAACACCATTGAGATAATAATCTGCCTCCTTGTTTTTGCCGCCAATGTGAGGTTATCCACTTTGGCGGCAAAAACAAGGAGGCAGATTATTATCTCAATGGTGTTAGGTTAGGTAAGGGGGGAATGCAGCGAGACCTGGGTGTCCTTGTACACCAGTCACTGAAAGTTGGCGTGCAGGTACAGCAGGCAGTGAAGAAACCTAATGGCATGTTGGCCTTAATAACGAGTGGATTTCAGTATAGGAGTAAAGAGGTTCTTCTGCAGTTGTATAGGGCCCTGGTAAGACCACATCTGGAGTATTGTGTACAGTTTTGGTCTCCTAATTTGAGGAAGGACATCCTTGTAATGGTGGCAGTGCAGCGTAGGTTCACGAGATTGATCCGTGGGATGGCGGGGCTGTCATATGAGGAAAGATTGAAAAGACTAGGCTTGTATTCACTGGAGTTTAGAAGGATGAGAGGGGACCTTATAGAGACATATAAAATTATAAAAGGACTGGACAAGCTAGATGCGGGAAAATGTTCCCAATGTTGGGGGAGTCCAGAAGCAGGGGCCACAGTCTTAGAATAAAGGGGAGGTTATTTAAAACTGAGGTGAGAAGGAACTTTTTCACCCAGAGAGTTGTGAATGTGTGGAATTCTCTGCCACAGAGGGCAATGGAGGCCAAATCATTGGATGTATTTAAGAGAGAGTTAGATAGAACTCTGGGGCTAGTGGAATCAAGGGATATGGGGAGAAGGCAGGCATGGGTTATTGATTGTGGACGATCAGCCATAATCACAATGAATGATGGTGCCGGCTTGAAGGGCCGAATGGCCTCCTCCTGCACCTACTTTCTATGTTTCTATGTTTTCTATGTTTCTATGTTTCTAGAGGGCATAACTTTGTCAGAGGAGGACAGATTAGAGGAGATGTGCGGGGCGTTTCTTTACGCAGAGGGTGGTAAATGCCTGGAACACACTACCCAGGGGAAGAGGTGGACGCAGATACGATAAAGGTGTGTAAGAGGCTTTTAGATAGGTCCATGGATATGCAAGGAATGGAAGGATATAGATCATATGCAGACAGAGATGTTTAATCTGGCCTCATTTTCAGTTCAAGCACTGTGGGCTTAAAAGCATATCCCTGTGCTGTACTATTCAATGTTCCATATTCCTCAGGCAAATGGCATATTGGGCTTTATTACAAAAGGGATGTAGTTAAAGGAATCCAGTTTGTTGGAGATGCCACACCTGGAATGTTGTGCAGAGTTTTGGTTCCCTCACACAATAAAAAGGGTATAGACAATAGACAATAGGTGCAGGAGTGGGCCATTCGGCCCCTCGAGCCAGCACCACCATTCAATGTGATCATGGCTGATCATTCTCAATCAGTACCCCGTTCTTGCCTTCTCCCCATACCCCCTGACTCCGCTATCCTTAAGAGCTCTATCTAGCTCTAGGTATAGTAGCATTGGAAGCAATGTAAAGGGGATTCACCAGGCTACATCCTGTAAAGAAGGGTTGTCCCACCAAGATCTGAGAGCTGAACTATTAAATGATTTAAGATTCCAAGAGGGCTTTGCAGGATAGATGTTGAGATGATTACACCCGTGAAAGAGTCACAAACAAGTGGGGCAGTTATTTAAGTAGAAATTCTTTCTCTCAGAAGGTGGTAAATCTCTGGTAATTCTTTGCCCCTAAAGGTGGTGGAGGATATGTTTAAGGTGGAGATCGATAGATATTTGAAAGATTGAGGAATTGAGGGTTACGAAGAAATGGCACATGAAGAGGTGTTGAAGCCAGAGTAGATCAGCCATCACACCGAAGCCAGATGACACACTCCTGGGCCTATTTTCCATCCGTGTGTCTGGTTATAATTCAGCGTTGTTTCCATTGGAGCTTTTGTTCCAGAAACCCATCTGGAGCACTAAATGTGGTACCAGTGTAAACCACATAAATCAATGGCACAATAACTGGAATGGTCAGTGGCTTTATGAGTGGCTCCCACAGCACAAGAAATCAGGTTTGCAATTGTACTGCATTATAAAAGCATAAATATACAATTATTTGAATTGTCTGGTGATTAAATGTTATTTTTAAAGGCTGGGAAATATAAAGGGGGCAAGATAAACACAGCATATTTTGTGGGTCAAACAAATTCTCAACCCCAAGACGATTGCTACAGATGGAAGTTGTTAACGATTGCTTAAGTAAAATGAATAGAAACTGGACTAAATTCATATTTTATTTGTGTTAATTAAGATTATTTTTCATGTATAAATGTGCATTTGCTGTTGTGTAAAAAGAATCTCGCTGTCAAATCAACGGAGCACAGTTGATATTCAGTTCGCCATCATCGACTTGACTGAAGGTGCAGAGAAATTAATGAGCGATTTGTTGGTTGGTACATTTTCCAATCTGATTTGGATTACCTCAAGAACTCAGCTAACTAAATGTGAACCAGGTGTCAAGTCCATTGTAGCATTTTTAAACCTACTTTGAGCACTCATGTATGTCAGAGAAGTGATTATAAGCCATGTATCTATTGTAGAGGTAAACAAAATGAAGTGCAATGTAATTTCTTCACAAAACTGAGATCTACTGCGGCATATGCACTTTATGGTTTGAGCCCAAGAATTAACCTGGCATTTTGGGAGTTCACATATGAGTTAATACATTAGCTGTTGACCTAAGCTTACTTTACTGTGAATAATTTTACTGTGACCATTTCTGCTGTGAGTCTTCTGCTCATGTTCTCCCTCTCCAGGAGTACTGCCTGACCTGCTGGGCATAACATATTTCACTCCTTTTTATTTCCTCTGTTTTTCAGTCTCTTGTTGCCCTTACGCCACAGCTTTTGTTCACATTCTCTCTCTTTAACGCATCAATTGAATGATCTCTACAATTTATCCCTGGGGTAGCCCTAGTCTCACGCTCTCAGAGGTTTTCCCTTTGTCTTTTCCATTCCTCCCCTGCCTTCGTTGCATCTTAAAGCTTAATATTACAGTGCCCTCCATAAAGTTTGGGACAAAGACCAATCATTTATTTATTTGCCTCTGTACTCCACAGTTTGAGATTTGTAATAGAAAAAAACCACGTGGTTAAAGTGCACATTGTCAGATTTTAATAAAGGCCATTTTTATACATTTTGGTTTCACCATGTAGAAATTACAGGTGTTAATACATAGTCCCCCCATTTCAGGACACCATAATGTTTGGGACACATGGCCTCACAGGTGTTTTTAATTGCTCAGGTGTGTTTAAATGCCTCCTTAATGCAGGTATAAGAGAGCTCTCGGCATCTAGTCTTTCCTCCAGTCTTTCCATCACATTTGGAAAGTTTTATCATTTAGAAGAAAGAGAGCACTGGTGAGCTTACTAATCGCAAAGGGACTGGCAGGCCAAGGAAGACCTCCACAGCTGATGACAGAAGAATTCTCGCTATAATAAAGAAAAATCCCCAAACACCTGTCCGACAGATCAGAGACACTCTTCAGGAGTCAGGTGTGGATTTGTCAATGACCAATGTCCGCAGAAGACGCCATGAACAGCAATACAGAGGCTACACTGCAAGATGCAAACCACTGGTTAGCCACAAAAATAGGATGGCCAGTTTGCCAAGAAGTACTTAAAAGAGCAACCACAGTTCTGGAAAAAGGTCTTGTGGACAGATGAGACAAAGATTAACTTGTATCAGAGTGATGGCAAGAGCAAAGTATGGAGGAGAGAAGGAACTGCCCAAGATCCAAAGCATACCACCTCATCTGTGAAACACGGTGGTGGGGGTGTTATGGCCTGGGCATGTATGGCTACTGAAGGTACTGGCTCACTTATCTTCATTGATGATACAACTGCTGATGGTAGTAGCATAATGAATTTTGAAGTGTATAAACACATCCTATCTGCTCAAGTTCAAACAAATGCCTCAAAACTCATTGGCCGGCGGTTCATTCTACAGCAAGACAATGATCCCAAACACACCGCTAAAGCAACAAAGGACTTTTTCAAAGCTCAAAAATGGTCAATTCTTGAGTGGCCAAGTCAATCACCCAATCTGAACCCAATTGAGCATGCCTTTTATATGCTGAAGAGAAAACTGAAGGGGACTAGCAGTGCTGGCTCGAAGGGCCGAATGGCCTCCTCCTGCACCTATTGTCTATTGTCTATTGACTAGCCCCCAAAACAAGCATAAACTAAAGATGGCTGCAATACAGGCCTGGCAGAGCATCACCAGAGAAGACACCCAGCAACTGGTGATGTCCATGAATCGCAGACTTCAAGCAGTCATTGCATGGAAAGGATATGCAACAAAATACTAAACATGAGTACTTTCATTTACATGACATTACTGTGTCCCAAACATTATGGTGCCCTGAAATGGGGGGGGGGGGGGGGGGACTCTGTATAAACACAGCTGTAATTTCTACATGGTGAAACCAAAATGAAAAAAAAGGCCTTTATTAAAATCTGTCAATGTGCATTTTAACCACATGAGATTGTTTCTATTACAAATCTTAAATTGTGGAGTACAGAGGCAAATAAATAAATGATGGGTCTTTTTCCCAAACATAATGGAGGGCATTGTATTTTTTCTTTCCGACTGCTCAAGACACCTCAGCTGTTTCTCTTTTCCTCGATGCTGCCCGACCTGCAGCGTATTTCCACAATATTCCGCTTTCATTTCAGTAATTCCAGCATCTGCAGTGTTAAACTTTTTTTTTTTAATGGTCACAAGGACAGGAATCTCACGTTTGTGATTGTGCCAATTGCTTTCCTGCTCCCAGATTTCCTGTGGAAAATTCCCAATTTTTTCACATCCTAAATGCAGTGGTCATTTGATGACCTTTATAATTTGTATGGATTTTGGTTGGATCAACAGGAGGTGAGCCTGCCAGGACAGTAGTTTGTTCCAGGGACTAATTGTTCTCTTGCTGTGATTAAAAGGCAACACACAACTGATCTGCTGGCTTCTACTTTCAGAGAATCAAATTGAGCATATACCCGCCAAAGTGATCTTCCAATGTTCACCATCCTTGCCAACCAAGACGGTGAGAACACACAACCATGCTAGTTAGTCTGCAGTGAAACCCATCATCAAAGTCTTTTATTTTCCTTTCTACAGTTGGGTTCATTAACCTTCTCCTTCTTCAGCTTAAAATACTTATCCACAGCACTGTCAACTCCGAACCTAGTTTCTCCAAAGTTGCAAAAGTCACCCAGCTCTATTTTGTTTCTACTTATCTGTGACTGAAACCCACATCTATTCATCTGGACACGACTATTCCAATGTTCTGGTTACTTTTTTGCCAAAGATACTAGAGGAACAAAATATACCACTCGACCCTAAAAACTGTAGTATGTCATGGCACCATCTTACTAGGCAGAAACTTGAAGAAACATTTAAAAAGAAAAATAATAAAAACCTGTGAATTGATAAATGAGATATATTCTGTATTTTAATGGTTCCCCCAAAACACTGATTACACTGCGAGAGGCATAGCGGACGGCGGGTTTTGTCTACTAAAATGGCGGCCGTTATGCTCCTTTGCGTACTACACTTCATCATAGGCGATTTCAATGGAGTGGTCCATCTTGTTACTCTAGTATCTTTGGTTTTTGCTTAATGCATTCTTCATCAACTTAAGCTCAAACTCTCCTGCTCCTTACTGAGCTCAGACACATCCAGCCCGTGTTTGTTGATCAGTGTTGGTCAGTGTCTGGCTTCTCTTCCATCTTAAATGTTCTTATGCTTGCTTTCAAATAACTTATTTCATCATCCCTTCAGAAGCCTGTAACCTTCGGCAACCCTATAATTCTCCAAAAGCTCTGTGCTTACTCACAACTCACCTTCATAACCTATATCCCTCTGTTCGCTACCCATCCATATGCCTTTTAAATCTATCCAATAGTCTTTTAAATGCCACAATCATATCTGGTTCAATAACCAACCCATGGCAGCGTGTTCCAGGCACCACACCCTCTGAGCAAAAAAGTCCCCCCCCACCGCTCAACTATTTAAAACTTTGTCCCTCCCACCTTAAAGCTAAGCCCTCTGGTATATCATTTTACCATCCTCAGAAAAAGATTCTGACTGTCGATCCTATCTATGCCTCTCATAATTTTACATATTCTATCAGGTCTCTCTGCAATCTCTAGCGTTCCAGAGAAAACAACCCAAATCTGTTGAATCTCTCCCTCTACCTAATACCCCCTAATCATGGCGTTACTCTGGTGAACCTCTTCTACATCATTTCCAAAGTCAGATCCTTTCTGTAAAGTGCCGACACAGTAATCCAAATGCGGCTAACCAAAGTCCTACAAAGCTGCATCTTGACTCATATACTCAATGACCTTTGAAAGCAAGCATTCCATATGCCTTCTTCACAACTCTACCTGTGAATGAGCATGTACTTGTTGACCTCGCAGTAAACTTGAGGGAAAAGTCCTGTACATCTTACTCACAGTGTGGAATGCCTTTTGTAATATCAAATGCCTTGCTGATTTCTAGTGGTTCTGCAATCTCCAATACATCAACCGCAAACATCAGTCACCAAGAACAAATCCATCTGTGGAATCTTTCCACCCTACGTCGTAACTGTTTGTGACTGCACAACCTATTTGGCAATTGCAATACAATGTGGAATAAAAATGGTTTGTCCTCTTTGATGCACAAATGATGAGAGAATCAGTAGTGTTGATATTCATGTGGATCTGGTAACCATGGAGTTCTTTGCCACAGAAGGCTGTGGAGGCCAATGGGATATTTTTAAGGCAGAGATAGATAGATTCTTGATTAGTACAGGGTTATAGGGAGAAGGCAGGAGAATGAAATTAAGAGGGGAAGATAGATCAGCCATGATTGAATGGCAGAGTAGACTTGATGGGCCGAATGGCCTAATTCTGCTCCTAGAACTTATGAATCAAGAATCACAGGCTCAGAACAAGGGGTAGGGCATTTCGGAGTGAGCTAAGAATATATTTCTTCTCTCAAAGGATGAAGTGCCTCTAGAATTCCCAATTGTGGAGGGCTGTGGGGGCTATAGTTAAGTTCATTAAAAATATATAGGTTGCTAGGTTTCTGGATATGGTAGAAATCGGGGAGTATAGAAATGCTTGCACTGAGGCAGTGGGTCAGCCATGACTGGTGGAACAGGCTTTAAGGGCCCAATGGTCAACTCCTCCTCCTATTTTGCATCTTATCTTCCCAGCCTTCAGTCAACATAATACCCTGCTTTGCATCCATTCGCTGGTCTACCATTACACTCCAAATTCCTTTCTTCATCCAAACAATCTCTTTCTTCATCAAAACAACTTATTTCTTGTGAAACCTAACGTGGTAAAACACTGGGGAGTTTTGGTACCTTGGAAGTGATAAACCGTTGCCCATTTGAGATATCTATTGAAGTAGAGTAAATAGTTTCCTCTCCCTAATTTAAGTGAAGTTAATTGCCTCATTCATTGAGCTACAATCAGAGGTGCACCTGGTACGAATGAGCGGATACACTATCACAGAGGATTGTTCCTTTCCCGCCTTCAATGATTTAATTACACTCAGCTAAGCAAAAACGCAAACGCTGTTACACACTTAAATGTCCCAAGGCACGACTCGATTTGGGATTGAAACTCAAGTGGAGCTTCAGAGAATTGTGGCAAATGATAACAGGCCAGTTGGCTGTGGAATCTCTGGCTCACTGTCAATTTTAATACAGCACTGTGTGAAATGTAAATTCTATTGCAGGACCGCTGAAAGAAAACCATATCATCGGCATACATACGCAAGATGGCCTTTTCTTTAAAATAATATAGCCCGGAGTAGGATTTTAATGAGGAATGGCAGGGGGTCGGTGAAGGTGAGTTGAGATCATCAGATGGAGATTGTGTTGCATTTGGTAAAGCAGTAGTTCTGGAACTACATGAGGACAATACCACAGATGTTGAACCATTGTGATGATACACTAGGTAACAAAGGTGACCTGGTCGACTGTATCGAATGTGGTAGAGTGAGAAGGGAATGCAGAGGCACAATGCATTCATTACCACATAAAATGTTGTAAGTAGCTCTGAAGAATGCGGTCTCAATGCTGTGTGGATCAGATACCAGACTGAAGGGATGGGGATCGGGAAGGTCAGCCTGAGGTGTCAATAACATAATCCAGACCCTCAAGAAACAGATAAATTAAAAAAAGCCAAGTTGAACCAGTTAATTCTGACTAGTTTAAAATACCCCAACACTTAATGAAAAAAAAAGTATTATATGCAGTAGTTGGTAACAAGAATATTTGTCTGTAATTTGTATTACTATTAAAACTAAATGGGGGAAGAGTCTGCAAATTTAACAATGATAATTTCTATAAGAAAAAGGGAAAGTCCTACCTTAATTGTGCTCTTTAGAATTCTAAGCTTGTGCAATTTTTCATTTATGACTGGATTGTCACATCTCTTTTGGAAAGACCTCTTGAACTCCTGTTTGGTGGAAAGGCGATGCTCTCCTAAAGGAGACACACTGGCGTTCTCCAGTGCCTTGTACAAATCCTGCAAAGGGTCCCCAGTTTCCTCTGGCGCAGGTTCTGGCAAAGAATCAATTTGGATGAGTCTAGGATTAGTGAAAGACGAACAACAGCTTCAGAAGTGTCTGATATCACCCTGGTTGAAAAGGAAAGAGATTTAAAGCTGGGTTATCTTATGACCTCCAATTAAAGTCAAATTTCTTGGCCTGTTGATTTTATAGATCAATGTTTACCATGCAGAACGTAACTAAAAGTTTCAAATGAAAGAGACTGCATCCTGAAATAAGAACAGGAAGTTTTGGAAATTAAGGCTGGAAACATGAACTCTCTTTCTCCCTCCAAAGATGCTGCCTGACCTGCTGAGAATTTCCAACACTTTCTGTTTTCATTAACTAGAAGCTGAATGGACAAACTAATATTTGTTTCATTGGTATCATGGGATTTGACCAAGCTAGATTCATTTTCCAACCAGATTTAAACCCAGCAAGTTAATTTGCAATTTCTGGAAAGGCACATGCCATAAAAATAAGGAACACATTTTCTGGTAGGAATGCATGAGGCTATTCGGCCCACGGATCTGTGCCATCACCTGGGGTGATGGGGAATCATCGGTCCCATTCCACTGCACTTTATTTCCCTGTACCCTTCCAGCTCATTCCCACACTTGCTTACCAACTCCCATTTGATTTCTTTTGCTATTAACCTACGCTGTGGGCTAATTTACAGAAGCCAATCAACCTAATAATACATCTGGAAAACACTGGAGGAAAGCCATTCAATTACACACAGAATGCTCAAATTCTACACTGGTAGTACCTGAAGTTACGATTGAATCGAGAATTGCAAACTTCCGTGAACTCTGCAATCTCCCAACCTTGTTAGCAGATTGATTAGTAGGACTAGATGTTACAATCCCTAAGGTTTGCACTACAATTGACTGGTGTTGTTCTTGGGGGTGACCACTAGGTGATGTTGCTACCATTCAGACACATCTTCAGTTGTGCACCTCAACGTCACTGGGTGTTTCGGCCTTTTATCACAAGACACCCTCAGTCGAGGCAGGCCCACCGCGGGGTGATCAGACCTGGGTGTGTGTCTTATGGTTACCCTCTAGATGGTCATGTGGCAGCCCAGACAGCATCTCTTCTTTTCAGCCACAGCCAGTGATTGCTCCGTTCGGCGGCATTTGCAAGTTCTTTGATTGCCCCCCTTTGGGCCTGCCCTTTGACTCCTACTTCCCTCAGGAGCCTTGCGGTGGAACTAGCAAGGAACTAGCACTGGATGCACCCTGACACTCCAACCTCGCTCCTCTGCCTCTACTGCAAGGTTGTAATATCTCAGCCTTTTCCTTTCGTATGCCTCGTCCACAGCCTCCTCCCAGGGCACCGTCAGCTGAATGATGAAAACACGCCGACAGGAGTTGGACCAGAGGACAAGGTCTGGTCGCAGGTTGGTAGCTGCGATTTCAACTGGGAAGGAAAGCCTCTGGCCTAGGTCAACCCGCATTTCCCAGTCTCTGGCTGCGTTCAGTGGGCATGAGTTGCGAGGCGAGGGATTAGTCCTCCATAAAAACGTATATTTGTTTCATTGGTATCATGGGATTTGACCAAGCTAGATTCATTTTCCAACCAGATTTAAACCCAGCAGGTTAATTTGCAATTTCTGGAAAGGCACCTGCCATAAAAATAAGGAACACATTTTCTAGTAGGAATGCATGAGGCTATTCGGCCCACGGATCTGTGCCGTCACCTGGGGTGATGGGGAATCATCGGTCCCATTCCACTGCACTTTATTTCCCTGTACCCTTCCAGCTCATTCCCACACTTGCTTACCAACTCCCATTTGATTTCTTTTGCTATTAACCTACGCTGTGGGATAATTTACAGAAGCCAATCAACCTAATAATACATCTGGAAGACTCTGGAGGGAAGCCATTCAATTACACACAGAATGCTCAAATTCTACACTGGTAGTACCTGAAGTTAAGATTGAATCGAGAATTGCAAACTTCCGTGAACTCTGCAATCTCCCAACCTTGTTAGCAAAAAATTATTCAGTAATTTCATAGCAAAGATTGTCTAGACAAAAGTCACAACAAACCACAATCTCTCCAGCTTGGTTGACTAATTGAATTAGTGATAACTGGTGAAACGGTTGTTTTTTGGTGTATTCTGATAGCCTCATTGGTAAAACATGAAACCCCTTATAACTTTAAACCTGAAATGTAATCTTGGACACATTCTTCATGAGACAAATATGTAGAAGGCAGCACAGATAACCACAGATAGGAGCAGTCGAAACTCCCTAAAAAACTCAGTTACTGAAATGAAATTTATTTATTTGCACAAATAAATCATTTATGATTTCATGTGGGGAAGGACCAGGCAAAGATGAGCCAAGTACCTCAAAATCAAAGGACAACTGTAAAACATCAGCCCATCACTCTCTTTAAGTGACAGGTATTAGACTCCGAGCTAATTATATATTAATCCAGATGACGATTGAAGTACGTTAAAACCTAAAACAATCTGAAAGAGATCAAAACATAGCACAAATGAATTACTAAACAGTCAAAGGGAAAATGGGCACCATGAAAATATTGGTGCCTTTTAATCTCAAGATAAAGGAGTGGAAAAGACTGACACAGCAAGATCAAATTGTGACAAGTAATGTCTTCAGCATCTTTAGTTAATCTTTTGTCTATGGCCAAGATTTCAGTGTCTGCTGGTTAAACCTTTTCAATAAACTGCAGAATGGGGATTGTCAGGCATGATGTGCGGAGATTCTCCATCAGCAACTGAAGACTGGCAGGTTGCATGGGTCATCTAAGTAGATTTTCCTGACCCATCAACTACCACTACGGATATCCAAGGCGTCTGATCAATCAGCTGCAGAGCACAAAAACCCTTCCATTTTGTGTTAGATGTATCACAAGGGAGAAAGAGCTGCAGCACAACCTGTTCAAAGGTAATTCCCCTCTTCAAATGTACTGACTCTCTTTCAAATGGGGGCAGGATACTAAAGCCATATGATGGAATGTCGAAACACTAAAAAGTG
The DNA here is from genome assembly GCF_053455715.1 of Rhinoraja longicauda. Classification (NCBI taxonomy): domain Eukaryota; kingdom Metazoa; phylum Chordata; class Chondrichthyes; order Rajiformes; family Arhynchobatidae; genus Rhinoraja; species Rhinoraja longicauda. Next base: position 6,346,395 of record NC_135964.1, read on the forward strand.
TTTTAAGTTTGACCTAACAGCAACTACTTGCGTTTATACGATGCACTCAATGTCGATAAACAATGTCAATAAACAACACTTCACAAAAAAGTAGAAGCATAAAAAATGGGAGCTTGCCAAGAAACAAAACGGGAGGCGTGACTAAAGGTGTTAAATAACTTATATAGGAACATGAATGAATGAATGAATGAATGAGTTTATTGGCCAAGTATGTACACATATAAGGAATGTGCCTTGGTGCCCCGCTCGCAAGTAACAACACGAACATACAGTAAACAATTAAGAATAAAGCATAAAACATTAAGAATATATCATTACGGTTTAAACATGTGAGTGAAATAAACCTGAGCAAAAAGAGACTACAGACTTTGGTTTTTGAGTAGAGCTACTACTCTACTCGCGGAAAAAAGCTGTTTTTATGTCTGGCTGTGGCTGCTTTGACAGTCCGGAGTCGCCTTCCAGAGGAAAGTGCTTCAAAGAGTTTGTGGCCAGGGTGAGAGGGGTCAGAGATGATCTTGCCCGCTCGCTTCCTGGCCCTTGCAGTGTACAGTTCGTCAATGGGGGGAAGGTTGCAGCCAACAACCTTCTCAGCTGATCGAACGATTCGTTGCAGCCTCCGGATGTCGTGCTTGGTGGCTGAGCCAAACCTGACCATGATGGAGAAGGGGAGGACGGACTCAATGATAGCAGTATAGAATTGGACCATCATTGCCTGTGGCAGATTGTGTTTCCTCAGCTGCCGCAGGAAGTACATCCTCTGTTGGGCCTTTTTGACTGTGGAGTCGATGGTGGCCCCCCATTTAAGGTCCCTGGAGATAATGGTTCCAAGGAACTGAAATGACTCCACAGATGTGACTGTGATGTTGTTGATGGTGAGTGGGGGGAGGGGAGGGGGAGCTCTCCTAAAGTCTACAATCAGGTCCACTGCCTTAAGAGCATTGAGCTCCAGGTTGTTGTGATGGCATCAGGACGCCAGCTGTGTCACTTCCCATCTGTAGGCAGATTCCTCCCCATCCTGGATCAGTCCAATCAGAGCAGTGTCATCCGCAAACTTGAGGAGCTTGACAGAGGAGTCTGTGGAGGTGCAGTTGTTAGTGTAGAGAGTAAAGGAGAGGGAAGAGTACGCAGCCTTGCAAACATCTTAAAAGAGGTTAAAAAAAAATGGTGTAGGAAGGAACTTCAAGTGCTGGTTTAAACCGAAGATAGAAACAAAAAGCTGGATTAACTCAGCAGGACAGGCAGCATCTCTGGAGTGAAGGAATGGGTGACGTTTCGGGTCGAGACCCTTCTTCAGACTGAAGGTCACGGGAAAGGGAAATGAGGGATATGGACGACGATGTAGAGAGATAAAGAACAATGAATGAAAGAAATGCAAAAATGTAGTGATGATAAAGGAAGCAGGCCTTTGATGGCCATTTGTTGGGTGAAAATGAGAAGCTGGTGCGACTTGGGTGGGGGAGGGATGGAGCGAGAGGGAATGCCAGGGTTACTTGAAGTTAGAGAAATCAGTGTTCATACCACTGGGCCGTAAGCTGCCCAAGCGAAATATGAGATGCTGTTCCTCCAATTTGCATTTAGCCTCACTCTGACGATGGAGGAGGCCTTGGACAGAAAGGTCCGCGTGAGAATGGGAAGGAGATTTAATGTGTGTGGCAACCGGGAGATCATAAAAATATGTGGTGTTCAGGGAAGGGTCTCAGCAGTGCCGGTGACATGATGGGAGGATGTACAAGATACGATTGTCAGAGGAAGGGACACTTTTAGGAGGTTGTGGAATTTTTTTTTTTTTAAACAGGTAGAGAGTGGCCACAAAAATATTATAAAAAAGGTCTGATCATTTTGAATTGGAGGCAATGGGGACAGGAATCAATGCAAGTCAGCAGAGAATACTTTGGAACTGGTATGGTGTAGGCAGCAAAGATGTGGATCAACTAAACAGTATGTAAACAAAGAGAGACCATCTTGGGATCAAAGATACTAGAGGAACAAGATGGACCACTCCGTTGAAATCGCCTACAGTGAAGTGTAGTACGCAAAGGAGCCATTTTAGTAGGCAAAACCCGCCGTTCGTTATGCCTCTCGCAGTGTAATCAGTGTTTTGGGGGAACAGTAATGATTATACCATTAAAATGCAGAATATATCTCATCTACCAATTCACGGATTTTTGTTATTTTTCTTTTAAAATGTTTCTGCAAGTTTCTGCCTACTAAAATGGCGCCTTGACGTACTACGGTTTTTAGGGTCGAGTGGTCTATCTTGTTCCTCTAGTATCTTTGCTTGGGATACCCTGCAAGCTGGGACTCTGAAAGTGAAGCAGAATGCTGCATACATCCCTGGTGGTCTGAGTGGAAGCAGTAATTAGAACTTCAGGAACATAAATCAAGATTCGTCACGTCTGCTGGGCACCTTGGCAAATGATCACATTTTGCCAAGAGTAGCTGAAGGAAGTTTGTGGAGCTGGGACTGTAAACTAAATTTGCCTTGAAAAGGCAGGCTCGAAGGCTGCTAATGCCAATGACTAGTGTCTTTTCAGGACCATTCTCATCCAGCTACTGTGACTAATGACAAATTACGTGCAACTTACACGGTTAAAGCCAATTCCTGCAAGGTCATGTCCTGCTAATGAGCTGTAAATTTAGGAAACTTACACACACACACACACTGGTCATCTATCATCCCAGGCACGTACTGATCCTGAGTAGGATTAAACATCTCTCGGCGATTACATGACAACTGTTGTGAAAGGCTTGATGTGTTCTGTCAAAGTGGAAAATAACCCCAGTGCTCAGTAACTCACATGATCACAGAATTCTTTGCACATTAGGAAAAGCAAATGACTTGTTTAAAGGTTACTACCAACAGAAGACATGTTACAATTGACCCTAAAATGTAATATTTTTAATATCAATGTACAAATTTGTGAGTGGTTAAATTCAAAGCTATAACTGTACCAATCACCTCATTGAAAACCAAGTTAAATGTATATAGATTATTCCCAGCTGGATAAATGAAGTTAGGAGTTTGCTTGGTGGTATTGCATCAAATGCAAGTGTTCCGGTCGATTTATTGCAATTCAAAAAGGCGGTTATCATTTGTGGCTATTAATTATGGAAAACCTTTGATACGGGCCAATTTTAATAGACAATAGACAATAGACTATAGGTGCAGGAGGAGGCCATTCGGCCCTTCGAACCAGCACCGCCATTCAATGTGATCATGGCTGATCATTCTCAATCAGTACCCCGTTCCTGCCTACTCCCCATACCCCCTGACTCCGCTATCCTTAAGAGCTCTATCTAGCTCTCTCTTGAATGCATTCAGAGAATTGGCCTCCACTGCCTTCTGAGGCAGAGAGTTCCACAGATTCACAACTTTCTGACTGAAAAAGCTTTTCCTCATCTCAGTTCTAAATGGCCTACCCCTTATTCTTAAACTGTGGCCCCTTGTTCTGGACTCCCCCAAAATTGGGAACATGTTTCCTGCCTCTAATGTGTCCAACCCCTTAGTAATCTTATACGTTTCGATAAGATCTCCTCTCATCCTTCTAAATTCTAGTGTATACAAGCCTAGTCGCTTAAAGTGACTAAACAGCTGCACCACAGAAAGGACGATGTGCCAAAATAAAGGAGATGGTCTGTCAGCAGGTTCTGGTCAGAATGTCAATCACAACATCCAACATAATGCCAACAGTTCGTACAGGAGCTCACTGGTGGTACGGAAGATCATGACTTTCTTTTTGTCCCTGAAATCTCAAAATAATTTTTTGTACAACAAAAGAATGAGATATACTCAGGATACATTTTTGATTATCTTGTGATTTACTTTGTGGATTATTTTGCCAAATTTTCATTCTGCCCCACTGTGTCTTATCTTTGAAAAGCCTTGATTGAAATGGGGAAGAAGTTGTTAGTGCTGTCGATGCAAAGCATGAGAATGTGTATCCTTCTTCAAAGAGCAGAATCCAGTGCACCACCAACAGTTCACACAGCTTGGCTGCATCGTGGTGCAGCTGGTAGAGCTGCTGCTCCACAGAGCCAGAGACCCTGGTTCGATCCTGACCTTGGGTGCTGTTTACACGTTGTGCCCTGTGACCACATGGGTTTCCTCCAGATTCTCCATTAGCCTCCCACGTTCCAGGCGTGCTGGTTTATAGGTTAACTGCCCTCTGTAAATTGCCCTTTGTGTGCAGGGAGTGGATCCGAAAGTGAGATAACATAGATAGGTTGTGAACGGCTGATGGATGGGCGAAGTGGTCACAGGACTGCAGGGCCTGTTTCCAAGCTGTATTTCTAAACTAAATTCCAAATCCTTGCAAGCTCTATTTCACCATCAAAAGCGTGCGAGGCAAGCAGTCTCTGGTTCTTATTCATCCAGCAAAATACCATGACATATCCGAGTTGCACCTCAACCCAGTAGATTCTCACCATGGCTCTCCGTTCAATCATTAAACCTGGAGATGTCAAATCTTTAGGGTCAAATTTAATAGCCTGAATGCTATTAGCCTGAAAGAAAGTGAGCACAGGGATTGCAATGCGTGATAGTTGACTGCAAGGCTGCGTGCCAACTTTGTGTTGCCTGCAATTAATAATGATTTCAGCATTGAGCCACTGCTAACCTTGCAGTACATTGGCTGGAGGCACCTGTCACATGCCAAAATCCAGACCGGTAGCTCCATTTAAAGCTGCACTACTTATAGTTACTTTGTGCCCTTATAAAGAGGCATTACATTGTGGCTGCAGCAATTGCAGGTGGTTATGCCGGAAGTGAGTTTGACCTGGGAAGTGTCAGTTAATACCATAATGTTTGATCCATAGGATGAACAGGAGGTTTTGGTGGAGATGGAGGAGGAAGACAAGAGGTGTCCCACATGGAGACGAGACCAGGACATTCTCCACCTTCAAATTATTGACAGTTTGTGTATTTTTTTAGAGATAGTGTGGGAACAGATCCTTTGGCCTACCGAGGCCACGCCGACCATCGATCTGTACACCAGTTCTATGTTCTACTTGGGGCAATCTACAGATGCCAATTAACCTACAAATCCTTCGCATCCTTGAAATGTGGGAGGACAATGGAACAACTGGAGGAATCCAACATAATCACAGGAGAACGTACAAATTCTGCATGGACAGCACCCAAGGCCAGGTTGGAACCTGGGTCTCTGGAGCTGCAAAGCAGCAACTTTACCGCTGCGCCACTGTGCTGCCCCTTTAGGGAGTAACAAAGATTTGGGATCAATGTAGGGTAAGGCACGGGACAAAGTGGACTGCAGCAAAAAACAGTGGGCAAGCAACAGTGTACCAGAACACTCAAGCTCTGCTGCAGATGATTTTGACAATAACATTGGTAGACATACTCCTGGACGAAGAGACTGATAAGTACAAGCAAAGCAGTGTTTGATGATCAGCTTTGGATCTCTCCTATAACCTTGATTTCCTTTCCACCATGGTTGACAGTGGCAGCAGTTGTTGTTTCCATTTCCGCCATGGTGGAGTTGCTGCCTTACAGCTCTTACAGCGCCAGAGACCCGGATTCGATCCCGATCCCGATCCCTGTCTGTATGGAGTTAGTATGTCCTCCCCGTGACCTGTGTGGGTTTTCTCCGAGATCTTTGGTTTCCTCCCACACTCCAAAGACGTACAGGTTTGTAGATTAATTGACGGTATAAATGCAAATTGTCCCTTATGTGAGTAGAATAGTGTTAATGCGCGAGGATCGGTGTCGGTATGGACTCGGTGGGCTGAAGGGCCTGTTTCCACGCGGTATCTCTAAACTAAACTAAACACTTCTGTTCTCACCTTCCACCTTTCCCAGAACAAACATAGGATTTCCCTTGGCTCCATGTTTCACAAAAACTGCCTCCCCAATTTCTGCCCGACATGACATTGCAGGCACATCTTCTCCTCCCCTTCCCTTTTCAAATGTCAAGAGACCTTCCTGCTGGAACACTCAGATTCAATCTGTCACCTTCATCATAACCTCTCCCCTTCCACAAAATGTCTGGAGATACAGCCTTCCTGGTACCCAGGACTCCAAACACGTATTCCAGTGTTTCATTTGTACATCTTCCAATCTAGTGTACTCCATCCAGTATTCATGCTGTGGCCCATGGCGTACATTGGGAAAACCAAACGCAGACCAGGTGACAACTGCATGAAAAAGCTATTCACCCTGCGAGGTTGACCATGAGCTGGCAGGCTTCACTCACGTTATTTATTTATCCTGCTCTGACTCTTCTTTGTTTAAGTCCTTCTATATTGTTTAAACAAATTCGGATGTAAGGTTGAACATCTTCCAACTGGACACATTACATCTGTCAGCACTCAACAATGACATCAACAGTTGCAGATAATTGGTCATTAAATCTCATATTTCCAAAATTTATTTTCTCTTTTCTGACAATTCCAAATGTTCTCAAATTTCTGCTTCCCTGGCATTCAGAATGAAATAAGCAGAAACTCCCTCTAACCAAGTATTGGAAAGGCCCCTTCTTCAGTCCTATCGCTGACTGCATCCCTTACCCACCGACTCCATCCTCACCTTGTTAACTGTGAGAAACTAAACAGAATCATTCATCGACCAGCCTCTGCCTCACCCCTCCTTCCCACTTCAATATACTGAGTATCTTCTCTCTACACTCTCCATACACTGGGGCCATTCAATCCGCAAGCGAAGCCGCAGAGAAAGCCACTAGATGGCTTTGGATTAAGAGGGCAGATCCATGGGCGGTTGCTGCTGGGACGTTCAACCCCTGGCTGGGTCGCCTGGGCGAGGGGGTCTGATGTTGTGAGACCCGAAACACCCGATGACCCCAGGTCACATCACTGAGGATGCGTCCCAGTGCATCCAGAAGATGTGTCTTGCACACTCTCTACACTCTCAGCATTGATGCAGGGTCTTGACCCAAAGCACCAACCATCTCCTTTCCACTACAGATGCTGCTTGACCTGTTGAATTCTTCCAGACATTTACTGTTTGTTATTCAGAGTTTTGGTGTCTTATGTGACCTAGTAGAACTACACATACATTTTTTTGACTGCTCATATTTCCACCTTTTTAATGTTGCTTTTGTCTGCTCAGTGGAATGGTTTAGATGCTGGTTGAAAGTCAATAATATTGCTAGATCTGGAATCACACCAAACCAGACTGGGTATGGAAGATCAATCTCATCCCCAAAGGTAATCAGTAATCCAGAGGGGTTTTCATGTATATCATTACCGATTCTAATCTTTTAATTCCAGATTTTTTTAAATTACCAGTTAATTAAGATTCAAGAGAGTCAAGAGTGTTTAATTGCGATTGGAAAGGAACAATGAAATTCTTACTTGCAACAGCACGCCAGGCTTGTAAACACAGTACCCAATTGATAACGTAATAAACAGACAAAAAAAGACGTTCAATAAATAAAAAACAATAATATAGTGCAAGATCAAAACAAAAAAACCCAAAGTCGCTAGTGTTCAAGGTTTAGTTGGTGTTTAGACAATAGACAACAGACAATAGGTGCAGGAGGAGGCCATTCGGCCCTTCGAGCCAGCACCGCCATTCAATGTGATCATGGCTGATCATTCTTAATCAGTACCCCGTTCCTGCCTTCTCCCCATACCCCCTGACTCCGCTATCCTTAAGAGCTCTATCTAGCTCTCTCTTGAATGCATCCAGAGAATTGGCCTCCACTGCAGTGTTTGCAGTGTTCAATACAGCCTGACGGTTGTTGGGAAGATGCTGTTCCTGAACCTGGACAAGAATTTTAATTCATTTCGAGGGAGACAAATGTTGGGGAAATAAAATAAGAGGAGAAATAAGAAAAGATAAAAAAGACACTGAAAATAAAATGAGGGATGGTAGTTGAAAAAGCAATCAGTTATGGAAAAGATTAAACTTTTCTATAACGGATAAGAAAAATATCAGTTGTATTTTCTTCTCAGTTTTGGAAAATAAATAACTGATTTATTTTCAGTTATGGTTCAGATGGATTTGATCCGTGCAAATGTTAGCAAAAAGGAAGAGATTGAAGGGACACTCTAACACAAGTTACATTAAAAAACTGAGAAGGAAAGGAATCAGGCCAGAAACTGAATGTAGTTCCAGGGAGAAGGACCAGTGCAAAGTATTATCGATCACTTAGAGGGAAAGGATATGGAATCGTTGATTTCAAAAAGATAGTCATGATTGATCAGATTTAGATTTTTGTTTTAGATTTTTAGATTTAGAGATACAGCGCGGAAACAGGCCCTTCGGCCCACCGGGTCTGCGCCGCCCAGCGATCCCCGCACACTAACACTATCCTACACACACTAGGGACAATATTTACATTTGCCCAGCCAATTAACCTACATACCTGTACGTCTTTGGAGTGATCAGACTTCTTGAATCCCTTCAAGAACAGACAAAGAGGTTAAATGTGGTTAATGCAGTCGATACAATTCACTTGGATTTCCTAAAAGCTCGCGATAAATGTCTTCCAGGCTTCTCAGCCGAGAATATGTGCAGCCAGGGACAAAAGGCGAAACGATCAATGAGCTCACTAAAAAGCAGACAGCGAGTAAATCTGAGAGATGTTTATTCAAATGATAAAATGGTGGAGGGAGATGATGTGCCACCTGGATCTGTGCTGGATTTTGGAGTTGTTAGGATGAGTTCAAAATCTAAGCTTTGTCATTGAATTGGGGGCTGGGATGCAGTTGATACGTAACAAGACCAGGATCACAAGCAGGAAAAATTAATAAACTCAGAATGGGCGAGTAATAACTTAACAAACTTCAAGATAAGGAAGAGTGAGCCAGTAGATTTTGATATAAATTATGTGTGGCATGTGGGAGCACTGTCTATATACTAAAACTCTTGTTTGTTTGTTTGTTTGTGATCGAACTACAGCCAAAACAGTACACGATAGCGTGATAATTTTAGGCCCACCTCACTCACCATCATCGCTTTAATGGCAATGCAAGTAGTTTTATTGAAATTGGTGTTATATTTTTTAAGTTATTCACATTTTAACGTTTAAATCTATCTCCCAGGGAGGAAGGGGGGGAGGAGTGAGGATAAGGGGGGTTGAGGGGATGGAGTTGGGGGGGGAGGGGGAGGGGAAGGGGAGGAGGGGGAGGACGGAGGGAGGGGGGAAGGGAGGAGGAGGGAGGGAGGGGGGAGGGGAAGGAAGGAGGAGGGAGAGGGAGGAGGGGGAGGGAGGGAGGGGGAGAGGGGAGTGGGGGAGGAGAGGGTGCTGCACCAATGCAGGAGAGGTTTGGGCCCAATGGGTCACTTGGTCTAGTATTCAATAAGGTGGAAGGTGGGTGAGAGTCAGGTTGATCACTGCTCACTGATGTCCTGCCATTTTTAACTAAAGGGTTCCTGTAATTATTTTTCTACAGTGATGGTGAGGAGGGATGAGGCCACCGACAGCCTCCTGAGAAGCCCACAGCCTATGGGAACAAGTAAGTGTAGAGGGGTATTGGGATAATGACAGGGCTTTGGGAGTCCTGAACCCATGGTGATGGGGACGGATTCTGATCGTGGGGCAGAGGTAATCAGTTGGTGATCAGGAATATTGCAGGGGGACATCGTGGGGTGGTGGTGAAGTTTCACTGGGCAGCTTGTTTAGCCTGGAACTCAGAGCACTTCCTTATAGTCAATGAATATTTTTAAGGCAGAGATAGATAGATTCTTAGATTAGATCGAGTGTCAGGGGTTATGGGGAGAAGGCAGGAGGACGGGGTTAGAAGGGAGAGATAGATGCACTGGAAGCCCTGGTGGGGGAGGAGGAAGTACTCTATATGGAGACGAGACCAGGACATTCTCCACATTCAAATTCTTGCCAATTTGTGTACTTTGAGATAGATCAGCCATGATTGAATGGCGGAGTAGACTTGATGGGCCAAATGGCCTAATCCTGCTCCTACCATCCTGTGACTTTATAGATTCAGCCTTTCTTGACTAGCTTCAGTTGCCCTGAGCTCATGGAAATCTGACTGGCACGAAGTAAATCAGAATAAGTATTAAAGTAGAGGGAGACACCCTCGTTCCTGACGACAAGCTCAGCTTTCCAGAGTGAACTGACCCAGCTCTGTTAAAACTCGAAGAATGTGAGGTTTGGTTCCAGTTTCAGTAACTTTGCATTTTTATCTTTGATATATTCCTAATCTATCCTTTAGCTGGATTGAAGAGTCATCCTAAGCACGTAAATAGAAGATAGTTTAGTTTAGTTTAGAGATACAGCGCGGAAACAGGCCCTTTGGCCCTCCGAGTCCGTACCAACCAGTGATCCCCACACATTATCGTTATCCTACACACACAGGGGACAATTTTACACTGATACCGAGCCAATTAACCTACTGACCTGTACGTCTTTGGAGTGTGGGAGGAAACCGAAGATTTCGGAGAAAACCCATGCAGGTCACGGGGAGAACGTACAAAAGAGAAAGAGAAAGATTAGAAACTTAGGTCCAAAATCACCATCTATATTGATGAAGGTTAATAAAGAAGGCAGCAGGGGTCTTTTCAGGAGGGAACTAATTGAAAGGCAGAGCAGTTATATTTGATTTGTATAACCCTGAACAGATGACATCCCTTAGGTATAAAGAATACTACTTGTGTTCATATTATGAAGAAAACAGAAGAGGCACTGGAGAAGGTGGAAGACAAATTGCTGGAGTTATAGCAAGAGGTTATACCATTGGGAAAAATGCCATTTTTCTTTAGAAAAGATTGAAGGATGTCCTGAAAGAGTTCTTTATGATTACAATATTGTTGATGTGGGGACACGGTTTCCAGGTGGTAAGGAGAGTTGGACTGCAAGCAATAAACACAAAGTCATTACAATAAAATCCAGTGGGGAATGCAGAATGATGTCTTTATCAAGGAGCAGTGAGATTATGGAATTCCCTACCAGAAGAAGTAATTCAGACGAAAAGCAAAGATACATTACGGGGAAGCAAGATTAGCCCTTCAGAACAGAAAAGATCTTTATTGGAAACCTGTCAAGACTGATTAAGTGAAAAGTCACCTGTCTGTGGACAACAGATGCTGAATACAAAATATATTTGTGTTCTATTTCATCAATTCGATCCAATGGATTTGCAAAAATGGTTCAACCCTCCAATAATTGGTAATAAATTAGCAATCTCACTGATTGTCAGATGGGAAAAGGGTAGCGCAGCGGTAGAGTTGCTGCTTTACAGCGAATGCAGCGCCGGAGACTCAGGTTCGATCCTGACTACGGGTGCTGCACTGTAAGGAGTTTGTACGTTCTCCCCGTGACCTGCGTGGGTTTTCTCCGAGATCTTCGGTTTCCTCCCACACTCCAAAGACGTACAGGTATGTAGGTAAATTGGCTGGGTAAATGTAAAAATTGTCCCTAGTGGGTGTAGGATAGTGTTAATGTACGGGGATCGCTGGGCGGCACGGACTTGGTGGGCCGAAAAGGCCTGTTTCCGGCTGTATGTGTATGTATGGAATATTATACTCGTATAATTTAAATTTTCAGACTGCTACAGCTGTAGTGGTTTATCATCTATCTTCTCGCCATGATATGATACGATGGTGATAGATTTTTCAAATTTTGTTCTGCAAGTACAAAAATCAATATTACTCCTACGCAAAGAAACCAATCAATAAAACAGGTTGACAAAAATCAGAGTTCTTGCAGTGACTTGCAGTCGTGTCTACAGAATCAGCAGTTGTCTCACTGAATTGATAACCCTAATGCCTTGCAATGGAACTATGCTGGTGTTTATCCCCCACGTAAATCTCCAAACAAATTACGATGATTACCTCAAATATCCCATATTCATAATCTATGTCTTCCTGGGCAAAGAAGACTCTTAGTATAAGAAAATAACTGCAGATGCTGTTACAAATCGAAGGTATTTATTCACAAAATGCTGGAGTAACTCAGCAGGTCAGGCAGCATCTCGGGAGAGAAGGAATGGGTCTTCTCTCCCAAAGAAGACTCTTCTTTATTGGTTAATTTCTAACATCTCATTTTATTGTGGGCAACTCACAGCTTCATCTGATGTCCATGGGCATGTAGTCACCAGCAGCTGTCATGAGACGTTGAAAAGCAATCTCGCTACATTTGTCCTACAGTGGAGCCCAAGGGTGCTGAGGTCAATTACACTATGCCCAGATCAGGTCTGGATATTGGTCAGATTCCAGCCTGTCTGAAATTCAACACTGCAAAGATAAATATTTATGTACCTTCCTCTTACATTTCAGTTCCTACTGCTCGAATTAGAAAGGAGTATTTTTGTAAAATGCAAACCAAGCCCATTCAGTGGTCAAGAAAAAAATCAGAGTGGAGATAACCAATTCGTGAAGAAACTCAGGTTACATAATACGTGAGTTATTCAGTGTCATGAATATTCCAGTGGGCTGTGAGCAATTTTATAAGCTTATTTAGTGACACAAATGAATTGAGATCATCACATCAATTCCTTCCAAGCACGTATAATTATAACTGGCTGAAAATGGTCAGCATTATTCAATGAATCGGTTCCAAAGTTGCAAATAAGGTGGCGCACAGCTCCATAAATGCTCATTATGCCAGGTTATTTGCTCATTTCAGGCCAAGTATTATCTTGTTCAAAGGGAATGCAACAGTTCTAGTGAGGTATTTCAACTGAGTCATATTAAAAACATTAGACACAGTACAGAACTTTCCTTAAAAGAATGTCTGAAAATCTACTAGAAAAAAAACATTTCACTGAAAAAATCTAGGCGACACCACAACATACTTCTAAGTTTCATTTCAGTCAGAGTTAAGTTATTTGTACAGTTTACAAAGTAAACTTTAGTGGCTGTAGTTATTTTGTTCCCCTCCACCGAAAATAGCGAAGTAATGGCACTCCTGCTGTAATAACAAGGGACTGCAGATGCTGGTTTATACCAAAGTTAGACACAAATGCTGGAGTAACTCAGCGGGTCAGGCAGCATCTCTGGAGAAAAAGGATCGGTGACATTTTGGGCTGGGACCCTTCTTCAGACTGATTGCGAGGCATAGGTTTATCAATTCAGTGAGACAACTGCTGATTCTGTAGACACGACAAGAACCCTGACATGAGGGGCGTGGCTGTGTTCTGCAGCTGCGGCTCACCGGCAGTCTCTCCGGTTTTTTTTTGTGTTTTTTTGTCATTGTCGTTCTTAAATGTACGTTTTGTTTTATTTTTAATTCTGTGTATGTGGGGGGGTGGTGGGGGGGTTGGGGGAAACCTTTTTTTCAATCTCCTCCTCAACGGAGATGCGACCTTTACCGTGTCGTATCTCCGTTCGCGCTACGGCCTAACATCGTGGAGTCGGCGGCCTCCAGCTGGGATCGACCTCGAAGACTCCGGTCGCAGGGCCTGGACTTACCATCTCGGAGGCTTCGGCCGTGGGCCCTGCAGACCGCAACATCGGGAGTTCGCAGGTCCCTGGCTGGCGACCGGTTTTTGGGAGCTCCAGCCGTAGCAGCTTCGACCGCCCCGAAGCGCGAGGTATGATCAACCCGCTCGCAGGCCCTTCATCGCCCTGCGTGGCCTGGCCGCAGCACTTTACATCGCCCGGTGGGGGCTCAGGACTCTCATCGCCCTGCGTGGCTCGGCCCTGGGACTTTACATCGCCCGGTGGGGGCTTCAAGGGGTTGGGAGCCTCGACTGCCTCGTGGCGCCACGGGAGAAGAACGAGGAGGAGATAAGACTTTGCCTTCCATCACAGTGAGGGTGTGCCTAGAGCAATCACTGTGATGGCTGTTTTGTGTAAAAAATTGTATCTGTGTGTCTTGTGCTTTTTGATGTCTGCTGCCGGACCCTGACGTGAGAGGACGCTGGCGTTGAGTATTCGCCGCTTTTCCGTCAGGATAGTTTGTCTGTTTGTCTCTATGTTAAATGTATTTGTAAAGCGCTTTGAGCATGTGATAAGGCGCTATATAAAATAAATATATTATTATTATTATTATTATTTGTCCACCTGCTTAATTGATTGGTTTCTTTGCGCAAGGGTAATGTTGAACTGGAAGTGAGAAAAAAAACAGGACAAATCGGGGCGGGCGATAGGTGACAATGGAAGGACGTTCCCTGACAGGCCGATTGTTGGCTAGAGATGGTGTGATCTCAAGAGGGATACGTCGTTGAGAGCTGTGGAACTGGTTAGTGGAGGGGAGGTGGGGGGGCGAGGGGATGAGGTGTATGTAGTTACCTAAGATTACAGAATTTAACGCTCGTACTGCTGGATTGTAAGCCACTCAAATGAAATAAAAGGTGCTGTTCCATAGTGGGGGCGTGGCTGTGTTCTGCAGCTGCGGCTCACCGGCAGTCTCTCTGTTTTTTTTGTTGTTTTTTTGTCATTGTCGTCGTTAAATGTACGTTTTGTTTTATTTTTAACTCTGTGTATGTGGGGGGGTGGTGGGGGGGTTGGGGGAAACCTTTTTTCAAATCTCCTCCTCAACGGAGATGCGACCTTTACCGTGTCGTATCTCCGTTCGCGCTACGGCCTAACATCGTGGAGTCGGCGGCCTCCAGCTGGGATCGACCTTGAAGACTCCGGTCGCATGGCCTGGACTTACCATCTCGGAGGCTTCGGCCGTGGGCCCTGCAGACCGCAACATCGGGAGTTCGCAGGTCCCTGGCTGGCGACCGGCTTTTGGGAGCTCCAGCCGTAGCAGCTTTGACCGCCCCGAAGCGCAAGGTACGATCGACCCGCCCGCAGGCCCTTCATCGCCCTGCGTGGCTCGGCCGCAGCACTTTCCATCGCCCGGTGGGGGCTCAGGACTTTCATCGGCCTGCTCGGCTCGGCCCTGGGACTTTCCATCGCCCGGTGGGGGCTCAGGACTTTCATCGGCCTGCTCGGCTCGGCCCTGGGACTTTCCATCGCCCGGTGGGGGCTTCAAAAAGTTGGGAGCCTCGATCACCTCGTGGCACCACGGGAGAAGAACGAGGAGGAGATAAGACTTTGCCTTCCATCACAGTGAGGGTATGCCTAGAGCAATCACTGTGATGGCTGTTTGTGTAAAAAATTATATCTGTGTGTCTTGTGCTTTTTAATGTCTACTGCCGGACCCTGACGTGAGAGGACGCTGGCGTTGAGTATTCGCCGCTTTTCCGTCAGGATAGTTTGTCTGTTTGTTTCTATGTTAATTGTTTTTGTAAAGCGCTTTGAGCATGCGATAAGGCGCTATATAAAATAAATGAATTATTATTATTATTATTATTAATATGCATGTGCCTCACTCTGGCAATGAAGGAGGCTCAGGACAGAAAGGTCAAAGTGGGAACGGGAAAGGGAGTTAAGGTGGTTAGCAACCGAAAGATCCAGTAGGCCTTGGCTGACCGGGCGGAAGTCTATGAGTCTATGCTAGGCCGCGTCAATGTACAGTAGCCCACATCAGATGGAGTACATGAGGTTGGAGGAGGCGCATGTGAACCTCTGTCTTTAGAGGAGGTGCATGTAGATTTGTCCTGGTTTATTACTTGCTTCCAGTTTCTCGTCCCCTCCCTTCCCCTCCCCCACTACAATCTGCCTGAAGAAGGGTTCCGAGCCTGAAACATCACCTGTCTATTTTCTCTGGAGATGCTGCCTGACCACGCAAAGTGACTCCAGCATTTTGTGTCTATCTTTGACACTCCTGTTGTGTTGTGTTGGTGGTGTTTTGTGCATGTGGGGGTATGGGGGGAGATCGAGAGGGGTAAAAAAAGTCACTTAATTGAATTATATTTGAAGGAAATCACCAGAATGGAAATGTTCTGCTGCATGGATATGAGTCTATGTATCTTGACCTGAGAAAACGTTTATAGCTTATTGTTTATATTGCTGCAGAACATCACAAGGTCAGAAATATGAGGCACAGCATTGTCGGTCAGTCATATGGGAAAACAAATGATAATTTCTCCAGCTCTATGGACCATGTCATTAAGTTTTAATACCAATTTCACTACTTGTGTTTGTTTTCCAAAGTGAAACTGGTGAACAGGTTGATGCATACGGGTTGATCTTTCGAGAGAGCTTCCATTCCCATTCTGTACAATTACGCTCCAATGGAGGGAAATATTCAGACAGTGTCTCATCAGTCTGAAGAAGGGTTCTGACCTGAAATGCTGCCTGCTCATTTCCTTTTTTGTTCAAGATTCCAACCTCTGCAGTCTCTTGTGTCTGGCCTTCACTGTCCTACTAACAATCCATTTCAAATATTGATCCCTGTGAAAAAAAGTCCTGAAATTGGTTTTAATGATGTCTTATACTAACTCAGAAGTATTCTCTGATGTTGGATTCGACACCATCAGAGATTCCTCAATTTTGTAAACAAGGAAAGTAATCAATTATTACGGTGAACATTTTGTGGATGTTACCCAAGGTCAAGAGAGGGCAGCTGCCAGTTCCCTTCTAAATGTTTGCAAAGTTTGAAACTAATGTTTAAATTACAGGTAAGCGCGTTACAGATCATAACATTGCAAAGTCTAACAGATTAAGTGTGAAATGAGCAATAGCCAGGTTTTCTAACTGATGGGGAAAAAAGATAGAGTGCTGTGGAAAACAGACTGTGTCTGCACAATTCCCAGTTTGTTTCAGGTGTAAAAGACTAATTGCACCTGACAATCTGTGATAAACAATTGTAGGGTGGGCCATAGTGGTTGCCAACTTCCTCACTCCCAAATACGGGACAGCGCCCCACGTGACCTCACCTAGCCAGCGGCCACCTGCTCCTGCTCCACCAATGGCGGCCGCCTGGGCCTCCGCACCTAGACTATCCGCAGCTAAAATGTCGGAAACCTAGAGTGTCGGGACCTAAACTATCGGGCCTACAGTGTCGGGGCCTACAGTGTCGGGGCCTACAGCGTCCGGGCCTAACACAGGACAAGGGCGGTCCCGTACGGGACAGTTGGCAACCCTAGTGGGCCATTTCCTTCCTTTTTTTTTCAACTGCACCATTCCTGGGGCAATCCCAATGTGCATCATTGTCACAGAGCATTCCCATGACTTTGGCATACAAAAGCTCAGGAATTGGCCCAAATGTGGATTACTGCAACGGCTGCTATTTGAACCCTCCACCCTTTATTGTAGCCATGTCTGCAGGAAAACAGTGTGATCTCTGCAGCCCAGTGCGAATTAAATGTTCAGACATAAATCACCAACAATTAAGTAATATAAACTTCAAAAACAAAGGAAAAAGAGCAGGAGCTAGATAGAAGTCTACAATAATAACAGGGGACCCTGGAAACACTCAGGCAGCGTCTGTGGACAGAACAACAGAGAGTTAATGTTTCAACTTCACGACCTTTCATGAAGAGCCACAACTCACTGCCATGCCAAGTATGGAACCCTGCTCGCACTAGCAGTCCTGGTCCCCTGCATTTTAATAAAGAAACCATTAGTCCAGGCCCAAAACGGCACCAGTCTATTCCCCCCCCAGATGTTGCCTGACTGAGAAGCTCTTCCAGTACTTTGTGTTTTGCCTGTTATTAGCTTCTTTGCTAACAATATGATGAGGGACAAGGCTGTTACAAATCTCAAGCATTTACTTCCTCCAACTGATATCAGTCTTTGGTCATGTATGGTTACAATGAAACATGTTTCACATGACTGTGTCTCAGAAATGATCTCGTTGTCAACTTGCCTGGCCGATGAAAAGATTGTGTGACACTGGTTTTGGATGTAGTGATTAGATTCATGTATTGCAAATCGTTAGAATTGGAGCAGCTTAAATATCTTGGTGGGTTGTCAAGATGGGGGAGCATATAATGATCGGGAATGGTGAAGCCATGAAAGATTGTTAATGTTGAGGTGTTGCTTGATAGGAAATTAGTGTGGGTTAGTGAACACAAGGGTGAAGATGTTTCAAATCTGAAGAGAGGCAGCGGACGTTTGGATCATTTCATGTTTATGGAGAGGCAGTGAGATGCCAACAGGATATTCACTCCCTTGCAAGGGGTGACATAGAATCAGGAGATGTAGAATCAGTATGGATAGAAATGAGCAATTGTAAGGGTAAAAAGACCCTAAATGGAGTTATCTACAGGCCCCCGAACAGTAGCCTCGACATAGGGTGCAAGTTGAATCAAGAGCTAAAATTGGCATGTCGCAAATGTAATCTGAAGAGTTCTTTCCTGCACGGCGGCGCACACAGTTGCAGCGGCTCGATGTCCTCCCGGCCAGTGCTCGTGTTTTTTGTGTATGTGTATGTGTATGTGTATGTGTGCGTGTTGTTTTGTGCCCTGTGTACTTACTGTCGGGCGAACAACGTCTACGGCCGGCAGGATCTTCTTAGGATTGGAGCCGGTCGCGAATGGGGGGTTACCGCCGAGTTTGTCCGCTCATACAAGATCCCGGCGGACATAGCGAGGAGCCCCGACTCTCCGTGGATCACCATCCCCGCGGGGAGGAGGCGAAGGCGGCGCAGAGAGAGAAGGCAAAAGCGAGGCGGCAGGGCCGGCGCTCTGGTCAGGCTACGGAGGCAGCCACTGAAACCACCGCTTCCCAGCCTGTTTCTAACGAACGCCAGATCCCTCGCTAACAAGATGGATGAACTTAGGCTGCAGACTGCAGCTAACAACGCCGTGAAGGACAGCTGTATCCTGTTGATCACGGAGACCTGGCTTCATTCTTTCATTCCGGACTCTGCTATCGAGCTAGCAGGCTACACAGCACAGCGTCATGACAGGACAAGAGACTCTGGTAAGAGCAGAGGTGGAGGGCTCTGTGTGTACGTGAACAACACCTGGTGTACAAACACAGTGATTGTAGACAGTCACTGCTCCCCGGACCTGGAGTATGTGACTGTTAAATGCAGGCCCATTTATCTCCCTAGAGAGTTTACTGTTGTCATGATAACTGCTGTGTACATACCACCGGATGCTAATGCTAACTCGGCTATCGGATATTTGTATGGTAGCACTAGCAGTCAACAGAGCATATATCCTGACGGTGTTCACATCATAGCAGGGGACTTTAACCACGCGGACTTGAAGAAAATGCTCCCCAAATTCTATCAGCATGTTAAATGTGCTACAAGAGGAGCTAACACACTGGACAAGGTCTACTCCAACATCAAGCTGGGCTACAGGGCTAGACAACTACCACACCTGGGTCAGTCGGACCATATGTCCCTGTTTTTAATTCCTGCATATGCCCCCCTCAGGAAAACCGCTCCTACCATCACAAAGACCATCACAACTTGGCCTGATGGTGCATCTCAGCAGCTGCAGGACTGCTTCGACAGGACCAACCGGGATGTGTTTGAACACCGGGACCTGGAGGTGTTCACAGACAGTGTACTATGTTACATTAAAAACTGCATGGACACTGTCACAGTGGACAAACGCATCCGGGTCTACCCCAACCAGAAGCCCTGGATGACCCGGGAGGTCCAGCGGCTGTTAAAAGAGAGGAACACTGCTTTTAGGTCTGGCGATAGGGCTTTATACAGCATGGCCCGAGCTAACCTGAAGAGAGGCATCAGAGAGGCCAAATTAGACTACAGGAGGAAGATAGAGGACCACCTGGACAGTAACAACAGCAGGCAGGTGTGGCAGGGGATCCAGTATCTAACCAACTATAAGACCAACCTTGGAGCTGCTGAAGGTGACGCCTCGTTGGCAGAGGAGCTGAACCTCTTCTTTGCTCGCTTTGAAGTGGAGCCACCCGAGACAGCCATATCACACCACATGGTCCACAGCAGCCTAACCCTCAAGATAGAGGAGCATGAGGTGAGGCGCACGCTGCGGGCCATCAATCCAAGGAAGGCTACTGGACCCGACGGCGTCTCTGGACGCGTGCTGAAGGACTGCGCTGACCAGCTGGCTGGAGTCTGTACGAGGATTTTCAACCAGTCTCTGGCCCAGTCCACTGTTCCATCCTGTCTGAAGTCCGCAATCATAGTCCCCTTGCCCAAAAAAACCCACATTTCCAGCCTCAACGACTACCGGCCAGTCGCACTCACACCAGTGGTGATGAAGTGTTTTGAAAAACTGGTCCGGGGTCATATCACATCACTCCTGCCCCGAAGCTTTGACCCCCACCAGTTTGCGTACAGAGCGAATAGATCCACAGAGGACGCTATAGCCACAGCCCTCCATGCTGCACTGTTCCACCTGGAGCAGCCGGGGAGCTACGTGCGGATGCTCTTTGTGGACTACAGCTCTGCCTTTAATACAATCCTTCCCCATAAACTGGTGGACAAACTGGGGGACTTGGGACTTCCACACTCCACCTGCATGTGGATAAATAGCTTCCTGTCAGCTCGCAGCCAGAGAGTCAGAGTGGGCCATCACACATCCACGGCCCTCAGCCTCAGTACCGGCTCTCCACAGGGCTGCGTGCTGAGCCCCCTGCTCTACACCATCTATACACATGACTGCACCCCCGCCCACCACAGCAACACCATTGTCAAATTTGCGGATGACACTACGGTGGTGGGACTCATCACCGGGGGGGACGAGTACGCCTACCGGGATGAGGCGGAGCAGCTGACAGTGTGGTGTGGAGAAAATAACCTGCTCCTCAACACCTTAAAGACAAAGGAAATAATAATAGACTTCAGAAAGAATAAAACGGACATGGTACCATTAACTATCAGAGGGGACTGTGTGGAGAGGGTGGCGGATTTCCGCTTCCTGGGAATCCATATTGAGGAGGACCTGACGTGGAGCGTGAACACCTCTGCGCTGCTGAAAAAGGTCCAGCAGAGACTGCACTTCCTGAGGGTGCTCAGGAAGAATAACATCACTCAGAGACTGCTGTTGTCCTTTTATCGGTGCTACATTGAGAGCATCCTAACATACTGTGTATGCGTATGGTACACCAGCTGCACAGCGGCTCAGAGGAAAGCGCTCCAGAGGGCCATTGACAACGCCCAGAGGATTGTCGGCTGCCCTCTACTTACCTTGGAGGACTTACACAGTTCCCGCTGCATCAAAAAATCCCAGAGTATTATAAAGGACATTTCCCACCCCGGACACTCCCTGTTTGAACTGTTACCGTCAGGCAGACGGTACAGATCTACAAGGACAAGGACAAACAGACTTAAAAATAGTTTTTACCCCACTGCTATAAAGGCACTAAATGTAGCCGCCAAGGAACGCAGGGGCGATACATAATAAGAGACTGTGAAATCGACAGAAGGATGTAGGGTTGGGTGTTTATGCGTGCTATTTTCATGATATTTATTTTAGTTGTTTATCTTTTTTAAAATATTTTACCTTGTATGTATCGTTAGCTTTTAGAAATGTTTGAATGGTGCACTGACTGGCTGACATTTTACAATTTCGTTGTACATGGCTCATGTTACAATGACAATAAAGGAACTATTACTATTACTAATGCTACGGTGGTTATGGGAGATTTCAATATGCAGGTAGACTGGGAAAATCAGGTTGGTAATGGACCCCAGGAAAGAGAGTTTGTGGAGTGTCTCCGAGATGGATTATTAGAACAGCTTGTACTGGAGCCTACCAGGGAGAAGGCAATTCTGGATTTAGTGTTGTGTAATGAAACTGATCTGATAAGGGGACTCGAGGTAAAAGAGCCATTAGGCAGTGACCACAATATGATAAGTTTTACTCGACAAATTGAGAGGGAGAAGGGAAAATCGGAAGTGTCAGTATTACAGTATAGCAAAGGGGATTACAGAGGCATGAGGCAGGAGCTGGCCAGAATTGACTGGAAGGAGACCCTAGCAGGGAAGATGGTGGAACAGCAATGGCAGGTATTCCTGGGAATATTGCAGAAGTTGCAGGATCAATTTATCCCAAAGAGGAGGAAAGATTCTAAGGGAAGTAAGAGGCACCCGTGGCTAACAAGGGCAGTCAAGGACAGCATAAAAATAAAAGGGAAGTACAACATAGCAAAGAAGAGTGGGAAGCCAGAGGATTGGGACTCTTTTAAAGAGCAACAGAAAATAACTAAAAAGGCAATACGAGGAGAAAAGATGAGGTATGAGGGTAAGCTAGCCAATAATATAAAGGAGGATAGTAAAAGCTTTTTTAGGTATGTGAAGAGGGAAAAAATAATCAAGGCAAATGTGGGTCCCTTGAAGACAGAAGCAGGGGAATTTATTATGGGGAACAAGGAAATGGCTGACGAGTTGAACCGGTACTTTGGATCTGTCTTCACTAAGGAAGATACAAACAATCTCCCAGATGTTCTAGTGGCCAGAGATCCTAGTGTGACAGAGGAACTGGAGGAAATCCACATTAGGCAGGAAAAGTTTTGGGTAGACTGATGAGACTGAAGGCTGATAAATTCCCAGGGCCTGATTTTCTGCATCCCAAGGTACTTAAGGAGGTGGCTCTAGAAATTGTGGATGCATTGGTGATCATTTTCCAATGTTCTATAGATTCAGGGTCAGTTCCTGTGGATTGGAGGGTAGCTAATGTTATCCCACTTTTTAAGAAAGGAGGGAGAGAGAAAACGGGAAATTATAGACCAGTTAGTCTGACATCAGTGGTGGGGAAGATGCTGGAGTCAATTATAAAAGATGAAATTGCGGAGCATTTGGATAGCAGTAACAGGTTCGTTCCAAGTCAGCATGGATTTACGAAGGGGGAATCATGCTTGACTAATCTACTGGAATTTTTTGAGGATGTAACTAGGAAAATTGACAGGGGAGAGCCAGTGGATGTGGTGTACCTCGACTTTCAGAAAGCCTTCGACAAGATCCCACATAGGAGATTGGTGGGCAAAATTAGAGCACATGGTATTGGAGGTAGGGTACTGACATGGATAGAAATTTGGTTGGCAGACAGAAAGCAAAGAGTGGGGATAAATGGGTCCCTTTCAGAATGGCAGGCAGTGACTAGTGGGGTACCGCAAGGCTTGGTGCTGGGACTGCAGCTATTTACAATATCAATGACTTGGATGAAGGGATTAAAAGTACCATTAGAAAATTGCAGATGATACAAAGCTGGGTGGCAGTGTGAACTGTGAGGAAGATGCTATGAGGTTGCAGGGTGACTTGGACAGGTTGTGTGAGTGGGCGGATGCATGGCAGATGCAGTTTAATGTGGATAAGTGTGAGGTTATCCACTTTGGTGGTAAGAATAGGAAGGCAAATTATTATCTGAATGGTGTCAAGTTAGGAAAAGGGGACATACAACAAGATCTGGGTTTCCTAGTGCATCAGTCACTGAAAGGAAGCATGCAGGTACAGCAGGCAGTGAAGAAAGCCAATGGAATGTTGGCCTTCATAACAAGAGGAGTTGAGTATAGGAGCAAAGAGGTCCTTCTGCAGTTATACAGGGCCCTAGTGAGACCACACCTGGAGTACTGTGTGCAGTTTTGGTCTCCAAATTTGAGGAAGGATATTCTTGCTATTGAGGGCGTGCAGCGTAGGTTTACTAGGTTAAGTCCCGGAATGGCGGGACTGTCATATGTTGAAAGACTGGAGCGACTAGGCTTGTATACACTGGAATTTAGAAGGATGAGAGGGGATCTTATCGAAACGTATAAGATTATTAAGGGGTTGGACACGTTAGAGGCAGGAAACATGTTCCCAATGTTGGGGGAGTCCAGAACAAGGGGCCACAGTTAAAGAATAAGGGGTAGGCCATTTAGAACGGAGATGAGGAAAAACTTTTTCAGTCAGAGAGTTGTGAATCTGTGGAATTCTCTGCCTCAGAAGGCAGTGGAG